>NW_008824598.1:986325-1015314 GCF_000699105.1 Pygoscelis adeliae
CTAGCTACGAGAGGGCGGAGGCTGGCGCGTGCCTCCCGCCGCTCGCGGAGCCCAACGGCCGCAGTTCTGTTCTCCGTAAGAGCCCGCGCGGGCGTTCCAGGGATGAGGCTTCTTCACCACCCGCTTTCTCCTCAGTGCCCCGCGATTGCTTCATGGGGTCAGGCAGTTTGCCATCTTGCGTTACTGCTAGTGCTGGCTGGTATTTTCTTTACCTGTTCTGTGGAAGAGCGAAGGCTGTGGTAGCCCCTATCCCTTCCCGATCTCATCTGCTTGAGCAGTGCATTTCCCGATTTCTTCCTCTCCCTGGATATGAAGAGGAAAAGGTCCTTTTTTAGGGTATATATTTGCATGCAGCGAGTGTGTAATGGTAAGTTTCTCTAGTTCCCTTAAGGAAAATGTTTCTGTGGGAAAAGCTTTGTTACAGTTTCTTGATGTAAGAAACTTACAGTCTAAGTCTTGGCTTCGTGAGTGACTGTGTTAAGGGTTGTGTGTGAAAATAATTCTTTCCACATTTCTTCATTGCTCTAAAAGAAACCTTTCCATTACTGTTATTTTTGTTTGAAAGATCTGTATAAAACAGTTTTCAAAGGCATCAAGGCAAAATTAATCAAAGGCAAATTTCACTTTTCCTAGAGTAAACTGGGGTGGGAGAGGGACTGACTTTCTGTCCTGTGAGTGAAGGGATCATAATTTCTTCTTCCAAAGGATTAATGAGAGAAGGGCAGTCCCTGAGATTTATGGCTTCACAGCTCAGGTTGAAACTAGATGTTTAAACTATGGAGAAACTGTGCTGTATCTCAAGTGCACCCAGGGTGGGGTAGATCCTTCATTTAAGAACAGGGAGATTTCTTATTTGTTTTTTGTAGTGCTAGTTCATTTGTACTATGTCTTCAAATAGACATTTTCTTTTATCACCAGTAAAATTTCAAATGCAAGGGGAAGGAGGTAATGTTTTTCTAGTGAAAGAGAAAGTGAGTATGTGGACTGTCCTCCTTATCGTTCTCTCAGAAATGCCATTTGTTTACTTGAGAGAGTAGATAGTAAAAATACTGGCTCCAGAAAACAGTTGAAGTAAGTAATTTTGAAGGGTACTGCTGAGGATTGAAAGGTTGTTTCTGTGTTGGAGAAAAGTCTGTTTAGACAGGTTTGGAGGAGACTTGGCTGCCATTATCTTAAAATAGCTCCTATTTTAATCCTGCTCAGTTGGTCAGGTACCTAGGCTGATATGCTGTCTTCCTGAATGTGGAAGATGATACCAACTTATTTTCCTTCTTCGCTCTAGCATTGAGATCCTGTGCTTTGACTTTCTAATTGTGTGGGGTTTTTTTCTTCCTATACCATGAATATGGGTTTATGAATAGAAAGTGTCTTCTGTCTTGAACTAAGATGCATCTCTTTTTCCAGTAGGTAGAGGATTCAGTTACTGAAACGGTTTCCCTCCTTCCCAAACATGAAGGAGAAAGTTGGCATGCAGAGGCATCTTTTGTTCTTTCCCATTCTACTGTGCAAAATGGAGTTCTTTGCCTTAGAAATTGTGTCTCTGGTCTTCCTGAGCATTGACCTACTTTTACCTTCAGTTAGTGTTTGAATGCCTTGTTATATTCGTTATACTTATGATTCCCTTGTGGTTAAGCTGCAATTGGAGGAGACCCATCTCACCACATCTTGTATTCTATGGGTAGTTCTTCAACTCCCCTAACCTGCTGGTAGTCAAATTCTGATGAATGGTAGTGTAAGATATAATTATCCATGCCAGTCGCCCCGCCTATCTCTTGCCTGCTCTGAAGGCTGTAGAAAGGTCGCAAGGGAAGGGGTGGCCCATATTCTTAGCAGACAAATATCAAGTGAGCACACTCAGCCATCTTGGAATGTCAAATGTACCTGATATTTAGAGAATTAGCTATTCAGCATGCATGTTTTTGTAAAAGAATGCTCAAGGTGATTTTTTTGCTTTAAAAAGATGATTCTTGCGTACCTTTGAAGGATGACTAACAGAAAAGAGTGGGTTGTTCACCCCTCAAAGAGGGTGAGGCAACTAGCCTGTGTATCACTTCCAAAGACCACATATGTTCTCTGTATCTCTTACGGCGTTTATTATATTTTTGTGCACTATAATGCATTTGTTATCTTCTCAGTTTAATTTAGTTTTTAAGATGCTTGGGATACATATGGAAATGGTTAGTCAGATCCACCTAGGAAATATTACTGAATTTTTTTTCTTTTGTAATGTGACTGCTCTTTTATTTGTGAGATTATATTTGTTTTCTTCAGTTTTAGGATTGCTTTAAAATATTTTTGCGATGTAGGTTTTAGTTTTTGAGTGATCTTATATGTACTTAGCAACAATGAGGTTGCCTCAACGTATTTATTTTGCAACGTTAATACTAGCTTATATTTTCTACAGAGTCCTGGCAAAAGGGCAAGAGTTACTTTAAAGCAAAATGAGATTATAATTGCTTTTTGAGGATAATAGTTGATCAAGGGAAAGCTCAGAAATGAAATTCTCTAAATGAACTGGATAGTGCTGCTTCTTCTGGGTGATGCTTAGAAGAAAATGCAAAGGCAAATCAGCAGAAACATCAGTTAAATCTTTTTCTGGAGTACTTGATTTTGAATTGGTCACTTTTTTATGTAATGCATTTTATGAAGGAACAATCTTTCTGAAATAGTGAGATGTATTTATGTTGGTTTGTTACTGCTTGTATGTACTGTATGACCCCCCCCCAAAAATATTTCCTTGGAGAATGGTTGTGGACTATTTGTGGGGTCCAGGAGTTTATAAGCATAGATATCCAATGTTTGTTTGTATAAGAAAATGTAAATGTCTTTGAATTAACATTGGTAGTGTAGTATTTATGTTGTGTTGCTGCTTTCTTGGCTGTTTAATCTCAGGGAGTTCTTATGATTCATTTAATGATAGCAGCTTTTGAAATGCCCAGCTTTGGAATATCTTAAATAGCCAGATTTTGTTTTGGAGTAGTTACAACAATTAGGAACACCAACCTCATCTCCTTTCAGAGATGGTCTGTCAGGTGCTGAGCTCTGACAAAGGAGAGAATAGTAACAAAGATGTTTTAGCACTTCTCTGGATAAGGCTCTGTTACTGTCATCTTTTTTATTCACAGAAACCTGGGATTCCTTTACGATATTAGAAGTGTAAACTTTGAGATGGACAGTTTACATGTTTGGAAAGTTGTATATCACTACAATCTCTTTAATTTGTAATGAGAATAATGAGGGAGAACTGTAGAGTCAGAATTTCTGTTCTTTTAGGATGGCAGATAGAATGTGTCTAAGAATTTGAGGTATACCTCAGAGTTTCAAGTTGTGACTGGATGTGTGGGAGCCTCTGTTTTGGATGTTTAACAAAGCCAAAGTTTTCTGAGAAGTTTTAAGATTAGGTTTTTGAAAGGGGCTATCAGCTTTCTAGACTATCTTTTCTAGACTATCTTAGAAACTCACTCTTGCAGACTGACACTCACTGGAAATGCTTCAGACTAGTTAACGTGGCTTCTTTAATGACCAATGTACTTTTTATTTATTTAAAGTATCCCACATTCAACAATACTGTCTTTTTTTTTTTTAAGCTTCTTGCTGCTTGTTATGCTTATTATCGTATCCCTCTAACTGAAGTCACAGTGCAGATGTAGAATCTAGCAGCTGAACTCTACAGAAATGGAAAATTATGAGAGATTTATTTTAGAGTTAAATCACTTAAAAAAAATATCTCAAATTGTGTTGAAAATGCCATGGAACGGTGAAAGGAGTAAAAAGATAAATGTTACAGGTACATGTGAAAATGATGTGCTGTAGTTACTGGGACAACTGTGGAGTTGAGGTGGGAAGTCACTAAAGAAAGCAATGTCTGTAATGATTGCCTAGCTGGATATAATGTGCAATTTATTTCTAAGGAAGTGAAAGAAATGTAACAAAAGTCTATGCCATTCCTGAATTTAGTCCAACAAATCACATGTTGCACAGAGCATTGGTAATATGCGGGACAGTTTCCCTCCAAGTAAATAGCTCAGATCACTTGGGATGAATGCTGACTTATTGGTCATACTATTCTACTGTCTTTGAGGGGCTAACAGAGCACACTCTGGTGACTTCATTCCAATTCCTAATGGAGGTTTACTGTGCCTGTACTCGTGGCTACGTTATTTGGCATCCATTTGGATTGTCTCATTGCAAAAATAACAAATTGAATGGACTTGGAGACCACAGTATGTGAATTCTCAGCAACTGATTTCTCTTTGTCAAATATGAGTTGAATCCTGTTGGAGATGGTGTTGATGCTTCTTCAGTTTTCAGTACTGTTAACTAAGCACTCTTCATGATCAGTAAAATTAATTTACAGATAGTCTGCTAAGATACATATTTCATTATGTCTGTGGTATGTGCAATGTCTGAATCATTTAATAACTTTATAAAACAGCATAGGTGTGTTATTTCTGTGACAGTGTGGACTTTGACTTAAACAGTTTTCTGTAGTGCATTCTTTTCCTCAAAATATATTGTTGTTGAAATACAGTTCTTATCACTTATGTTCTTTGAATAATTCAGATTAGTGGACAAATATGACATGGTAAAATATAGTTGTTCTTTTTGTTGACCTCTGTCAAATGGGTAAGAGAAATGCAAGAAATGGGTACTCTCAGGTGCTTCTCTGGAAGACGTGTGAAGTATGTTTATTTCTGATGGCTAAGTATTGGCAATCATGATGTACCTTGGTTTTCATTTATATATCTTTTTCCACAGACCTCATTTGAAATCTGCTCAATTTGTTTTTCCTTAAGGAAAGCAGTTACAATAATGTCTGTCATCAATGTCAAATATTCATGTCAGATGCCTGTAAGGACTTATAAATTGCACTTGTGAATTGGCATGATTATGCTCAGCTAAGATGGGTTCAGTGTCAGCGCAAAGGTGGAAGACTGGGTTGTGCTATGATGTTGTTAATAACCAACAACCATGTGGTTGGGAAACTCTTTTTTCCCAACATTTTCTGTGAATAAATAAATAAAAGGTAATCCCAGAAGTACAGTGCCTTCTAATGGCTCCAGGGTGCTGATTCTATGCTGAATTGAGAGGTAATCCATCAAATCACTTGCATAACTTAGAGCCTGTAAGTTCCTTGGAGAACTTTGATCTAACATGGCTGAGGCACAGCCAGTTTCTCTTTTTGGCATGATCCTAAAGCGTGTGCATGCCCTTATATCCTAGTGAAGAGAACAGAGAGGAGAGATGTTCAGCATGTCTTTGAATTCTGGTGGCTTCAAAGCATGCTGAATGCACAAATGTATGCTTTTTTTTTTATAATTTGAGCGTGTATATTACTGCTTTTGAATCCAAGAAATGTAAAACGCGTAGTGGATATTTAGGCTTGCTAAATTGTAAATATCCCAATATTTAAGTATTCTAAGAAAATGCTGGAAGTTACACAGGTAGTCTTAATAGCTGATCCTATGACTATTCTGTTGCTTTCTTATGAGAATGGAAGCTTTGTAGCAAAAAGAAAACTGTAACTCTATCCTGCAAATATATAAGCCTGTGTTTAATAACATTCATGGGAGTAGCCTTAGTGAATTCAATTGAAAATACTCCACTGTGTAGAAATATCTCTGATTATTTCTAAGATAGACTTACGAGTTTTAAATGCATCTTAAAATGAAGTGTATTACATTAAGTATGTTTAGGAATATTGTCTAATTTCACATTAATGTAAATGACAAATTTACAGGTCTAATTATAAATTTAGTCAATTTCCTTTTACATTATTTTTAGTCTTAGGTTTTATTCTTAAATAATTGCAGTCTTTAGTGTGGATTTAATATATGTATGTGTTATCAGGTAAACAGCCTTGTGTTTCATACCAACATACCAAAGGTTGTTGGTATGAATGTTGACAGTATAGATGTTTGCTGTTGCATGAATATGTGTAACAAGTTTTTTGGTATTCTACCCTTTGTGGCCTTATTTGAAAAACACTGTTTATTTTGGCATTATCAAAACATTCCTGATGCATCAGAAGTGTGACTTTTCCTATTGTAGACATAACTTGTAAGGAAATATTTGTTTAATATCATGATTTCTTTCTTTTGTCATTCCTGAGCATTTAACTGACTCTATTCTGTGTCTTTTGTTGATCTCTTATAACCTTATTTGCTATTATGTGTATAGCAAAGGGAAAGAAAGAATAGATGTCACAGAGTGTTTACAAAAGCTTTGTTTATAGCAATGTCTTTAGTGTAAGCACACATGTAAAAACATTAAAAACATACTTTTATAATGTTTTATGAACTTTTATGAACCTCTTATTTGTATTACTTTGAAGATCAAACATGGTCTTTTTGATACCTGTGTTCTAAGAGCTCTTTCTGCAAGGTCTAAAGCATCACAACAGTTCTCCATATTGGTTCCTCATTCCCAAATTTTTGGAATGATCCTTAGCCTATCTTCCCTTCTTGCATGATGATATAACAGTTGATGTAACAAACTTCTGCCATAATATTTGTCTTTAAGTAAGTGTTCCTTACTCTCACAATGGGTTCTGTTAGTCCAGAGTATGTGACTGGAAAAAAATAAATGCACACAATTATTCTGTACAAAAAATCTAAGGTTTCTGTCAGAATCTCAACTCAGTGTTATTAGCATGCATACAATTTAAAGAGTTAATTTTTTTAATTAGATCCTTACCTTCCTCACATTTGATTGAAGAATTTGGACCATAATTTGCTTTGTCAAGGGTTCAGTTTTCCTTGCTCATAAACAAGGCAGAAGAAATGTGGACTAGATGATAAATTAGCAATATGAAGTTGCAAATGTGAATCAACCTACTTGCTTTACTTTTTGTGTACAACTTGGATGCTCCATGAGCAAGCAAATGAGGTTGCAGCTAAGAAAAAGAAGCTTGGCTATTTAAATCATAACATAAATATATTTTTACTTAAATTTTTTGTTGTTTTTTTCCTTTACGCTACTATTTTCTTTACCTTTTAAAAGTAATCATAAAAATGGAAATTCAAGCTGAATTATGTCCTCATTTGACTCTTTACGTATGTTTATAATGAAATATATGTGTAGTATCGCTAGAAAAAAACCCCCTCTTTTTAATGTCTGGAACTCTTGTGTCCCTGTTGAAGTTACAGGTGCTCTGTAAAGAAGCTTTAAAAATTCAGCTTTTGTCATTATTAAGTATAAATAAGAACTAACATATTGCTTAAAAGGGGAAGAAAGGTGGCATTTGTTGCCATTTTAAATTTAGAAATAATAGAAAGAATAGGACTGGTCTTCCAGTTTTTGCTAGAAAACTTTTAGGTTGTCTTAGATCATGCTTATTTTTAAGCTCTAATTTCTCATTTGAAATAGAAAGGTAATTCAGTCTATAACAAAGTTAGTGTTTCTGTAAACTGTTAAATAGTCATTCAAGCTAGGTAAATTTTGGCAAAAGCAAAGCAAAATTGTGCTACTCATTAGGCATAATTTTTAAGTTATCCTGAAGAATGGTGTATACTTTCACATTTCAATATTTTTCCCCAAAGGGAGACTATTTTAGTAAAAATAAAGACATTTAATTTTTTATTGTTGTTTAATAGTAATTAAACCAAAAATATTGCTTGTCTGGCTAACCAGGTGCCTTAGAATGATTCTCCACAAAAGACTGGAGTTTGTAAATGCAGGCTTGCATTGATAAATGAGATTTCTTATCGAGAAAGAAAGAAGAGGCAAGTGACTAACAATTGCAGGGTGGAAGGCACAATGAATACAGACTAGGATACAGAATTTAGCACACAAGACACCTGCAAAGACTAAAATGTTAGGAATTCTTTCTCTGGAAAGACAAAAGCTTACCAAGCCTTTAGAAATACGTGTGTATCCTGAGAAGGTCATGGTGCAGGAAAGTTAAGACTAAAAAAAACGTGAAGAAGTGCAGACAGCATTTTGGAATGTATGTGTTTCTACCCCTTATTACTTGTGATTCCTTGGCACCCCCAATCTCCCCCTCCCCCGCCCCAACAAAAAATAGGATCTTAATGTTAAAGTTGCAGAGAGAGCAGATGGCTAGCAAAACAATGGTACTATCAGCTCAGGACTGTGAACTTTGATCAATTAACTGTGGTATTTTACCCTGCATCTTTGAAACTTTACTTTTAACAACATGGTTAATGCTAGCTTAGTATTTTAAACAAAGGATGATGCTAAACATCCCTGCTTCTGTTAATTGACCATTAAATCAGAATAAAATTGGATAGTGATATATAGTCTGCATTGGAAGATAACTTGTTGTGCAGGCTGTGCTTGGTTTTGCTTGCCCAGGCTTCGCAGATACACTGCCCTATAGTTTTTTGTAAAGATTCAGTGTGTTCTCTGGCAAAACCAATTAAAATTAGACATAATGATTCTGCCATGGCTTGGCTATAGAAGCCTTTTTTTTTGATGATCTATCTTCACATCTTTTATGTTGTGTCAAATATTAAATAAAATAAAAAAATCTTAAATTGCTCACCTCCCTTAAACATCTTAGAAACCCCAGGGAGGTTTTCTTTTGTCACGTGCAGAAGTGCAGGAAAGAATTCTTTTAGTGGAATTGTTAGAGATAAAACGTTAAGGATTAGTGTTTCAACAACAGAGAGACTTAACTTAAAAGTTACAAAGTAATGGAGGTGTCAGTTGATGAAGCTTAAATATTACTTTGATTTAAAGCCCATTTCTAATTAATATTATGCTTTAAAATTGTTTTAAAACAGTTACAATGTCTCTAACATTGTAATAAAGAGGAAAAAATCAGTGCATTGAAAAAATGTACCTCTACTGAATGCTAGCCTTATTTTAAAACTGTGAAACTTGTATAAAAGAGAATTAAAAAGGTATAATTGACTCTTCACTTAAGTATACTTGAGAGTAATATAACTGACAATCCTGATAATTCAATCAGAACTGCTTGTTTTTCAAGATTTTTAATACTGCATTTTGAGTCAATATTTCTATTGCTGGAGTTTTCTGATCGCATGATAAGTATTAATTGCTGTCACTGCACCTGATGACATTAGAATGCCTGACAACTTTATTTTCCATGTATGTCACTAGATGCATATTCAGCAGCCGTTCCTACTTTCTCCTTCATATACTATTTCTTTTGTATGAAATAGAAATGAAAGGCAGGCAAGTGTGATGCACTATTCCTGTAAGGTGGTAAGTGCCAAATCTTTCATTTAGCATTGATGGGAGTTCAGGGACATCACCAACTTGCAAGATCAAAACAGACTTTGAAACTAACTTTATACACAACAACATATGTACTATTTTTATAACTAACTACAAGAGAAAGTAGATAAATTAATGCTTATTGACAAGTAAAAATAAACTTGTTCTGCAGATTATAGTAAAACTTAAATTTACATTAGCAGAACACTCTAAGGAACCTAAATGAAGATGTTGCTTTTAATGTTGTCATGTATATTTTGGTTTTCAAACTTCTAAGGAATAGTAGAGTAGTACGAAGAAATGGGTGATTTTCTTATGATTAAAGAGTGATGGTGGGGAAATAAGTAATTTGATCAGTCTGAGAGTGGTAAGTAGGGAAAAAAAGAATACTTTGCCCTTTTATTAAAAACAATGCAGGGCTTGTACTAACCCCATATGAACCAGCATTTTGTTCATTATCTTTTTGTTACTTTATTAAAATAAGGCATGCCCTGCTCAAATTAAGAAAGGAAGCATACTGTATGGTAGATTTTGGCACTCTGTATCTAGTTTGCATCAGCTTGATTTTTTTTTTTTAATAAATCAGCACAGAAAATAAAAATCATGCAAAGAAAAGAAAGTTCCCTTTTATGAGGACATGTTGAGCCACTGTTAAAGCAGTCAAAACCAAAGGTAAAACAAAAGAATGTGCCAGAAATATTCCTGGCTCTTGGTCACTACTTTAAATATGCATGCATCCCTGGTGTGCTGGTGTTGGCTGGGATTAATTTTCTTCACAGTAGCTAGTATGGGGCTGTGTTTTGGATTTGTGCTGGAAACAGTCTTGATAACACAGGCACATTTTAATTACTGCTGAGCAGTGCCAGACACAGAGTCAAGGCCTCTTCTGCTTCTCACCCCACCCCACCAGCGAGCAGGCTGGGGGTGCACAAGAAGCTGGGAGGGGGCACAGCCGGGACAGCTGACCCCAACTGACCAAAGGGATATTCCATACCATATGATGTCATGCTCAGCATATAAAGCTGGGGAAAGAGGAAGGAAGGGGGGGATGTTCAGAGTGATGGCGTTTGTCTTCCCAAGTCACCGTTACGCATGATGGAACCCTGCTTTCCTGGGGATGGCTGAACACCTGCCTGCCGATGGGAAGGAGTGAATGAATTCCTTGTTTTGCTTTGCTTGTGTGCGCAGCTTTTCCTCTACCTGTTAAACTATTATCTCAACCCATGAATTTTCTCCCTTTTACTCTTCTGATTCTCTCCCCCATCTGGCTGCAGGGGGAGAGAGTGAGCAGCTTTGGTGGTGCTTAGTTGCTGGATGGGGTTAAACTATGAGAGTCCTTTTTGGTGCCCAACGTGGGGCTCGAAGGGTTTGAGATAATGACAGGTTTGATTAGAATGTGCTAGATTGAATTTATAGCTGTTATTGCTGTTTAGCTATTAATTGACAAGCTCCTGTGCTTGCCATGGGGCTTGCTCGCCTTACTCTATATTAGAGTCTAGTGCTTGTTCGTGGCTGCTTTTTGCTTTTGCTGCTTGCTGTACTGCTGATCATCATACTCTGCTGTGCCTGGGAACATTTTGACAGCAGCAATGGTGGTATGCCTGGGCTGGCAGATGGCCGGGGCATCACTGCTGTTTCTGTGCTGCTGTACTGGACAGGCTGGAACTCCAGTGCGAACTTGAGTTGAAGGGACCGTGACCTGTGAATAAGTCCATGTGGGAGCAGGACACCCTGAAGTGTCTGTGGCTGTGGACAAGTCCATGCCAGAGTAGGTACATCTCAAAGCATCTGTGGCCATGGCTATGTCTGTGCCACAGCAGGTATACCTCTGAAGGGATTGTGGCCCGAGGGTAAGTCCACACTGGAGGAGGTACACATTGAAGCATCAGTGGCTGTGCATGAGGCCATGCTGGAGCACCTCAAAACGTGTGGCCATGGATAAGCCCACGACAGAGCAGGTACACCCCCGGAGGGACTACAGTCTGTGGATAAGCCCAACCTGGAGCAGGGGCAAGGGGAGGAGTTCATTGCAATGTTAAACCTGATGGTCTGGTCCAAAGGGACCAGGGGTGGAGATTGTAATGGAAATATTTTAAATTGTTGTAATCTGTGATTTGAGTTGCATGTTATAGGAATTACTGTAGCAGGAACCAGCTGAAGCAATGGAGGACAAGCCTCACAAGAAGCAGTGCCAGTGCAGCAGTGACCTGACCTGAGCTGGCTTTGGTGCCCAGAGACTCCATGCAACACACCACTTCTCCTGTCCTGAGTGACCACCGTAACAGATGGAGCCCAAAGCCATGGACTAAATGAATTCAGTGGACACTTGTGGACATTTTATGGACATTTCACAGGGGTGGTCCATAGACTAAGGGAATGATATCTGTGTATTGTATCAAAGGATGTGAAGGGTGGTGGTGGTTAATAATGTATTGGATAGTGTGGGACCTGAGCATGATGTAAATGGTATGGAATAAGGGGTGGAGAATGTGCTGGTTTTGGCTGGGATAGAGTTAATTTTCTTCATAGTAGCTAGGATGGGGCTCTGTTTTGGATTTGTGCTGAAAACAGTGTTGATAACACAGGGACGTTTTAGTTATTGCTGAGCAGTGCTGACACAGAGTCAAGGCCTCTTCTGCTTCTCACCCCACCCCACCAGCGAGCAGGCTGGGGGTGCACAAGAAGTTGGGAGGGGACACAGCCGGGACAGCTGATCCCAACTGACCAAAGGGATATTCCATACCATATGATTTTCCTGGGGATGGCTGAACACCTGCCTGCCGATGGGAAGGAGTGAATGAATTCCTTGTTTTGCTTTGCTTGTGTGCGCAGCTTTTCCTCCACTTGTTAACCTGTCTTTATCTCAGCCCATGAATTTTCTCCCTTTTACTCTTCTGATTCTCTCCCCCATCTGGCTGCAGGGGGAGAGAGTGAGCAGCTTGGGTGGTGCTTAGTTGCTGGATGGGGTTAAACTATGACATCTGGGCTTCTGTGTACAGTGATGGCTTTTGTTGTGATAAGAGAGTATTTAAATGATTCCTTTATTTTAAAAAAATCCTTACTGTTTGCCAGGACGTGTTTATGGAACAGAGCTTTTTCTGTGAATCTCCATCCTTTTGTGGTGTCTCAAAATACAAGGAAGATGAGTCCTGGTGGAGAATATAGGAGCATTATCTTCTACATCATCTCTTATTTCTTCTATTTTGTTGCTTATTGTTTATATTTTGGGAGCTGTATAGTACTAAACCGTTTTAGACAGTTTGGAAGACATTGAGTATTTTTAAAAATCAGATTAAAAATTTCTGCACTTAGCTGTCACTATATGTTGTTTGGGGAGGACAGCTATAAGGAAGGAGTTCCTTTAAAGCTTTTGGTGGTATTACAAATGTTTGAGCTCTTGGCTGAATGTTAATATTGGCAAGTAGTTGTGCAAAGCTATTAAGTACTTGGCTAATATCCAAACTTACTGCTGACTAGGTGATTCTGGACAGAGGAGGAGACACACAAACTCTAAATTGGCCCTGAGCTTTCTAAGCATAACTGTCAGGATTTATTTTTTTTCCTTCCCCTGCCCGCTCCCCTCCACTATCTATATTTTGGTGGCTGTTCTAGCCCCACTATGTCTGCCTGTGAAGATAGTGTAAATGGTCAGCATGTGAGATATATTGACAGAAAGTCAGAAAGTAGCTCCATATTCAAATACTTGTTATCAGTTGAGAGAAAAAAACCCCAAAACAAAACCAAAAAGCCCCAAATGAAAGAAACCAAACCCTCAAAAAACAGGAGAAGGAAGAAATCAAGTCTCTTTATCCTTCACTAAAAATGTTTGGCTGCTGTTAGTAATATGAAGAATGGTTTCTGTATGGTTAAGATGATAGTTTAGATTTAGTAGTCAATGCACTTCCTGAGCATAGTCTGAATATTGGCTCATAATATGTTTTCTGTCATGGGAATACCTCATGAGGAAAGGTTTGCTACATTTTGTTGTCTCTGGCCCTATATCTAGTTACTGAATTTTTTCTACATTTCTTGGTGTTTTTCCAGCATAGTGTGAGTTGATAATTTTTTTTTTTCAGTAAAGTTGTTAAATCTGCTGTGGAATTAGCCACACTGTGTGCTGTCTAGCACCTGCTTGTTAGTGAAACCTCTAATGTGAAACTGGTGAGAAATCTGTATGCACTGTAGCTACATGCACAATTGGTAGCCAAGTTCAAACTGTTACCTTTTTTAATGGTTTAGAATATGTGATCTGAAACTGCTGGGCTGCTTAGGCCCAAATATTTACAGGAGAGACATGGAATGTAACAACATATTGTTTTCTGAATTGAATGAAGGAGGAATTTAATAATTTCATTAAAGTTTATTTAGACACCATAGGCTCTTGTCTGGCAAGATCTAGTTTCCATTTTTTTCCTGAACTGTCAGGATTCATAGAGCTCAGGAAATAGGCAAAATAGCCCCCAGTCTGTTCTAAGGCTAAGCTACAATGCCTCTATGCAATTCTTTTGGACTTGTTATGAAAAAATTGACAGACACAATGCAGAAAAATTCTTACTTGCTTTGAACTTGGTGACACTGATTTGTTTAAATAGCTTAACAAAATTAATTGGGGTTTTTTTGGTGGGTGGGGTAAGAGTATGTATGTTTTGTTTGCAGTGCAAAGTATTAAAGTCACAATTATAATGGCCATACATTATGTACATTAGAAAGCTTTTTTTTTAAAGAAAGAAAATATTGAGAAAAGTAAAGAAGCATCTGTTCTCTCATACTATTAAGCTAATTTGGATTTTAAAACTCAAAATAACCTTTTATGGGAAAATGCATGCAGTGGGTCTGCAGTGTGTCCCGGACCAGACTGAATGAATCTGGGTGACTTTTTTGTCTCAAAAGTTTTTAGGGGGTTATAACCTTTGAGTTGTATTTAAGCTCCTTTGTGCTTGCTACTGCAACATCTACAGCTTCTGGGCCTCTATCAAGAGGGAGGGTTGCTGTCTTTAGTTGTGGGTATACTGTTCTTATCTATACAGCTCTCCCATCCTCCCCATAATATGAGATTCTTATGTTTCCACTTGATTCCATTTATCTTTCTCTCCGCCCCTTGCACTATGATGCATAAGGGTTATGCTTTAGTTCAGCAAAACCATCCTTGAAATATTGGGTGAAAAATGATTGCTTTAGAGTAATAATCCCCCCCCCCGAAATTAAAATAGCAATATAAAATCAGTTTAGTTTTCAAGATAGAATCGTCTATATCTCATCTGCCCGCTCTAAGTTCAAGTAGAGCGGCTCTGTGTCAGCATGTTCTATGGGAAGATGGGAGAAGGGATCTCCTCTCTTTCACTTTTTGTCCAGGCAGTAGATGATGATCTGTGTGGCAATTGTTGAGGCCCTGAGGCTGATAATGCTTCTTCATGCCTCCTATTCCTGATGTGTTGAGACACACAGTAAATCTTCCTGAAGCTAGGAAGGCTCCATGTATAAGCAGTAAAGAGTAGAAAATTGTGTAGGTGCCTTTCTCCCTTCTTCCATAAAACAATGGTATGTGGCTTCTACTGTGTCTGAGACTTTTTGCAGCCATAAAGGAAGGCTCAGGGTTTATCCTTAAGATGTATACACTTCCAAAAAGCACACTTTACGTGCTTTCCTTTTTCTGAGGTGTTTGCAAGAAAGCCAGTCTGAATAATTCAGGTTGTAGCAGGTAATGAATTGCAAATGAAAATAGAGATAAACTGTAAGAGTTTCTTTAAATCGGGATTTTCAGCTTTTGGTCTGTGAGCTATCCTTAGTAGCCCATGAAAGTAAGAAAACCAAGCATATTGTCAGTGTGCTTCCACTTTCTACATAGAGGTCTCCATCTTGATTAGAGTATTTTTAGGGGGAAAAATATGTGAAAATGCTGTGGAGGTAATAACATTTCTTTCGTTGGTGGTGTTCTACTTCTCTTTTCCTGTTGCTTTCAGAATTTTCACAGGCATATGAAAGTTACAATGTTAAATCAGTGTGTGAACATTATTATGAAAGGAGAAGTTAGCCTCCCTTTGAATGAGGGATGATTCCTTTTCTCAGTAGGGCTCAATGGTAAGCATTGGAGTGCTAAGCAAGATAAGTGTTCTCTGCTTTGAGATGAGAACTCAAAACTTCACACAAATAGAGGAAAAAAGACAGCCCACAACTAAAACTTTAAAAGGCAAAACAAGTACCTAAAAATACATATCAGAGACGCAAACAAAAGGCTAAGTAGGATATTAAGTGACTCAAAGGAAGAAGCATAAATTACTTATTTATCAGACTGGCAATGCAAAGGAAAAACAGTATTGATATGATGTAAGGGTATCCTATACCTGTACTTCTGAGAGTCAACAAATCTGCACCAACCCACACCACCATCAGGTCTGCTATAGCTAAAAATGTTTGACTGTATCCAGGTTAAATTGACATTGACAGTTTATGCTAGCAATCTTAGTTTTTTCACCAGGCCAGATTTTTTTTTTTAGGGGGGAAAATTGTATCAGTCTAGAAGACAGTTGCTTTTGCTCAGGATCTGCCATGACCTAGTGGAAGGAAGATGATCCTTCAGCTCTGATCTCATGTGAGATCCTCTTTGAAGGAGCTACATAACTTTTTCAGGAAACTAGAAATATACAAGGATAGATTTCTCAAAGTGCATTATGAGTGATGTTATTTGGCCAGAGGATGCAGCCACTTGAGAATTAGGATATACAATTGCATTGCCCCCAGTCACCATGAGATAAGGTTTTTATTGATTGATGTTGAGATGGCAGAAAAGCTGCACCGTTTTTTTGTGGAACAAGCTGTGGGTTGTCTCTTGAATGCTGTATGACAACTGAAAAGGGGGGCAGATTTGGGTACTCATGATAAAATGTCAAAATCTGAAAATGCAAATCGGTAAGTTACATCTGGTTCCTTTAAATCTGTGCACCTTGAGGCTGAATTCTGGAAGCTTTAAGAGCTTTTCATGGCTCAAGAAATTGGATCAGGCTTTTGCCTCTAGAATTAAAAATATTCATGTTATTTTATGAGTTATGTGATCCTGAACTAGAAATGATTTGCTAAATGTACTTTTCTATCTATGTCTTTCCTAAATAGTTAAAACCTACATTTTCTCATTGAAGTAGGTACCCCTGTTTTGCTTTATGCGTAGCTGAATTGTTTGTATGTTGCAAAAAGTGCCGATGTATATAACTGAGCTGTTTGTACATGGCCAAAAGTGGTAACGTTTTATGACAGAATTACTGGTCTTGTTAACATAGTTTGTATGGAACAATGTTATGTTAGCTTGTCTGATCCATTTTGCCAAGGGCAATCTTTGCATTGAAATGAATTACTTTTAGTGGAGCAGCCTGGGTGCAGTACAAAGAGTTCAGTGTTTCCAAATTACCAATGTTGAATAAATACCATGCTCTTATATTTTTGGCCAGCACCCATAGCGGCAATGTCATCAACATTTCAGTGTAGCATAGTGCTGTGCCTTCTGCTTCTGAATCTTGTGACTCTTGACACAAGACTCTTGTGACCTCTTTGGAAAGAGGTGAAAATTCAGAAGAATGGCTGCTGTTGTATAATAGTAGTTGAAACAAGTTGAACAAGTTGAAACATCTCAGCTAATTCAGATGCATACTGGTAATTCAAATGAAACAAAAATGCTTTATACAATGCTGGCTGTTAAACTTGATGAAAATGTAGCATATACCAAGCAATTCTTAGAATTCATATAAGCCATGTGGTATATGGTTGTGTGGGATAATGACAGGTCAGTGGAGAACTCGGCATGCTTCTTGTTTGCTGACATAATTAGTATCCATAATGTTTTATGCTAATATTGTCAGTGAGGATTTAGTATACTAGAGCTTATTAATAAATATGACATCGAATGATACTTCTGCCTGCCTCTGCATCAACACTCTTCACAGCAAACATAGAACAGATGTTTTAAAACACTGGGAAATAATGTATCTATAGATAATGAGGATGCCTTGAGGGTGTGGTTAAAGATTACTGGATTTGACTGAATCCAACTTTTATTCTTCCTCTAGTTACCTTTGAAATAAATGGTGCTAGATCTGGTTAATGACCACCAATTTAATTAATACCACAAACTTATTGAAATGGTCAGATTTGTTTAAAAAAAAAAAAAAAATTCAGTGGGCCTACCTAATCCTAGAATCCTATTGTATGTTTATGCTATGTAAAGCTAATAAACTTACTCTAAGCTTGGTAAATGTATAATGATGGTATTGAAGAACTCAAAAACAGAGCATTGGTCCACATCTGTCTGTTGTTTGGTTAAATAAATTGCAAGGATAGATCTATCAAAGTAATAATATGATATCCATAGGAATGTCATGCAACCTTTTCCTGAGAAGCTTATTAACAGCAAATATTAGCAAGCTAGTACTTCATTGAACAAATAATACTGTGTTGTAGTACAGTATAATTGTTTAGAAGGGAATATTCACTCAAATTAGTGTTATTAACTTTTCTTAGTAAAATATGTTTGTACTTGTTACAGCTGAATTATTAGAAACAGTTTCCTTCATCCTTTTTCTTATCCAAAAACCTCTTTGTTAGTTCCAACAGAAATTAAACCCCTTGCCTATTTCCTTGTTCTGTCTTAATTAATCTAATGTTACTGGACAATATACAGAACTGCTGAATAGCTACTTTTATACTGTCTTTTGAAAAAGTAATATCTTAGTTTGCGTAGTTCTTAATGGTCAACAACAGCTGGCTGTTTTTTTTTTTTCCTTTATATAATTCCACATGGTCAGTCATTTTAAATCCATTAACGTACCAGCTAAGACATGTTTTTGGGCCCATGGTGTTTATTGCAACATAAAGCTTGTTAAACCAAGTCAAAGTATCAAGATATTTTCTGGCAAGAAATAAATGAGCAGTTTTTTCTTCTGAATGAAATTAGTTTGAAAACGCATTTTTAACTAGTCATCCTAAATACAAAATGTATAGTAAAATTTATTTTAAAAGTAATTACTCCAGGAAGTGGGTTACTTTATTTTCTGATATGTGCTGATTATTTGTAAACTTGTTTTCCAAGATGAAAGTGTACTTAATTTTATAATCTCTTTTTTCAGATCTCTGACTTTGGAGGAACAACAGATTTTTGCCTACTGGAAGAATGCAGTGAAACTGCCAATATTTCTAGCTGGAATTATAAATTTAATATTCAACTTTAGTGTTACTAATTTCTTACTAAATAGTACCTCAAAGTAGAAGAAAAATGTATGGAAGTGCAAGAACAATCAGCAACTTAGAAGGAAGTCCCTCCAGGTCTCCTCGTTTGCCAAGATCTCCTCGCCTGGGCCACAGGCGAACAAATAGTGGAGGAGGAGGAGGAACAGGTAAGACATTATCGATGGAGAACATCCAGTCCCTTAATGCAGCCTATGCAACATCTGGACCAATGTATCTGAGTGACCATGAGGGTGTAGCTTCTACTACTTTCCCAAAGGGCACAATGACTCTTGGAAGGGCTACAAATCGAGCTGTGTATGGTGGTCGAGTCACAGCTATGGGGAGCAGTCCTAACATTGCTTCAGCTGGACTTTCGCACACAGATGTTCTTTCTTACACTGATCAGCATGGAGGTCTGACCACATCTTCACACCATCACCACCATCAGGTTCCTTCTATGCTGAGACAGGTTAGAGATAGTACCATGTTAGACCTGCAGGCTCAGCTTAAGGAACTACAGAGGGAGAATGATCTTCTCAGAAAAGAACTAGACATTAAGGACAGCAAGCTGGGATCCTCCATGAATAGCATAAAAACTTTCTGGAGTCCTGAGCTAAAGAAAGAAAGAGTATTGAGGAAAGAAGAAGCAGCCAGAATGTCAGTTCTTAAAGAACAGATGAGAGTTTCACATGAAGAAAATCAGGTAAGTAATTCTGAAAGTTTACTTCTGTTAATTTACAGCTAAGTACTTGATGTTTTGCTTATGGTACTGTATCCTATGCTGGAACAAGTTTGACATTTACAGCAAGAATTGTATATCTTGATCTATCTGCCTCTGGCTGCTAAGCTGTAGGAAAGCACATTAATAAGAATCTGAATGCAGGTTATAATTTCCTTCATGCAGTATTCTTTCACATTATAGCTGAAGAGAATGATTGTTTGTCACTACCCGTTTTCTTATTTTTGAGACTTTCTCTATTGCTTTTTTGCAGCAACAACCTAAATATACTCAGCAACCTCTTCTGAAGAGGTAAATGAGCCACTTCTGCAAAAGTATAAACAAACATACAGACGCATATTTTTTTTGAGCTGTATAGGGATTTAGCTGCCCAGTTTTTTAAAGTTAAAAGAAGATATGATATTAAATACCTGTATGCAACCTTCTGTAATTTTATGTTACAGAATGAAGTTGAACTTGTGTTTTCAGCAATGTTTCAGAGACCTGTGTCTTAGAAAAAGAGCAACTTGTAAATATGTCTTTCAAATACTTCTATTCACAACATAACATTCTTTTTCCAAAGTTATAAGAAGATTGAAGGATTTTAATCTGGATGAATAAAGCTATAAGGTCAAGCTTTGAGACTCTCTCTGCTATTTCACAAAGCTATACAAAACAGTGGAACAGAAAGATAAAAAATTTCTTGTATTGCTGTCTCCACATACTTTTTGGCTGGTGGTCTTATTTTAAAGCTGCTCCTTTTTAGACCATCTGTTAACTTTCCACAGACAAAAACACAATCCTGTGTTTCTCTCACTTCCAGATTCCAAATCTAAACTTCTTCGCTGGCAGGCAGCAACAACTGAAATTTTTAATTTATTTCCCAGTTTGTGATCATCAGTGCTTCTCACCAAACTTTCAACCTCTTAGTCATGCCATGAACCTAAATATCTGTGGAACTAACAAGTCCGATACCAGTTGCTTCAGGGTCTTGATCAGGAATTCAGTACAGTGAATTAGTTTATTATTTTCTTGTACAATTTGTGTGTCCAGACTGACAGTAATAGTTGCTGAATATTTATTTATAGTAGGTGCACTAGGATGCTGCTAGAACCAATATTATCAAAAACATGTTTGGTAGAGATTCTGCTATTCAAAAGCCTTATTGGTTAGACATTCTAATCTTGATAGTTGGTGTCATCTTAGCAGTAGGGGGAATACTCTAATACACTCTGTTTTGGTAGCCTTTCTTATGGAAATGTCACATTAATATCTTGTATTGGCATTTGGAATCTGAATCTGGTATTTAGAGACTTTGTCACCTGCCAAAGTGGTTATGCGTTTGTTTTTTTCTAAAAGCTATTTCCTCATCTTGAGGGGAAAGTAAATTAGTAACTGTTATGAGTCCTTCTATTCATTCATTTCATAGAAGGTTATATCTTATTTTTTAACAAGTGCTTTTATTTTCTTGTAAGGGTGAAACCTAACAAAAGACAAAAAGAATGTATTTTACCCTATCTATATATGTAACATGAATCCTTACTCTATAATAACATAAAGACTGGGTAGCCCAATGTTCCATTGCTAACAATGTCCAAAAGTTCATAGAATAGACCTAGTATACAGTGATATCTCTACCAAGTACTTTTTATGATCCAGCTACAGTTTCTGTAGGCTTAGCTCTCAGTGGACTGTTCTTTGAATTAAGCCAGTTGCTTTTGGACCTATGTAAAATTCTAGTGTCTACAACCTCTTACGACAGTGAATCCCACAGCTTAATATGTCATGTGAAGAACCACTGCTTTTCACTTGTTTTTGCACTAGACTTTGGCTGCTTTTGCTAGGATTTCCTGTTCCTTGTACTGGAAGAAACATTAAATAGTTGATGTCTGGTGCCGGTCTCAGTGCCCCTTATGATTTTATAGGATACTGTCACCACATCTTCCCCCAACTCTTTTCCAGACAAGAGAATCTTAGCATGTGTGATAGTTCCCTTCGTGAAACTGACACTTCTTTGATTCTTCTCTGAATCTTGTTCAGACCTATTACTTCTTCCTTTTGAGGCGAGGAGACCAAAACGGATCATGTCTTTCATAATACAGGTGAAAAATGGGTTATGCATTGATGTTATAGTGTTTGCTCTTTTATTCTGTACGTCTCTCCCAATAATTCCCAACACTCAATTTGTTTTTTCTTTCTAGCTTTGGATGACTTTTTACTGCTACTGAGAACTGAGCTAGTATTTTAACGGAAATATTTATCATTGCTGAAGAATCTTTTAGATCCCAGTTTGTTATGTATGAAGGTGGGATTATTTTCACTTGTGTATAACTTCACATTTATCTCCCTGAATTTTATCTGCCAGCCCTTTCCTAGTTGCTTAGTCTTATAAAATCCTTCTTTGCATTTGGCTTTTGCCTTTACTGCCCTGAATAACCTAATATCATGAGGAAAATTAGTCATCTTACTGTTCACCCTGTTCTCTGGGTTGCTTAGGATATGTCAGACAGCACAAAGCCCAGCCACAGGTTCCAGCAAAACTCCACGGGGGCCTTCTGTTGGTTTTATGACTTGACCATGTGTTTCTGCTATTTCCTCTCTTATAATCAAATATTTATGTATGAAAGGCCCATCCTTCTTATCTAATTGCCTCTTAGCTTTCTTGTAAGCATTTGGAGAGGAGCCTTTCTGAAGGAATGGCTTTGGAAGTGCAACCTGGCTGTGTCAGCTAGTTTGTCAGTCTTACTTGTCCATGTGGTTATTGATTCTTTCGAACAACTGATTTCAATTAAAATTATCAAAAAGCTGTAATTTTAAAGACAAAAAAGTGATGCTATCTATCACATCTGTATTAAAAAGTGATAGATCTGTCCTTGTGTGTCTGAGGGTTACTGTCGTATGAAACTTGCTTTCTTAAACTGAGATGTTTCTTACTGAAACACTAAAAACCATTTTCAGATTGTCTGTGCATGATGAAATTGACCCTGAATGGGGCCCTTAGTCTCGTAGCCAACTTTGGGAACTCCCAGGAGACTGGAGAAGGGCAAATCTAGTAGCAAAAAAAAACAAAGAGAAATGAGTGAATTGAAAGTTTGATATTATTATTGCAATTTCTGGAAAAATATTGTAAGAACAATAAAAGAAAAAATATTTGTAAACTGTATTAGCTAATATTTAAAAAAAAACCCAAAAAATATTTCTAAAATATAAGGAATTTAGGGGAAAACCAGAAAAAAGTAACAATGATTTATCAAGAAAAACGTCAAACAAGTCTGTTTTTCTTGGATTACAGGAAAACAGGCTTTATGCATAAGGGAAAAACAGTCGTAACTTTGACATTAGAAAAACTTTTTATGTTTTCTCAGATTTTCACTAGCAAGCTGGTGGGAAGCATATGAGGTCAAATTGCTATTATATGGATGCCCATCTGATTAGAAGACTGTCAAAGTGTAATTATCAATGATTCATGGTGAAATTGGAAAGATGGCTATAGGATCTGGTAGGGATCTGTCATGTGTTTGAGACTTTCATCAATGTTCTGAATGATGGATATGTATCGCACACCCAGATGACATCAAGCTGGGAAGGGTTAAAAACATGCTGGGAAATAGGATTATAAATGAAAACAAACTTGGCAATTGAAGAAATAGTCTGAAAAAGTAGGATGTGTTTCAACAGAAAATTGATAAAAATTAAACCTTTTGGAAGCAAAAGAGACCCATGAAGAAATTAATGGACAGTAACTTGGACATTCCTGACTTTCTTTTGAAGATTATTTTACTTTTGAAAACGTATGCTTTGAGCACCTGTTCTTTGATATTACAACCCAAAGTTAGTTGTCTTGTCTTTTTCTATTCTTTCTTATTCTTTGTGACATATCTTGTCACAGCACCATTAGTATTATTCTATATATGGATTGATTATATATGTAGGGGCAGGAAGTACTGTAAATGTTTTTAACTATTTAAAGCGGTCCTTCATCTTGGAACCATCCATTTGCAATTTCTCAGAGATTTTGCTTTTTTTTTTCCTCCAGGTAGTTATTCTCTCTAATCTTGCTTGAATGTGTTATATAGAAGAGTTAATGTAGAAGGTTTCAACAGAGAGCAGAAGGCTATGAGGTGGAAAGAACTGGAAGGACACAAGAAATATTCAGCAGTATTCATTCTCAGGATTGTTGCCTGTCTGTCAAAAAAAAAGAGGGAGAACTAGCTTATCCATTTGGATTAGCTGGTTCTAAGACAACATACTAATGTTTATCAGTTGACATGCTGCTTTTATGACGATTGCAATAACTGAATTAGATTTACTGTGATATTTTAAAAATAAGCTGTAAACTCCATTGCACAAAATAATGCCCCTTTTCCCTACTTATAAATGTCATTATTTAATACTACATAATTAATACAAAATGAACTACTGCGTGCAGTGAACGGTAGCTCTCTTTCATTCATGATATGGTTATGTAGTTGTTGGAAATAAATGGTGAGCTTGATCCTTTTTTTTTCTTACAGAAAACCAGGTAATTTTAATTTGCTTAATGTGTTCTTTGAAAACATATTAAAAATTTTTGATCTTCTTTTGAAGTTTAGTTCCTGTCCTGATACTGCAAGAGTTTTGCTTCTGATTAATGAGATTAAGAGAGAGGATGAAAAGGATAGTGAACAGTTGCTCTGAGAGGCTCATAGTTTTGAATACAAAATTGCTCCTTGAAATAATTTTTATATCTCTGTAGCAATATGAATAACTCATAGATGCTGCAAATAACAGAATAGAGTTGATAAAATAATCAGTAGATAAGGGTATGCATAGTCATGAAGTCAGGACTTTGAGTAGTTAATGTTATTTCACATGCTCTTCATTGTTTTTCTTTGATTCATGACAAGTATCTAAGTAGAACAGTAAAAGAAAATACACTAAGAAATACTCTGAAATGATGTTTCCCTTCTTGGTATTAATTAAACTGTATTCCTAGTAAAACCTTGATCAGGCTAATGTATACATTCTTAAAAAAACAAAACCAAAAAACAAAACCCAACCAAAAAAAACCCAAACCAAACATACCATACACTTATTTTGCTTTCTAGTGCATTGCACATCATACAAAGTACACTCTTTTAGTAATCTTTCTGCCTTCTAAAAGAAAAGTCAGGAAGCAAGGGCTATAATTTAATTTGCTGTAACTTTGCTAGCTTATCTGGGAACTAGTCAGTGGAGTTAAAAAAAAAATTATATGTATTACTTATATATACTTGTAAAACTATAATAAGGGGAAAAATATTATGTATTAACATAGTCATATCATTGTTATTAATGTTTAAAGAAGCTCATCACTTCTTAACTTTACCCAGCGGTTTCCATAGCTGGGATCATAGCTGTCTGCTTCCAAACTGGACAGTCCATTGCTTAGACCCTGCTGGCATCCTCTAAATGCAAGTCAAAGGAAGTTGAAGATCTGTTATCGCCTCACTCTGTCCACTTCTGAGACTGTTCTTCATCTTTTTTGAGATATTTTGTTTATGCCCATTGATATTCTGGAGCTTTGATCCCTGTGGAATATGCAGGGAGGTGCCAGCAATTGGGTCCTCAGTTTGAGTTCCCAGATAGATATTTTCTTCCTTAATATGCATCAAAGTATACACTTGATTACTGGTTGGAAAGGTGCCCCCCCCATTGTTCCTAAATACTAGAGGTGGTCAGAGGAGTTTTTTGGGATATAAATACCTTTCAGCCTGTCTCATTGTCTCTGGGTAAATGTGTGCAACATCACAGATTTTGAAGTTTATTGTGAATATTTATGAAACAAAAGGCTACATACAAAAGGTAAAGCTAGTAACCTGAGAAATGGAAATGTTCTGTTCATGTTTTACTATGCTTCCTGAGGTATGTTATCACATTAATAAACTAATTTAATAAGAATAACAACAAAAATTACCTGATTTATTTTTTACTAAATATGTCTCCTTTCAAGATAAAAGTAATAGATTTAAATATTTTCAACTCAAATTTGTAATAGATTATTTACGACCAGTGAAAGTATCTTTTAAGGTATTTTAAAGCCAGTAGGTTCAGCACATTCATTCACCTTACTTTCTGTTTTACGCTGTACTGTCTTTCGTGCTTTCTTCAGCTTTTTTTTTAATACTTCTGTTTTAAGAGCTGCATGCACACTAGTCGGTTTTTAACTTTATTTTGGATGTTTTGACTGTTCATTTAAATTCATGTACATTGATGGCAATTTAGGTAAGTGCAAAATATATATATATTTTTTTGAATGAGAGTGCTTAAGCATTTAAATGTGTGGAATAGTTTAAACATTCATTATAGAGCAAAACTTCATTATCTGGAGATCAAAGTATAATTAAACAAAAGTACATCTAACTTTTCTAATTTGAAAATAAAAATATTTCTGTCAAATGGGAGGAGGCTAAAATAGTGGGACTCCTCTGGTGAGGAATTGACGGTATATGAATGGTGTGAAACAGAGTAAGCCATGCCAGAAGGGTGTGTGTTGGCTTTTGTGCTGCTCTTACTGATGATGAGGAAAGGCTACTAACTCTGCGGTGGGGAGTGGAAAGAGATAAGGAGATGGTCATAATACTGTAGATGTCCAAGGAAATTCTGAGGAAGCAATAACCCAAAAGTGCTTAAGGGTGAATGGGGAATGTAATTACTTTTTAACCATTCTTTTTTTTACCATGGGATTTTTAAATCTGAAAAAGCTTGGTAAGTACTGAGCTAGGAAAAAAAATAAGGGGAATTTGTCCCTGTAAGTGTGCAAGTACTTGTTTAGTCTTGACTGAAGCTTTTTGGTGGTATTCTGGTTTAGTTAATACACATACATACATTATACAGTAGAAACTAATACTTTAAGCTGTATGAAAATTACAGCAAATGGTGATGGCCATTTGCATTTGTTGATGGTCACTCTTTGCAAAAAGATAAGGAGCATGAATTGTAGTCTCTAGGATGCACGGTGTATAACTGTCAGCTGAAGAAATTTAGAAATTAAAAGTTGTTGAAAAAGTGATTTAAACTTAAAAGAATATGAGCAAAATACCTACTTTAGTCAGCTGGGTCACTTTTTTTAATTAAATGCAGGATATAGGTCATTCTCAATTATGCCAGTGCCAAAGTGCTAGCATTTAAAAAAAAAAGTTACTTCAATTGCGTCTTAAAGTCTAGAATGAGTGTCAAATAATGAGTATCAGTGGGTGTTCTTTATAAAGAAGCATAAACAAGACCAGTCATGTTTTAAGGAAAAATGGATTGACTCTATAGCAGAAACAGCGTTCCAATAAAAGATGTTTGGAACCGTGTAATGCTATATGACTCAAAATTGCAGTCTCATCAGCTTTGAACATATTCATATCCTTAGCTAACATTTGATGGTACATCCCTGAGATGCTACAAAAAGTGCTGCTGCTTCTGTTGTGGGTTTTTGTCTGGTAATGGTCGTGATCATCTGCTGCATAAAACTGAAGTATTGCATGAGTTTTCTGAAAGGCTATAGGTTTATTAGTTGATACTTTAACTGAATTTAGTAATTTCATCCTGTTTATTAAATTTAATTTGCAGCTCCAGATGGATACTGCATTCTGTATTTCCTGTTCTGATGTGCTTTGAAGCACAGTTCTGCTGTTCAACAGTGATTGTGTTGCTGTGTGGGTAAAACCCTTTATACAGAAGCCAGGATTCTGACAGTGTCTCAGATGACCACTTCAAAAAAAAAAGTATATCTAGGAGGAAATAGGTTGGGATAAAACTACCTTTAAGTTATCCTTGCTTTAGGCTTGTAGCGCTACTTGAAGGTATTCCTTCAGTACATACTGGTAAGCCACACCTCAAGCATGGCAGCTGCTGCTTTTTGCTGCCTCCTGCCTTAAATTAGGGATTAGTCCAGAGTAGGCATTCTAGTAGGGTACTTCATGCTGTCAGAATGACATAAAGGAGATGGGGAGAGAGGTAATTGTATTGTATATAAACCATTTTAAGATTGGTTAGAACTGGGAGGTATCAGATACATCACATAATAGCAAACTACTTGATAACACAGGAACTTTATTTTGAAAGCAAGACTTACAAAGCATAAATAAAGTCTCGAAGTTAACTAAACACTTAATTTCATGAATAATGCAGTTTCTCACAGATATCATAGATAATACGTCAAACACTATCCTTGATGAATTTCTTTTCCACTGATTGTGATGGAGCCTGCAGTTTATGGGGTGACTTTTTTAAAAAAAAATTTTATTTTTTAAATCTATCTCTTAAATATTTTTATTTCTCTGTTAGCATCTGCAGACTGGTTTCCTTCCTGCCTTTAAACCTTGAGGCCTTACAGTTGTGGTTTAATTCCAGTTGGCAACCAAGCATCACACAGCTGCTTGCTCCCCCCCACCCCCCTCAGTGGGATGGGGGAGAGAATTGGAAGAGCAAAAGTAAGGAAACTCATGGATTGAGATAAAGACAGTTTAATAATTGAAATAAAACAATAATAAATTGTAATGAAAAGGAAAATAACAAAAGAGAGAGGGAGGAACAAAACCGGGAAAAACAAGTGATGCAATCACTCACCACCTGCTGACTGATGCCTGAGCAGTGATTGCTGTCCCCCGGCTAACTCCCCCCAGTTTATGTACTGAGCATGATGTTATATGGTATGGAATATCCCTTTGGCCAGTTTGGGCCAGCTGTCCTGGCTATGTCCCTCCCAGCTTCTTGTGCATCTCTTTGCTGGCAGAGTATGGGAAGCTGAAAAGTCCTTGACTTAGTTGTTGCCAAGCAGTGTTTATAGTAAAACATCAGTGTGTTATCTATGTTATTCTCATGCTAAATCCAAAACACAGCACAGTACCAGCTACTAGGAAGAAAATTAACTTTATCCCAGCTGAAACCAGGACAACAGTTAATCTGAAAAAAATGCTGGAAATGACTCTTCGGAATTTTCCATCATCTGAAGTGGGGGAGAGAAAGGGGAGGAAGTACTGAAAAAAGAGTAATTCCTTTCTAATTATACATTTTTAGTCTTTACTATTTCAGACATTTTTCTTCATTTTGGTCCTTTCATCTTGACTTTTCTGAGTTGTCCCCAGTTTATCTACCAGGCAGTTGATAATGCCATATTCTATTAGCTTGCAATAGGGAACTCAGTCCTCTTAGGCTCTTTCTGAAAAACACAACCCCTCTGGCTGTGCTGCAAAGCATTATTTTTATTTATTTTGTATATGTATATAATTTAAAGATAAACTTGCATGACACATCCTAACCTTTCTCTTTTATGTTTCCGAGTTCATAAGATGCATTTCAGATTGTTGTGTCGGGGGTTGGGGGAATGTTATGATGGTGACTTAACTTGTTGGTCATTGATCCAATTTTCTTCAGAATTTTTACATGTCTGGGAGTTACAGTTTGTTAATGTCATGCAGGGTCAGATTCTGACTTTAACTGTTGTTTGCTTTGTTCAAGGTGTCCAGCATTCCTGACTGTAGAACTGTGTATTTCCCTGGTGCCAGAGAGTCAGTTGTAAAAGCTGTCACTTGCAAGATATGATTTGCTTCTTGAATTTATTGCTAGAATATCTGTCAGTTGAGTTAGCAAAGAAACTAGCATTCAGGAGCCCTTCGTATATTTTATAGAGGATAACTTTGCTTCAAATTGGATTGCCTATAGCAGGAGCAAATAACTCTTTTGAATTTAGTAATTTTAGAATATTTGGCCTGTGGGATAGGGAAACTGTATTTACTGTTTGAATTTCCTTAAGCATCTGCCACAATATAATTATTGCTCTTACTCTTGGTGTTTGAAGATGATACACAAAGCTAACAAAACACGTGAAAAGAAGGCAGTAGACTTCA
>NW_008824598.1:1015333-1015947 GCF_000699105.1 Pygoscelis adeliae
TTTGAAGGAAAAACTGATGTTTTTGCCAAAAGGAAAATCCTGAGACAAATCAATGTAAATATTTCAGTGTTAGAGACTTGGAGAACACTGAGTTCTTGTAGGGTAATCTCAATTCCAGTTCCATCTATAATTGAAGGAGAGTGTGAGGTCTCTGCCACATCACACTTCTGTAGAAGAAAAGCAAAGGTCAGCAGAAACTAGAGAAAAAGCATAACACGCATTGGGATGCAGCTTCAGAGGAGCAGCAAGCCCTGAAACAAGGTCTGCTTTTTGCACAGACTCAAGTTTTCCATTTAATTGACTACAGTATTAGTTGTAGAGAGTACAATTCTTACTGCAGAATCTGTGTTTGAATTGAAGGAAAAACAACACAGAGAGGCAGGGAGTTGTGCTCTGAAAGTTGAATACTTCCGATGTATTTTGTTTTAAATTATGTGTAAACTGATGTTGTATAGCTCTTTCAATTTGTAGGTAGAAGGTCTGAAAGAATAGTCCTGTTATTGTGAACTTTTTCCTCTGATATTAACTCCAGATAGCTAATGGTTACTGATAAAGTGTGATGTTCTTAACTAATTCAGTGAAGAAATGCCTAAATATGATGGTATAGTATTCCT
>NW_008824598.1:1015965-1019129 GCF_000699105.1 Pygoscelis adeliae
GTGAAATAGCGTGTTGCTATTTAAATCTTGCTATACCAAAGCATTAATAAAATGTTTCAATCCAAACTTGAAAAAACACTTTGAAATCAACAGGTCTATGATAAACGCCAACTGGTCTATAATGTGTTATTATACACATACATATGTATACATAAAAAATTATACATACGTTGGGATATTCAGAATGTTTTGCATTCAGTGATCATATTAAATTCCTTCCCTGTATCAAAAGGTTCTACTGTTTTCTGAGTGATAGAAGCTAAGTGGTATCTCTTTGAATTTTGAGGGAAACCAAAATTCCCAGTTGCCCTTTATTCTACAGCCAAAATTGTATTTCTTCCCGTGCCACTCTGAAAATGTATCTACTTGTCAGCACAGCTCTTTGGAATACAGAGTATGTTACCTACGTAAAAACTATTTAAAATAAAGGTTTGTACTGAGTTTGATGTTAACATAAATACATCTAGGTACACATTATATTGCCTTATTTGTTTTGATACATATTGTAAAAAGCAAAACAAACCCACAAACCTTTTATATTTCTGGAGATGGCTAATACTGCCATGAAAATTACAATATACCACTGGAATGATATTACAGTATTCTGGAAATCTGTTCTTCCTACAAAATTTGTGTTCAGAAAGACATTGTGTTGTATGCTAGTGTAAGTCTTACTAGGAGGTTTCTGATACTTGAGAGATTTGACATAATTTTTAATCGTTAGTTAACAACAACTGCTTAGAAGGCCATCACCCTCTTATGGATAAAATTTATTTATTTTCATTTTATATTATTATTTTAGTATGTTTATTCTATTTATAATCTATACTTAACTCATTTATTCTTAGTTTAATTGAAATGTGGAAATGAATGAGCTGCATAATTGCATAACTGTGTATGAATAATCTAGTACTTTCCTTACACTAGAGAGAGATTCTTTTCTTCAGATTCCCTAGTGGAGTTAAGGAAGGGAGGAGGGAACTATAGAGTAGAAAGCACAAAAGTTGCTTAAGAAAGCAAAACAAGGCTTCATCCTATTCAGGCAGTTCTTGGAGGTCTCTTCCAATCTTAATGATTCTATGATTCTGTGATTCATCCCCTGAAGAGGGAGAGCTGTCAGAATGAGAATTTGAACAATTAGACAAGAATACTCATGATAGGCTTTTCCACCTGAGTACACTGCATTATCCTGACTTCAGGACTGCAGGATGAACAAGCAGTGCCAGTGTGGCAAAGTCCAAGAAAAATTATTTCTAAATAATATTGTAGAGAAGAGTTTGTTTTCTTAAGTAAATATATACGTATAACCATAAAACATGAATTGAGGCCACCAGGAATAAAGATTCTATGTTAAAAAGGTAGAGCGTTATCCTTTTCAGAACTCAGATCTTGTATAAAGGAGTGCTTCTCTGTGTAGAGAAGTGGTGCCATCAATGGCTAAGCATAGAATGGAATATCAGAAAGAAGATTTTGCAGATTTATGGGAAAACAAGGTTATCTTTCGTAAGATATTTTTCCATACTTGTTTCAACTAGAAAATCTTTTTTTATGTCACAGTGGCCTCAGAAGAAAGTGGTAACTTGATCCAGTTGGAAGCTTTGTTTGAAAACCTATGGTTCCAAAAATCTTTTTAGGTGTTCATTTCCCAGATGTGTCCAGTTGAGTCATTTTGTTTCCAAAAATCTGAGGTAGAATCTACTCTTTATTTGATATCCTTGAACTAAGCTTTTGGAATAACTTGGGGGTAAAATATATATAAAAAAACCCCACCTTTGTCCCATATTTATTAACTGAAGAATTTTATGGCAAATTGTGTTACACAGTGTTGCATTATTAATATTTCAGATATTTTAACACATCTCAATTAAAAAAAAAACAGTAGAGAAGTAGTTTGGAAATAATGAAGGCAGCTTTGCCTTACACCAAATTGGTCCCAACTTCTGTTGTTATTCTGTGTGGGTGTTCTCCCCCCTGCCTTTCTCCACCCCCCCGCGTCGTCTTTCTCTGCATTTGCTGCATGTATCCGTCAGTTTTGCAGAATGGCATTCTTGTCCAGCTGGCATTGTTTATTTCAGGATTACTTTTTCAGTTCTCCTGTGGGTGCTAGATAATTGAAAATTTGTGAAGCTCAGCACTATATATATGCCTTTTTGAAAGAAGTCCCATCGCGTATAGAATTTCCATCTTTACATTCTAATGAAGGTTTACTCTTAATAGCTTTCAGGGCATTCTTTTACCTTTTGGACATGTATTAGGAATGGGTGATTCAGCTTGTAGAGTTTTGTTTAGAGAATGTTTCACTCTAAGTTTTTTCATTTATTTCAAATTTACTCCTTGCAGGTTGTGACTAGACTTCCCCACTATTTTAATACCCAAACCTGAAAGTTTATCTGACTTGACAAATGTGTGTGGTTTAATGTCTTCTGACCTTTGCCATCTCATTCTTTTACTGCAGGACTTTGGGTCTTAGTGGGAGGGGTCACAGAACACTTGCAAAGTGTTTATTTTTGTGCCAACCAGCAATCTTGCACATTCTTCTCCTGCTGCTTTTCCCAATAGTGGTCATTAGAATTTGTATGTCTGCATGATGTGCTACATTAGGGACAAAATACTTAGGATTGTTTGTTTTTTTTTTCCCCCCGGGTTGATTTTCAACTGGATCACTTCCCTGACTGCTCACATCTAGTCATGAGTTGGTGTATGGTGTAAAGCAGGTAGAGGGTTGAGTGGTCAAGAGTAGGAGATGAAGGTGGGATCTCAAATTCTGGCAGCAGCTCAGATTCTGCTGCTGAGCCTCTGTGCTACTGAGGCTTGATTGCCTTTGGTACTTAAGAAATTTCTTGAAAGAAAGCTTGAATATCTGTACTATACTGCAGTCTTTGTTTCAGACATACCTCAATGGGTACAGAGAATAATATTTAGACTACTTTAGGTATTTTGTATTTGCATCATGAGAAAATGGTGAATACTGATATTCTTGCGACTGCAGTGTACAACACAATTTGCCATTGAATTACATTGTCTTTGGCAGGTCAGTAGTGCATTTTAGCTCTGATGTCATCTTTGGTGTTTGCCCTGAACAGTTTATTTTCAAATGTCCATAAATATTTCTTATTCTATCTTGATATAATCTGAAAGGTTGGGCTTTTTCAGTGACTTGATTA
>NW_008824598.1:1019148-1043689 GCF_000699105.1 Pygoscelis adeliae
GGAATATTTGAGTAGTTTTTTTTTTTTTCCTTTTTAAATCCTGGCTTTAATAGTGTCTACAACAAATTTAACTCTTTCAGCTTTGAATTTTTATTTTCCTCATACATTTTTTCTAGAACTAAGTAATCATCTGTTTTTAATAATTATCTTAACAGATGACGAATTCTAAAATGTGCAGAAACAGTTTCTAATGCAAAAAAATCTAGTAAGTATATTTTGTTATGAAGTATGTATCCTCTTCCTCTCATTTTATTGCTTAATTAATTTTTACCAGATTGTAGAAAAATCTGGAAAACACATAACAGGGTTTGCTGCTGTTCTTGTTTTTAATTCAGCTTGCAAAAGGCTACTGGGAGGATTATGTGTGATCAAGAAGAGTGACTCAATTTATATAAACTCCATATTTATACCATTTACACATCTTACACATTCAGTATTATTCTGCCCATTTCTATTGTGCTGTTCAGCTGTGACTATGCATTTTTTTTGACTCCTGAATTTAAAGCCTGCAGTGTCTTGAGGTAGTAATTCTGCACTTTAGAGCATGGCTGCTCACCTACTTTCCCCAGATTGACAAGCTCAAGCATTTAACTACTGAAAGAATAACTGTTTCCTCTTCACTGATGCTTTGAATAGTGTGGTCACTAAAAGCAATGTTTCCGTTTCACTGTGCAGGAGGAAAACTGTAGCATGTATCAGTTGCATCTAAGAGGATAAAAAGCTTAGGTGTGAGGAGCCATGAAAAAAGATGAGGTTTCCACTTCCCCAGACATTTGTCCTTCCCTTTTCCCATGTAACTGTGGTCCATGAGTAAGTACATGGAGTGGAGTACTGTACTGCAGGATCAGTTTAACTGAAAGAAGCAATCATTTGGGAACGTGGATGTGGACATAATGGAGGACTTTGTAAATATTTCTAAGCCGTTATAATGAGCATTACAATTGGTAAACTATTGTTCAAATTTAAAAGGGGTACTTTTTTCCCATTGTCAAGCTGTTGTCTAATCAAAATGGGTTTACACTGCCTTCTTTACAATTCAGGAAAAAGGAACATTCCTTTCCTGATAATCTGGAGCAAGTCCTCCTTCTGAGTCAGAGTTAATTTACCTTCTCTAATAAATGAATATGAGAAAATAGAAGATATCTGTTCAAGTTGTTTAACTTGCTGCTTATAGCATGAATTTTCAGATACACACAGATTATTTAAATACTGAAATCAGGCTTCACTTTTTTTGCAGGAAAAACTTAAAATCTGCAGGTTATAAGCTATAGATGGGGGAAAGAACATTTTGATGCAAATTCTGGAAAAGCTAAAACAGTATTAATTAAAGCCATTTAAAAATCGACCCCCCCCCAAGTCCAAAAGACATTAACTGGTATGTAAAATAGCCATGCCTTGGTATGTTCCTTTCTTTGTTTTGAATATTAAGAGGTGTAATTGTTTAAATAAAGCTCTAAACAGTATGTAGCAGATGAACATTTCCATTATAAAATTATTCTGAAATTATGAAACTTCAGGCTTTAGATGTGAAGCAAGAAAACTCAAACAAAATCAGTAAAGAAGTAGTTTCCTTCTGAGATTGAGAAGTGGTTCTGTCTTTGCGCATGAATCTTCCCTTTCCTATGGTTATTATAGGAGAATAGGGAAGGTGGATATTCTTGTGTCACCTGCAGAGGCAAGCAGTGAACTTTAGATCAATACATTTGCAACTGTTAGATACCTAAAAGCAGTGCAGACCATGCCATTAAAGAGAACTTCATAATTCAGGATGGTTAACTTAACTAATAGATTGTTTTATAAAGCCACTTTCTTTTGCTTTTCTGTTAAATTTTAGGCAGAAGTTGATTGATTTTTAGACCAATATGTATCACAACTCTGCTACTCTGTAGGTAAAACGCTAGGTAAATTACAACTTCAGGTTGTTTCAGAAAGGAGAGGATTTCTTGAGGGGATCGAGTGTACCCTCAGTAAGTTTGCAGACGACACCAAGTTGGGCGGGAGTGTAGATCTGCTCGAGGGTAGGAAGGCTCTGCAGGGGGACCTGGACAGGCTGGATCGATGGGCCGAGGCCAACTGTATGAGATTCAACAAGGCCAAGTGCCGGGTCCTGCACTTTGGCCACAACAACCCCATGCAGCGCTACAGGCTTGGGGAAGAGTGGCTGGAAAGCTGCCTGGCGGAAAAGGACCTGTGGGTGCTGGTCAACAGCCGGCTGAACATGAGCCGGCAGTGTGCCCAGGCGGCCAAGAAGGCCAATGGCATCCTGGCCTGTATCAGAAATAGTGTGGCCAGCAGGAGTAGGGAAGTGATCGTGCCCCTGTACTCGGCACTGGTGAGGTCGCACCTCGAATACTGTGTTCAGTTTTGGGCCCCTCACTACAAGAAGGATGTTGAGATGTTGGAGCGTGTCCAGGGAAGGGCAACGAGGCTGGTGAGGGGTCTGGAGAACAAGTCTTATGAGGAACGGCTGAGGGAACTGGGGTTGTTTAGCCTGGAGAAAAGGAGGCTGAGGGGAGACCTCATTGCTCTCTACAACTCCCTGAAAGGAGGTTGTAGCGAGGTGGGTGTTGGTCTCTTCTCCCAAGTAACTGGCGAAAGGACGAGAGGAAATGGCCTCAAGTTGTGCCAGGGGAGGTTTAGATTGGATGTGAGGAAAAATGTCTTTACTGAAAGAGTGGTTAAACGTTGGAACAGGCTGCCCAGGGAAGTGGTTGAGTCACCATCCCTGGAAGTATTTAAAAGACGTGTAGATGAGGCTCTTAGGGACATGGTTTAGTGGGCATGGTGGTGTTGGGTTGACGGTTGGACTCGATGATCTTGGAGGTCTCTTCCAACCTTAATGATTCTATGATTCCTGTAATACCAAATTTGGATGAAGCTTTATTTCAAATAAGCTATTAATTTCTCTTGCATTTCAAGAAATTATACTGAAAAATTTACTTATGCTTCCATGAACTCATGTAAAACAAATGAAAGAAGAAAAAAAGGTGGGAATTCGGGACAAAGCAGCAGTGGCTTTGGCAGGTTACATGGTAATGCTCAACAATTCTACTATCACTTATTATAGAGCGCAAAGGTAGGTAACTGTACATGCTTCTGCAGTTCACAATCCCATCTACCAAACTGCCAGATAAGAATCTTAGGGAAAATAGAGCAGTTTATGATAAATGCTATAAAGAACAAGTGTACACCTGTACATTTGCAGTACTTGTATTTTAAAATTCTGCCTGTGCACAACTACATTGTTGAACTCTGCATTTCAAATTGATAATTCTTGTATATGAAGCAATTCTGATCTGGCTACGTGTTACATTAATGTAGCTTTTTCTTTTAATATCTTTTTATTTTCTGCTACTTTTCTTGTGGTTTCTTCAGCAGTCTACTCTTCAAAGTGAATAGTATTCAAGCAATGAGTTAAGTGATTCTGAACAGTCTTACAGGTTTCTGTAGTGCTATTCTCTTTTTAGTTTACGTTTTCCTTTAAGCTGGGCAAAACCTGAATGATGTTTAAAGGCCTTAGTAGTGTTTCCTGTTGAAAGTGGAGTGTTTCAGTTCTTTGTATAGAAATCTTTAAAATAATTTAGCTGTGCTGTACTGAGTTTTTAAGAAACAAATTTTTTAGATGATGTCTGTATTTCTGAGAATTGTGGTGGCTTAATTCCAGAAACAAAAAACCCTGTACAGTAGCTAAAGAAGTTTATGCACTGTTGTGTATGGGCAGCTTGAAATACTCACTGAATAAGCATGCTCTTTTTTTGTTTTTAGCCTGTTGGATCTAGTGTAAATCTTGAAGTTCAGAAACCCTATTGTCAAAGGTTTCATAGCTTCTAAGCATAACAATTTCATTCCTGCATTGCTTTTGAATATGGATCTCTGCCATCAAATCACTTAATTTGCCTTCATCAATCACAGAAAAGTATTTTTGTACGTTAGTGACTGAGGCTTTGATTTTTCTAGTGTGAAATACCACATCAGCTTTACATCAGCTCAGAGTATGATTCCCACTATTTTAGTTGCATGGATTCTTGCTGTGCTGTAAGGGATTTCATGATTAAATATCAGCAAAACTGAACCCAAATCTGACCTTTAAGACTACTATAAATTTTACTAACTAAATATTCCCATTAATCTTTTACTAATATTATCATGTGTTTAAAAGTTCAAAATTTAACTCTTTATAGTCATTGATTACCAAAATATAAACCGGGAGTTTTCATATCAGTAGAACACAAGAACAGTGATTGTGCCTAAAGGAATACAAGAAATACTTTTCTTGGTGTATCTGATTCCTTACTGTTCATTTAATCCCCTTTTTTTTTCAGTTGTAGCTGATGATTTGGAATCATTCTGTAGAGTAATTCAGTGCCTTCAAAGTGAAACTGTGAAAAGAAGCACTTTCAGGCCCCCCTTCTGCAGCGTCTGTCAGTTCTAGTTCTGAACTCCATGCACTTGGTAGTGAACCCAATCAATTAAAAAAATATTTTTTTTTTAAAATTATCTTTAATGGCAATTCTGAACCGGTAATAAAATTAAGGAAAGGTGGTGGCCACTGATGCCGTCTGGTAGGGGAAAAATGGAGATTGAGATTAACATACCAACCATTTCTCTCACAGGGAGTGGGATGCACATGGGGGAAAAGATTCTGTGTTGAGGAATCACACTAATCAGAATCACAGGATCAGTTTTGAATAGGTAAGGAAGTCTGGCTATTACGTAAATATCTGTACTTCATAGATAATATGCCCTATTTGGCATCAGAGCTATAGTCTAAATATTTATTTCAACCTAGATGTCATTTGACCTTCTTTTAGTCTTCCGGCTAGACTATGTACATATTGATGGATATGTGCTTGATAAGCTATGTCTGCCACTTTTCCAAGTTTATTGTTTAAATCTAATTAACCAGGTTGACTTAGAACAGTTGTGGATTTGCTCTGATTTGTGAGCGGTCCCTTTCCTTTGGTGCAAGGAGCACAGAACGGAAGAATAGGTTAATTTTGCTGCAACCTCAAAAGCTTATTTAGATTTTAGTTCATTTTTAATTTTAATAAAAAATTATCTGAATGTTGAATGAGTAGATTGTTCTCCCTTCAGAACTTTGGGCCAGTAAGTTTCTCTTAACTAAGGATAAGGAACCAAGACCTGAAAAGGAAATTGGAGTAAAAAGACAAAGTAAACTACCTTGCAAAAATTTAAGGCAACAGAATGATATTTATTAAAAAGTCTATTAACAGAAGCACTAAGAAAATTTGCATTTAAGAGTGCGTTATGAATAGCTGGTTAAGTAATTAACAGCTGGAAAAATGCAATATTCATCATTAATTTGATTTTTAATGACTTTGATCATTATCAGACCTGCCTTTTCATAGAATAGCTAAAGTAGCTATGAAAAAAGTATTTAATGCTCTTAAATACATATTACTGTTTAGGCTGCTGTTCAAACAAACAGTTCCATGCTGTCCCTACTGTTCAGCTGTATCAAAAGGCATGCATTTTGGGGAATGTTTCATTCTCTTTGGTTCTTTGCTTTTAGGAGACTGTTTATAGTCCACTCTTTTAGTATTGCCTGTGTTAAAAACCAGAGTTTATTTATGCTTTTAGTTACTTAAGCCTCCAAATGTTCAATAGCATAGATACAGTGTACTCTAAATTCCTTGGCAACTATTAATATTCAATATGTAGTTGCATCTTGGTACATGTTATAACCTGAGCCACATTCAAGTTATGCTGGCTTTCTTCTGACTTACACCTTGTACCTGATTTTTACATGGATCAAGAATAAAATATACTTAAAAGTGATATTAAAAAACAAAACCAAACCCTGAACTCACTTCATATTTGTTTTTAAACAGCTTTGAAGATATGGACAAGGTTTGACAACTTAGAAGATATGGATTAGGTTCTCTATCTTTTAAATGAAATATTATCTGCAAAACATAAATACAGGTTATCTGTAGGATATGTGATAGAAGCCAAAATTTACAAAGGAATTTAGGTTAGCACAATAATTCATAGGTCTACTCTAATTTTTAGTCACCCAACACTTTTCTATGTATTTTTTCTTTATTCTTGTGTGTAGAATCCACAATCAATAGTTGTTAAGGGACCAGGAATTCCCTTCCTATTGTCAGCAGAATATCTCTGCAATAGATTAGTCATAGTTCCTTTCATCATGTTCTTTCTGGTCCTATGAAACTTGCATTCTTGGTTGCACAGTGGCAAAGCTTTACTGTATTTCCTCTAATGACTTTTAGGTATCTCCCATTTCCCTTTAACAGCTTTATTAATGAATAACCCAATTAAAAAAAATGGAATTTTTTCCTAATATCTTAATGGAATTGTGTCTTTACCAGCAACATAAAAAGTATACCTGTTCTCTCAATAATTAGTATGGAATATCCTACTATACTTTATAATCTTGGACAGATACATGTCAGATTTGCCTGATTAGTGGAGGGAATTTTTAACCATGTGGCTATGATTAGAAGCTGTGACAAAGAATGTCTTGCACTATTTTCTTCTTTCCATATATGCATGATAGGGCCCTTAGGACCACAATGCTCAAAGCTAACAAAAATTTGAAGGGAGAGAGGACCCCTCTGCCTGTTTCTCTTTTAGGATAAAAGCTGCAATGTACCTTTTATCATAAATGTTTTCTTATGAGCTTTTGTAGCTCAGCAGTGCCCAGCTACAAAATATGCACAATTCCTCTTTTTCCAGTCAGGTTCAAGACCCACCTATTGCAAACCTATGTGTATCCAGTTTTCATGGCTGCAGGAAATCATTGTTGTCTAGGATTCTGACTAGTATATTTAGCAAGCAGTGCCAACACATGAATAGATATAATTTAAAATATATAGTTGAAATACCAACTTATTTCTAATGGAAATTCATAAAGAAAGTAAAATGGGAAACTTTTCCCATAAATGAGCTCCTGTTACTTTTTATGGCTTTCTCTTTAGACACTGAAACATAACAATTTAAAAATGGTGGCAAGAACAGACCATCTGTTGAAATTTTTCAATATGCTGATAGGAGAGGAATGTTCTACTTCAATTTTTTCAATCTTTAATCAGATAAAGGCGATTTTTGTTTGACCAACTTGTTAGTTATGCCTAAGCATAACTAGCTTTCCACTTGATAATAGAATTCCATCAATATCAATAAATAAATACACAAAAGGTCTGGAATAGCTGCTGGTTTAGTATATTGGATGCCTTTTCACATGCCTTACAGCGTATCTGCTCCTCTTCGTGGTGAGCCACTGTGTTTTGTAAGCTGAAACATGAATACATTAATAAAGTATGAGTGACATATCATTATTTGCAAAGAAATGGACCAAAATAATAAGATATGTCTTCTGACACTTCTCAAAATATCATAGAAGTATGGAAGCACTTTTCAGATGTCTGTTTGTTGAAATCCAGTTTTACATTGGCTATTTTGACTCTTAGATATAGTGCTCTCTACTTCTATTAGATGGTTGGCAGCCTTTGGCAATTCCAGGATCCTTCTTTGTGAGACTAAAAATATGTCACACAAAAGTAGTCTGAAGACTGACTACTGCTTCCTTTATTGGGGAAACTAGCAATCTGGTGGTTTGGGTGGGGTTTTTTGTTTGTTTGTACCCCCCCCCCCCCCCGGTTTTTTTCTCTATTTCTTTTTTTTTCTTTAATTCTCTAAACTGTTATGAGATGGAAGATCTTGTTTGTTGAAACTTTAAAGATTTTCAAATTTTGTGTAAGAATGCTAAAAAGTGATTTGTGCTTGGGTGGCTGCTGTATCAAACAGCTGCAGAAAGTGAAGATGGGAGTCTTACATTTTTGTAAGACAATACAGATCTATTCTCTTTGGAACTGAGCAAGTGTACAAAGCAGCATCCACAGTATGAAATGTGCAGGTCTAAAATAATCTTCCTTAGGAGAGACCAGTGAACACTTTGGTGTTTGTTTGGCAAAATCTATAGACTTAAAAATTATAACACTTCAGTATTTTCTGGTTGTCAATTTAACAGAGAAAACCAAAAAAGATTTAAAACTATTTCTTTGTTAGTACAACTTTCTACCTCTGCATACAGGTATAGAATTTTATACACAGTAAGAATAAGCTAACACAGCAAATTTAAAACAATGTGAGAAAAAGAAATTGTCTATGTTTATATATAGTACATTCATCAATAGCATAACTGGAAAACAAAACTACTTCTGAAGCCCAATTGAAATGTTGTTTATATTAAAAAAACAAACAAAACCAAACCCCCCAAAACCCCCACAACAAAAACCCAAAACACCGCCACCGAAAACTCATGGGGAGAGTAGATTTTCATTTCACAGTGTTTGAAATAGAGGACTTTCTTGGCCTACCCCATGGCAGAGGCTGAAATAGTACAATATTCAAACAAGCCATAGTTTTTAAAAAAATCTACTGTTAGTGTTTTGTTAGTGGAGCAATGGGATAATAAGGCATTTGAAGGGAGGAAGAATGTAGTTGGCATACAGAAACAGTCAGAACTACTTTTTCAGGATTTGGTACAAACCCAAAGAGGTTTTCCTTAGCTCTTAGTTGTTTTCTTCAGTGCCATATGTATATGCCATTTCTTTCTTGTATTACTAGATTTTACCAAATCTGTCTTTTGGCATGTCAGTTAAGTAGTCAGATTCCTGAAGAGATTAACTCAAATTGCTCGAATCAGGTTGTTAATGACTCTTTAACATTGTGGATTAGATGGGAAGCACTGCAGTTTGTTAGATAAAATGCTGGTTACAAGTAAATGTAGTACCACATCTGACCTCAGTACTAGTGCAGGGAAAGCTGGTGAGGGCACATGCTGATGAAAAGAAACTTGATCCTAAATGCCTAGTTTGTACTTTCAGAGAGATGCCAAGTAAGCATAGCTATCTTGATTAATGCCAACCTCAGGTGTACTGGAGACACAAGCAAACTCTAGGCTCACCTGAGGGGAATATTAATTAGCACTAGCACACCTACTGTTCTGTCTTGAGTACTTAATTGCTTTAGCCCAGATGAGAACAGTGATTCATAAAACAGAATTTAATGACTGTATTAGAAAAATAGTTGTGAATATGAACATAAATTAATCCCTAGAGTAATTTCCTCTATAACATGAAATGGGGAATGTTTCTGCAAATTTAGCTTTATATCTCACATACTAATTTAACTTTCTTTTTACAAGATATTAATGCAGTTTGATTTATTTTTTTAAAAATACATAACTGACTTCTTCCAACATATTAGAGTAATATTAGAATGTTCTTTCAGACATTTCATTAGGTGGAGAAAGAGGTGTGTATTTGATGGGTCAAATCCCATGGTCCCAACTAGTTTCTATTGCGTGAGGTCATGTCTACCACTAAGAAATTTTATCACCTGAACTTTTGTCACCTTTTAGCTGCCAGCTTTGCTGTGCTGCTGAACACATGCATGCTTGGCTGCTCTTGCTGGTGTGCCTTTCCTCACTGAGAGGCATTGCATTGGCAAAGGCACAGTGCGTGGTGGGTAAGAGCCCAGAGCTTACAGCCGCTGACATTGCTGTATTACTGGAGTGTGTCCAGGCTGGCATTTTGCCGGCACCTGAATGTCAGCTGAGTGTTTGTGTCATTTGTGAAGGTGGTTTCAGTGGAAGGACTGGATTTTGCCTGCCTCATTTTGAGATATCCTGGATATTGTGGAGGCATGGCAGAAAGGAGGCAATATCTTACCACAAAAACTGGCAGTATACAACCTGTGTGAAATCCAAAAAATATTAAGTGATCATTTTGAACGGTTACCTTACTTTGAAAATGTTCAGAAGATGATGATAGAAGCATTTCTTTTTAAAAAATTAATTAAGCAATGAAATTGTTTCATTAGGAATACTGTGCTATGTTTTAGATGCATGCCTGTAACTGAATTTACTATGCCCTGAGATTACTTGTATCATTCTTACCATGTACTGAAGTTGGTGACTTAATGTATATATAGTTGAGAAAAAACATGTCTGTCATTACTGAATGAATGTATGTTGAGAGATGAGGGCTATGGCTTAAAAATATTAATGAAACTATGAATATATTCTAATAAAAATGGGAGTGAGTTGAAAAATTGTGAACATGATTTTTTGGCAATTTCGAAGTATCTCTTGCAACTGCTGCTTGTACCTTGGTAAAGGGAAAAAACCAAATCTAATAGCAGACAGTATGGTAACTTCTGAGTACAACTGGAATGTTAACGTAGTCTTGATACTAAATATGGTAAGAAAACAGGAGTGTTTGAAGGCCCTGGCTTTTCATTCCTTGAACTGGAGTAAATGCTACTCATACAATGCCACTGTTGGCATAAGCAATGTGTTTTGATATATCTTTTCTTGAGATAGAGAAGAATGTTCATTTTAAAAATAGTTTGTGCAAGCTTGTGCTTAATGCTTTGAAGGGAGATTGTGAAAAATGCCTAGGAAAATTGGGAGCAGATCTCACTAACTTTAGCTATTGAGTTTGTGCTGTGAAATTCTTTTAAGGTCTTGCAAAATCCCATCCTGAAGTAAAACATAAGTTTTGAAAAAGTAATGCAATACATACTCTATGGCACTTAACCTTTCACATTCATGAAAATGTAGCAGTGTAGTAATCAGGAGGAAGAAAGTTGCTAATTGATTGCATGTTATATATTAGTAGTGCCTTGTTCACTTGCTGTTAAAATAATACTGAGAAAGTATGACCCAACTCTCCTTTGATCACTAAAAATTAAAACCTTCTGGAAAATTATCTGTACAAGACCTGAATGTTTATTGGAGTTTTTGTTTATAGATCCCTCTTTAAAAGCTTTTCTACTGGTATCCTTTTTAGTCGTATTCTGAATCATCCTGTATAAACAATTTTGTAGGACTTCGTATTTTCTGTTTAAAGATATATAAACACATACTCTGTTTCTTCATATATAAAGGACTCTCCATAGAGCGAGGAAGCGTGTTGATATTTTTGTTTTAATACATGGGAAACTCCTTTAATATTCCAGTTTAGTGTAGTGCTAGTGGCATATCTGGAAAACTTATTCTTTGTCAACAGTCCAATTCATAAAATAGTCTACTGAAAACCATATGTTTTAGTTCTATCAAAATATGAAGTATGATATGTGATATCACATCAGTGTTACATCAGTTGAATCAATAAATGTCTAAAAAACCCTTTTCCTCTTGTAAATAATACTGTATTCTTGCAACAGGTACCTGAAAAGCCTTTCCCGATGAGAATTTTTTTCTTTTTTTTAATATACATGTGTGTTAACTTATTATTAAAATGCAGTTATTTTGGTGGTTATGCAGCAAGAACAGGGAAGAAATGGTAAGAGTGCCTCAGAAGTTAGAAATGGAGTTGTTTATTAATTTACAGCATTTACAGCATGCTGTAAAATATGTTCAGCAATATATTGGCCCAAGAGGAAACTATTCAGACTCTGCAACGGTGACATGGCCAGAGAGTTAAATGCTCCTTTAGCTTCAGCTTCATAGATTAGGATCTAATTCATAGATTCATCTTTCTCTGTGACTAAATTGAAATGGAACATTTTCAACTTCCAGTGCCAATTTTTAATGTGCCAAATCTAAATACCTTCAGTCCTTTGCTTTCCAGCAAAACTACCATCTGCTTCACAAAGAAATTAAAAGGGTTGAAGTCTTGCAATTAAAATTGGCATTTCAACACTAGTGCTGTATTATTTTTATTGAATGTTTATTTAACAAAGTGGTAGTCAGATTTGCCAGTCAGTGCCCCATTGTGTAATGTGATATAAAGCCCATAGGAAAAAGACAGCTGCTAAGAAGTATTTTGATTTTCTTGGACAGATTGGAGAAAAAATATTTTTGGCAAATTCAGATTTTTTTTGGTTACATTTATTGCTGCATTTTTTGATATGACGACATCATCATCAACTTCCAGTATCAGATTCACAAAAGATTGTTACTAGTTGGTTTCTCTCTCTCTCTTCTCTTTTGCCTAGGCTGTTCTGTATGTATGCAGGTATAAAAAAAATTGGGTCTCTTCATTATGCTTGTGCTCAAACTTGTTATCTTCTATCTTGGCTATTTGCGTATTCACTGCTGTGTCTCAACTCCCATCTTGCTTCCCCAGCTGTGTCTTTTTATGCCTCTTTCTAGGTCAAACTCTCTTCCACACCTGCCATATTATTTCCCCCTAGGCTTATTATTTCTCAGTGATCTCTCTTTATATGCGTTTCTGTGTATCCTTTCAGTGTTGCTTATATCTGTAAGTCCACCCTATAGGTAATATCTCTTCTTATTACCTATTTATTTTTCCCACCTCACGTGCCTTTTGCCAGCTAACAACATTTTGTCTGGTTTCAGCTCCTTACCATTCTTTTCTCAATGCTTTCTTCCAGTTTTCTTGTCATGCTTTTTGCCTCACAGAAGTTTTAGGATGGTTTTTGTGCCTGAGGCTGCCTGTACAGTTGGAGAATATGTCTTTGTACAGATCTGAACAAGTATTAGGGTTTGCTTAAATGACTTGTAACTATTGTTTCTGTTGGTGTCATCTTCTTTCTATTGCAATCGCTTTCCCTGTGAATTATAGTGTAGGAGTGTTTGCAAAAACAAGCTTCTGGAAGTGAAGGGTTGTGAAGTATTTGATAATATGACTTAATATTTTACTATACATTTTACCATACATGTGGAGGGAGGGAGGAATATCATGTTCTTGGAATGCTGGTAGAGGTAGGCTGTGTTTCATATGTAGGTTAAAAATAATTATTATGAGCCAACAGAAGCGTGTTACTGAATGTTGAGAGAAATAGTATGATGGCAGAAAGGGAAAATATGAAACAGATGTACCATATGTTACTGTGCATTTATTTTCTATAATAAAACCATGGGGCATGCAAGAATAAATGTATTATTTAAAAAAAAAAGTAAATTTTATTTCTTTTTGCAAGGGTTGGGGAAAGCCCCAAACATATTTCAGATTCATTCAGAGGAACTATCTTTATGCTTGAGCATAATGTTTACTGTATTATAATCACTGATGATAATTTTCTTTTTGCACTTTTTTCTGTGTGCTTTTTGGCAGTGGCGAAGGGCCTAAAATGGGCCTCAAATGCCCTGGAGAGCTGTTATAAATATTACTCAGAAAAAGAAAGGACATGCTTCTAGGTGCAGAATTTGTGGCCAAATGTACATGTATCCCACATACATGATGTTGCTGGGGAAATAATGGGTTTTAGAAGGCCTGTATGGGTATTGCACACTGGAAAGTGGATAAATTTGCTAAGATTTCCCTGTCGTTTCTGGCATTCTCCAATTATTTGGCCATAGCACAGGGTAGATAATGGGTATGAATGTTACCCTTCAGTTTTACTTGTGGGAATTACCTGAATTATAGAGTCTATTTATTTCAAAAATATTTTTCTAACCTCCTACCTGGAATTAAATTGCTTTAGTACTTCATGCAAACTGACCCGCTAGTGAGGAATAACATGGTTTGGTTTTTTTTTTCTTTGAAGGGAAAGATGATCTTTTGTTGAACACTGGATTTAAGAGTGGTTGTAGAAGTTTCCATTTTCTCTATCCAAATAATACAAAAGTTTCACTGATTCACAGTGTATACGTGAAGCTCAGCTGTATGATGTATTTAATTAAAGCTCACTTGGTTTTACTGTGTGTGGAGCCTTGGGGATTGAAAGTCTTAGGTTTGTAAAGGAAATAATGAATTATATGTAAGGATCTGCTCCCCTTTTCTCTTGTTTTTCTTTGTGGTGTTATTCTGTAGGCTTCAATGAAGCTACTCCAGATTTGCAGAATAATGAGTAGGAGAAGAGTTAGGCTCCAGTATAATTTTTTTTTTAACCTATGAATATCCCCATTTCAGTTGGTTTTGATGGGATTGTAGTTGTAAATTAATCCTGTTTAATTATTCAGTTATCTGCTAGAAAAAATTTTGAATTAACAAGGCAGACCACCCAAAAAGTTCATATTTAGGCAGAAATAATTAACTTCTGTTTCACATTCCTTTTTATTTTAAAAAGGGTTGATGAACAAATTGAAAGATAGGAAACATTCTTCTGTCTTGATTTTTAACTGCAATTACTGCTTTAAATCTTGCATTAAATATCTTTTGATTATTACGGCACAATTAAATTTCTATAATCACTGGTTATAGAAACTGAAACTTGGCAGAATAACTTAGATGATTTTCAAGCGCTCAGGCAAGTACATACTTTTAAAAACCATATTCAGACAAGCCAATATAGTTTACTAGGAAATAAATCTTAATTTTCAGTTTTGCTGCGAGTCAAAACTCACAATTCCAAGTCAAAACTTTAAGTCATTTGGAGTTTCTCTTAAGTACGATATTGAGGGCTACATATCCTTTTGGTTTTCCTCAGGGAAAATGGAAAGAAAAAACCCCAACATCTGGGTTCTTGCAAACAGGAAGTGATCAATATTACTTATGTTTTTAAAAAGATATGCAGTGATGGCTGATCATCCTCCCCATCTCTGGACTCCATGGAAATCCTTCTTTACATTTCCATGGATTTTTGGATTCCAGTATGTAAAAATACTGGGATATCAGCAATAGGATTGTGCTATATATTCATAGCATTTACACATTCTAGATTGAGACTGAAGCTATTCTCAGTTATGCTATTGGAGTACCTAGGCTAGACAGTCGTAGGCAGCTAGGTCTGATTATTGTTCCCATCGCTGCTTTATAAGATGGTCTCTTGGCAAAGGATATTTGCGATAGCTCCTTTTTAGCTAGTTTTCTAGTTGCTATAGAAATGTTGGTTTGCATTAAAATGAAGGCTCTATGGATTTCTGTGGAAATTGCTAGGGTCTCTGAGCGTGTCTGAAAATGAAAATAACAGTCTTCCGTGAAATCTTCAGGACACTTTCCACCTGGAAAAGAAAGGAAAGCTCCACAATTTTGTCTCTAGAGCATCACAGCTCCTGAAAAGCTCCACAAAGATGCCTTTTTGTGTAATCCCCTGTTTTGGGGATTACCTTTGGGCGTTTTTGAGACTTCACAGGCCTCCTATCAATCTCCCTAGCTTGCTTATGAGAAAGTTAGATAATGAAAGTAGAAACTCCTTTTACAGGTAGAAAGGTTCCTGATATTTTTACTTGAGAACCATTTTTTCATACTTAGTAATGACAAGTTGAGATTTCATTTTCACTGGTGATGAAGTGGCCAGGAGCAGTATAAAGGAAAAATACAGTTTCTGTATGCAGAAAGTATGCCTGAAAGACCTATGGCACATACTTACTTTTTCAGTTAAAATGAATATTTCCCCACTGTTCAACTATTTTCCCTCTGGGTGTAGTATCTTATGAATAGCTGCTTCCTCCACGGACAGTGTGATTGAAAGCTTTGTGATATCATCTGTCTCTACACTCTTCTCCCAGTGTATTTGGTATGGGGTAGCCATAATCCAGTGCAGGAGGTAGGTGAATAGATGGAAAAAAAAATCAAATTGCAGTCCTCCAGTTCTCATTCGGGGAAAATCGCTGTGAAAAAGATGTAATGAATGGGTTCACATAAGAATCTTTCATTGTTGCTACGGTATTGCTGTAGTCTTTAATAGGAAATGTGTGAAAAGACTTTAGTTGGTATTTTGGAGAAGTAGGATTAAATTTCCAGGTGACTGCGAAGAGTTATTTTCCTAACTTATTAAAATAAAAAAAAGTACTTTCATTTGTATTTCATTATTAAGATGTTACACATTCCTGTTGTTTGCCACCTGTGGAAATAGATGACTAGCATATATTGTTGACATATTCCAAAATTGCAGTATTAGCTTAAAAATGACACACAAATAAATTAATTTGGAAACTTGCAAATTATTCCAAAGTGTCAGTGTATTTCAACTAAGGTGTAACAGATGTAATAGATGTAGTGTATTTTGATAAACATGGAAGATGGTACATTATGACACTTAAACAACTGTAGTATGTCACATTTTCAGTAACAGACTTGCAGTATAGGCTGCAAGAAGAGAATTATTTATTAAATTATTATTAAATTCCTATTAAATTGAGGTTTGCTTCTGAGAGTGGTTGGGCAAAATAGTTTCGGCTCTCAGTTGAAATAAAGGATAAAAACATACAAATGGTGAAAGATAACACAGAAAGATAGGTAGGAAAGAATTAGTTTTGTATTCAAACTGGTCCAGCCTCCCATAGTTAACAGGTAACCATCTATTAGAGATTTGGTATGGAGTGGTCCCAAGAGGATACTCTATCATGTGCTGTTTCTTATATGTGTTATTTTGTAATCTGGAGTGCTCTGTGGGTCAAGCATCATCCCTGCAGTCTTTTAATCATTTAAGGCCATAACCGAGTACCTCAGATCTTCTGTGCAGGAGGGTGACAGAGAGAGGACTGTATAGGAGCTGTACACATCCCCTTTATTGGAGAATTCTGCTCTGCAAGCTGTTGTCTGCAAAGTAACAATAGAGCAATTTGAGAGATGCTAAAAGAAGCAAAAAGTAAACCTGGCTCTATTGATTATAGATTCACAGGTCTAGTTCTCACTTAGGTGACACACAGGAAAATGGGCTGCTATTGTACTCGTTAACTGTAGGAGGGTTGACAAAAATATCTACATACCCTTGTAGATAACTGTTCTTACTCTACTAACAGGTAACTTGTTGGTTCTGTAGCAACCTGATCATGGCAAATTATTTTGTATAACCTGTGGTCTTTACTGTACGAAAGAAACTGTCTCATTTTAGCTGGAGACACAGAAAAGAATTATACCTTATGGCCAGTCAACATACTGTAAATTCCTGGCCCCTTCTTCGTGGTTCACTGGTATGCTAAGTTTTGAAAACAGTGGTTTAGAGAGATACAAAAACATTTATTATTATTATTTTTCATGTTACAACATAAGCAACGTTCCATGGCAAAAATTCCACAAAATATGGAAAACTCTGATTAACTCCATAAGCATACAATTTTTTTTCTATCAGGTTGAATGTAGGAGTAACTATGTTCCCCTGGTCATTAGAGTCCAAACCTGTTAGAAACTAATTTGTGCCTGCTTATTTGTATCATATTATTCAATCACCCTTGTGTTTGTGTACGCCAAGGAGTCAGTGATTACCTAGATAATTAGACATAGTTGATAGTCATACAGGATTTTGAAAAGCTTTTTCAAAGTCATCTGTCAAAGGTTCTTAAAAGAACTAATGTGATGTCAAATCAAAGTTCCTTCATATGCATTAATCATGTGTAAATACCTCTCATGGAATAGTAACAGATTGAAATGAATCAGGAAGATCGCTTGTGGAGTCCAAAAGGGATCTCTTCTGTTCAACATATTCATTACTTATATGAAAAAGGGGGGCAGAGAGTATGGTGGCAGCTTTTGTTGATGTTATTAATAGGGATAATGACAGTGAATACTGACTAGAAGGAGTTGTAGGAGTGTACTGAATGAATGTATGATGAAACTGTAAATGAAATTCAGTACTGATAAGGGAGAAGTACACCTGAGGGAAAATCAATCCCAAATTTATATAGACAATGATGGTCACAGGGCTGTTAGCACACAGAAAAGAGGTTTTGGGGTTATAACAGATTTTTCTACCAAAATGTCAGCTTGTATGCTCAGTACAGTCAAAAAAGCTGATCAAAAAGTAGAAAAAAAATTGGGAAAAAGGAATGACACACAAACTAGAGAACACTACAGTGACAGTTAATGTTTTGTAGCTCATCTGTGTCCTGAATTCTCTGCAAGTTCAGATCCCCTTCATCTCAAAAAGGATATAATAGAACTAGAGAAGGTACTACTGAGTAAGGAAGGAAGGGTAAACAAAAATATGGAAGGTTCACTATAGTTGGAAAAGAGATGACAGAACCGGGGTGTAATAGAAATCTGCAGGAGTTTGAGCAGCATGAAGATATTTCTCATAAAATGAGAATTGGGAAATACCAGATGAAGGTAGCATGGTCAGAACTAGCAAAAAGACATTTAAACAAAAAATGTGGAGTTAAGCTGGTAGCTCATTGCTGCAGGACTGTGGCTTCCACAAATTGAAAAAGTCATCACATAGATTTATAAAAGTCTTTCAAGGACTGTTAAACACATAGATCCCTAATTTGGGCCTAGAACTCCTTGAGCTGAAGACTACTGGAAACTGCATCCCCCTCTACTTATGCTTCTTATACTCTTCCTTAGGCATCCAATATGGGCTAGTTGTTGGATCCAGTACAAAAACATCCTATAGCGTCTGACTTAGGAGCCCTACTGTTTCTTGCCCTTGTTCAAAAGATGGTTCGAGGATTCTTTTTTTGTTTGTTTGTTTTTTGTGGGATATGTAAGAAGTTTTCTCACTAGATCACACAATCACAATCTTTTCTATAAAAGCACAGAAAAAGAAAGTGCTTAGTTTGTATTTGAGCTACACTTAAACTGTGGCTATCCCTCCCTGTCTGTAAGTTTAAAAGATGAATCACCTGTGTGGACTGTATTCCAAACCTCTCACTGATCTTAATAAGAACAGAGTGATCATTGTCATAAATAACATAAGGTCATCAATGAATGGTGACATCTTCTGGGCATATACATCAGTCTGTGTTCCAGACATTCTTTCATCCTGGTTCTCTCAACCAGGGATTCCGTCTCCAAATCAAGAAGAAAAAGTGCCAGAAGGGCATCTCTATCTGGAACCATGCTCATAGTGAAACTAAATTAATTGTCAGCATACTTAGAGTGGATATTCTTGTTCACAGGCAGACTGTGTTAACTCACTTTATAAAAGCTGCTCAAACACTAAAATATTTCAATCTCTAAACAAGAATTGCCACTATCAAATATATGCTTAATATCAAAACAGGCAAGTAGATCAGTTACAGGATATTTTAGGAGGCAATACATTTGGATTTAATAAAGGTTACATTTTATTAGGGAAAATAAAAATGTTGAGGTATACTATCTGGTCAGGAGTATTCCGACCTTTATAGACAAAGCTTCCTTTAAGTGGGTACCAGTTATCTTGGAAAGCACCTGAAATCCAAGGAACCAGATATAAAGTACCAGAAATTATTCAGACTTAACATGAGAGTTTGAATTAAGAAAGTAATATCTTATTCAGAGGAAGGAAGAGTGTCAAAACGGTTGTTCAGCTTAAAATCAAAAGACCAAAAATGCTTCCTTTTCCTGTAACTTTTAAATAAGCACATTTTGATGTTTCTTTATGTCATGTAAAATTAGATGTTTCTGAGGAGTAAGAGACAGCAAAAACATCAATGTTCTGAATGGTCTAATTAGCCTAAGCTATTGCAAATATTCATATTATTTCTGCTGAAAAAAAATTGAATACTGGCTGGTGAAAGTGTGCTATAGTTGGGTAATATTTATAACTAGCCTACAGTGGATTCATTTATTTATTGAATAGTTTTGTCAGATGCTTGCAATGAATCAGGTTTCAGGACCAGAAAAAAATGTATCTTTGCCTCAGTAATAACATAGCCTTCTGGTATTTTGTCTCATACAATTGAATTTTAACACAATAAAAACTACAAGCAGACTTTCTTTTGTAGGTAGGTATGTAGTTATCAAACATTTGTCATTGGGATAACTTTCAGCACAGCTTCATTTTAGAACAAACTTTTTAAAATGGGTTTACTATAGAAGAATACACAAATGAAACTGCCCAATAATGCTGAGTAGAGCTTCTTGATTATTAGGGTTTATTCTTAAACTCTAGGTTAGACTTAACAAATTTAGCTGAACAGAGCTCTAACACCAGGTTCCTGAGATGTCTTGTCAGACTACCTGAGTGAGAAATTATCAACTTGTTGCCCTGAACTTAGGCTGTTGTGTTTTCTTTATAGATATTATGAGGCAAAAAAGGTGATAAAAGATTCTACAGAACAAAATATTATTGTAAAGTCTATTTGGTTACAAAAGTAATTACATGTATAATTTTTCTTTGTTTTCTGAAATGCCTGGAGCCATTTTCTCCTTGATTCTATTTGGTGATAATTAAAAATAAATGATCCAGCTGGCTGAAGACTTTTCACTTGGCAGGTAAACAGTTGGTACTATTCTCCAAGGAGGTCAGGATATTTTGCATTTTGTCATTCCTGGAATTTATCTTCTATGGTCCAGCTCGATTATACCTCCTGTGGCACTACAGGAAAAAGAAACATTTTTTTCTTGCTTTAAGACCTTTGCAATTGACTAATTAGAGTTTAGGACTATGCAAATTTAAGTTTTTTCCCCTCTCAAATACTTCTTGTGCTAAACAGAATACAGAGTAATCACAGAAGAATAGTTGCTTGGAAATAGAAATTGATTATTTAATTTTATTTGACAATTTTACTTGCTATAAAGAGGAGAAAGGTCTAAAGAATTGAAGAGCTTTTAAGCTCATAACAAAGCATTGTGAACTTGATGTGGGTGTGAAAGCCACAAAAAATATTTTTCCTTTAAGAGGGTTATTTTTCCATCTCTTTGCAACTGAAGAGAACCGGCAGAGCCCTACAGTGATGATAACATGTCCTGTTATCCTTTCCAAGGGAATTTTTTGACTAGTAGACTATATGGGTATCCTTCTACTGTTTTGTCTCAGAAAAAACGTTCAATTTCCCTCCATGCAAATACAAGTAATCTGAATAGCTTGCACTGTAACATATAAACAGCTTCTAGGATTTGAATGAACTGAGAGATGAAAAGGGATGAGGGTAAACCACATATATGTTTACATTTTACTGCAACTAACAAGATTTTCATATATAAATGTGCATGCAAGGAAAAGGTGTGGGTTTTTCTGGAATGGACAGCCTTTATCTTTTAAAGTAATCAATAATAAAAAAAGTGCTTGAGATTTTCTAGAATTTGCTTTGTCAAAAAGTATTTGTTGTAATGAACACTTTTGGAACACAGAGGAAAATGGAATGGTTATTCACATCATCATACCCAGATATTTGATTCATATTGAATATGGATAGCACTTAGGATTTCTATAGGCTCTGTTTATCAAAGGAAAAAAATCTGTACCTTAGTAAAACATATTATACTTTTTAGACAAAATTCAATATCTAGGACTGAACTTGTGTTCCCAATAAAACTGGGAATATTAAAGAGAGGGTCTGTGTGACAGATGAATCATTGAAGCCGCTCAAGGTATTTCAGTAAGAAGACAGTTTGGAGAGGGGAAAACCCCCCCCAAAGAGGACCTTTGACATGGCTTGAATACTAAGAAAGATTGAACGTGCTGGGTTTTTCGTTTGTTAGAAGTGATAGCAAGTGGTTCATTACTCATAATTTGAAATTCAATGGAATAAAGTTATAAAAAAAAAAAAAGTACGAAATATGCCTTTGAGCTGCAGCTCTTTGGTTCACTGCTGCAGACATCAAAGAGGTCAGTACCTCATGTTTGTGAGTAAAATTACAGTTTTAAAACTAATCTTTCTTGTTGTTTTGAGGTTTGGGTTTTTTTAATAAAATAAGGTAAATTAATGATAATACAGAGGAACTGAAGCAGGAAGAGAAGGGACAGCATTGTAGAATTATATCCTGTTTTGTCTGAGATAATGATTTAAGACTTGACGAAAGGACAGTGTTTCATTGACCACCTCTGTTCTCTTCTGTGATCATTTAACATCTCTGTATCAGACGCAGAAATTGATCATATGGAAAAAAAAAAAAAAATAAAGCCTGCAATGCAGGTTTCACTGCCAACATTCTGGCCAAATGTTCCTACTAGAGATAAAAGGTAGTGTAGCACCTTTTAAGGTTCATTTTATTCTCACTTCTAGGATTTCTAATCTCTCTTTCCTGAACTCTGTGATCATGCTTTTTGATGGCTAGTCCTTTTCTCATCTTCGAACACACTGTCTGGCTGTTCTCTTTTTTGCACCTCTACCTCATTGGCTGACAGTTCCATACCACTAAGTGGCATCATTTCCGAAGAAAAAGTCTTAACTTTTTCTTGTATAGAAATAACTTCTAATAAATGTGCATAGGATGGCTTCCTCTTGTTACTAGCAACTTTTACCTTCCCGTAAATTAGCCTGTGATCATCAGTCCATTTGCTGGTTTCAGCAGCAAGTTGATCTACAGGCTGCAATTAAGAATGTCTACTCTGAAGCACAAAAAAAGTTATGTTTAATGTTGGTTTCTCTGTGCATCTCTAATAAAACATGTCAGTTGACTGGAATAATACTGTTCAGTTAACCAACTCTTCGGTTGTCACACATTTTAAACATAAGACTATATACGAGCTTGCCTTCTTGGGCTAATAGAATTCTGCCTGTAAAGAGACTTAGACAATACAGAATTAAACCAGCTTTTTTCTATTTTTCAGTTGAAAAAACAAATGCAATTTTCTTCAGAAGTATTAATTGTAATCCATTAAACGGCTTAAGATGCAGACTTTTTTATTTATAGTGACTGATACAAGTTCTCACTTATGGTAGATTGTGTCCTCTGGAAGAACTTCCTTTGGATAGGGCTTTCTTAGTAGCATAAACGTTTAATCCAGAGAATTCTGGTGCAGATTTTACACCTCAAGGAGCATCTGCATTACTGTACACCTCCTGGAATGTGTCATAAATGCACTTACTTCTTTACAGGTTGAGTGAGAAGACATACTGGAAATTATAGGAGCCGTAGCATGCGGCATAGTGGAGAGCAATTCCCCTGTGATTAATCCTTTGCTGTTACTAGTGATCTCATCTGTACAGCTTCAGAGTGTATTAGAGCAGGACCTCTTCCAATTCTTAGTGTGGTTAGATGGCCCAAAACTAGAGAACTATAATTCAACATTTTATTACTTCTGGCAGTAGTGCAGTCAATTGAAATATTAGAAATATTAATTTTTCTGTGCAATCAGTGCATATAAAACTGTTTAAGAATAGTGGAATATACTATTTCTGCTACCAGGAATGTGGTGTGAAAATATCACCTCGTAGAGTGGTGATTGTCTTGTTTATTAGAGAAGGAATTTCAAATGGAGGGCTTGGAATCAGCTTTTCTGGGTTTGATGTGAGAACAGTAAGGACTGCTGATAGTGATAGCTGGGCTAAGAGAAAACATTATAAAGACTAGTTTGGAATATGGGAAAAAGACTAATGCATCATATTGCTTGTTACACTCTGCCTTCAGTGGTAGTGTTCTTTTGTTATTGCCATATAGGCTACGGGGTGGGGAGAGGAGCACTTGTGATTTCAGCTGATTTCTGACTGCTTTGCACTTAAGGATCAACAAACAGCAGCTGGAGCAGGAATACGATGAAACTTTATCTCACTTAGCCTTTACATAGAAATGTATATCCCATAACATTTATATAGAAATAAATCTACTGTTGATTATTTTCATTGATATTTTCAAGTGTCTTCAGTTTACCAGATTATTGTGTAAGTAAATTGTGCTGAAAAAAGTATGGGTTTTTTCCCTAGAATTCTCCTAAAATTCTAGTGTGGAGTCTGAATGATGTCTGACATTACATTAATTTATCTTACAATAGTTAAGTGAGGTAAGAACATGAATGAAGTGCAGTACTGAACCTAGGTAGTCTGGCTTCTGAGAGATTAACTGCAGCAATGTGTGACTTATGAGTTTGCTAGTTTATTTTCAGTCTTTTATGAAAGTCAGGACAGAAATTATAATCAGTGTTGTGAAACAGAACTCAGAAAACACTGTAATCCTTCAAAAGAAGAAAAATATTTCATTTTCCTTGAGAAACATTTTGTATGGGCACACTTGTCTCACTAAATAATGATTGCCAGTGCAGTCTTTGAACACGTGTAGCAGAAACATTAAAACTTGAACATCTTTTGCAACACCACAAAGCAAACATCATAAAGGATCCTGAAGCTTTCTGTTTAAACCAAATGTTCTTCTAATTAAAGTTGGTAGATTAGCAGCATTCAGTCATAAAGTTTAGTCCACTTTTATATAGTTATTTTTATCTTAGAAGTGAAGTTAAAAGCATGTGTAGCACAGCAATAGAAGATGTGTTTCTGTGATGTTTATAATTGTTACTTGATGTTTTGCTTTCAACCTAATGAGCTCAGTGGAGTGTCTCTCTCTCTAAAGGTTATACTCTGAAAAAGGCATGGTTTTAATTCCCCAAACAGGGATATCGTTACATGTGTACGGTGGTTCACTGCAAAGCAATGACAATGCATCCCGTCATTATAGGCTTTTGTGAAGTGGATTTAGTGATATTTCTTTAAATAATGAATAATATGTTGCTTTGTCCATCAGACCGTGGAAGTCCTTCTAGGCACACTGGGGTGCGTTATGCAGTATGTTTTGCTTATCATAGCTGACACTTATCGTACATTTAAACTGCTTCAGATATGGCTATAAGGGGTTTTTAAATCATTCCATCATGTTGGGAAATAGTTTATTCTGCTCATTTTTGTTTTATTTTCTATTTATTTTTATTAGTAATCATGTCTGTGTGTGTACTTGGAAGTAACAGCCCCCCTACCCACAATAACACAGATCATAGAATCATAGACTAGTTTGGGTTGGAAGGGACCTCTAAAGGTCATCTAGTCCAACCCCCCTGCCGTGGG
>NW_008824598.1:1045964-1049223 GCF_000699105.1 Pygoscelis adeliae
GATGCATTCCAGGAACCTCCCGGATTGCTTATGCCCTGCCATGTTGTCCCTCCAACAGATGTCGGGGTGGTTGAAGTCCCCCATGAGGACCAGGGCTTGTGAGCGTGAGGCTGCTCCTGTCTGTCTATAGAGGGCCTCATCCGCTTCCTGGTCTTTCTGGTTGGGTGGCCTGTAGCAGACCCCCGCTATAATGTCACCTGTCCCTGCCTTCCCTTTAATCCTGACCCATAAGCTCTTGGTCAGCTCCTCACCCATCCCCAGGCAGAGCCTCATGCACTCCAGCTGGTCATTGACATAGAGGGTGACAACCCCTCCTTGTCTCGTCATCTCCCTTCTTGTTCAAGATTTTGCTACTGTTTGAATTCTACTTAAAGTACAACATTATCTGGGAAATGTTAGGGTTAAAGGGAAGCTGCAATTGGAAAATGTGTTGAGCAAAATAAATGAGATATAAGAGTGAGAATTTGTTGCAAATGTATAGGAAAATCTAGAGAAAACGTGGACTACAGAAAAGAAGGGAGGAATCAGAGGTAGATTCAAGCAAAATAGGAAGCTGTAAAGCCAGTTCATATGGTTAATATACTCTATCTCTTGTGTGCTGCTTAAGAGTAAGATAAAATGATCCCATTATAAAGATGCATCTGAGCATGAATTAAAAAGTAGAAAGATATAAGGTTATGTAATTTCTTAAAAAGTTGAAAGAGCCCATACATTTTATTAAATTGTTGACAGAAGCTGACGTGAGCTGAGCAGGATGTATGGAGTGTTTTGGTTGACACCATGAGTATTGATTCTATACCCTCACCTCCTTTTATGTGGTATAGAACAAATCCTCTCTGGTCATAGGGTGCAAAAACTGGGGATTAGGGGAGGATGTGTTGAAGGGGATATTCATTCTGATCACAAATCTGTACTTAACTGCAATGAGGCAACGAGTTTGCATTATATAGCGAACAGATGTGTAAGCATGTGATTTGGGGAAAAAAACCCTAGCAATTACAACTAAATAAGCCTTTTGCACTCCAAGGTGGCTCTAAAATGCTTTACCCACCCTACAGATCTTGTGGATCTTATCTGCAATGTGGGGTGCTTGAAGGGAAATCAGTAGTAGTGGAGCTTGCATTGCTTTTTGTGAATATAAGTCTTGCAGCACAGACCAGATCCTGAAATCGCTTTACCTTTTCTTGCCTTAATCATCACTTTGTTTTGTGTCCAGCTGAAAAGTGGCTGCAGAACTTTAATAACTCCTTTCTTTCTTAATAGCTGTATAAATGGAATAGTCTTATAGCATGCTTACTTAAAAGCAGTTTGAGAAATAAGGAAAAAGTATGATACAGTAGAGTGTTGGCAGAAAAGAAGATAGTGCTAACAATTTAAAATTCATCACTGTGGAATGCAGTTGGCCCCAATTGACCCTTAGTACCTTGTTTGTTTAATTGCAGTTGGCAATGAAAGGCTCCCTGGAGGCCTCTGGGCACTTCATGAGTTTGAACCACTACTAAATAGTAGACCAGCATAGGAATGCACTACTATTTCAGCACTGTAGTAATTAAGATTATGCTGTGTACTTGGGGGAAAAAGAATCCACCAACATGCAAGGAAAGAAAAGGGTGGGGGGAAAAAATCACAGCTGTAAATAATCTTCAAGTAGTTTAAAACTGAACATTTACTGCATTCAGTTGCTCCCCTGTAGTGGTTTGATAGTGGATCTGTAGTCCTAGCTGAGAAATTTCTTGCTGTTTGTGGATTAGTTTCAAAATCATACCATTAGTTTGATATATTTTTTCCTATAGAAATACACAACAGGTTGTATAGTCATGTTTAAAGAATGTAAGTCAGTAGTACTTAAAACTTAAAATCCTAAATACTTAACTGCCTAATTAAAAGTCAGTTAAGTATTTTGTGCAGTACTGAGTGTTGAATGGTGATTAGGAAGGCATAGATTTAATCATTCTTTGTATGTAGCTGTACTATATTTGTAATTGCTTCCTAGGAATGAAGCCCGTCCCATATTTAAACATGCAAGTATCAAACATTGCATCTGACTGTTAGTGTTTGCAGTGCAAACAGTGTGATTGTATTCAGCATTGACTGACCAGTGTTAGTGTAACCAGGGGAATAAAATAATTTCTAGCTTAGAAATATTGTGGTTCTGTATCAGAACTTGGAATAAAGAGCCAAGGTTAACTTGATTTGTTGTTAAGCTCTAACTGTAAGTCAGGGATTAGTAAGTTTTGAAAAACTTCCATGGGGAGAAAAAACCCCAAAACTCTTTTTTCTCCCCCCCCCCCCCCCCCAGCCTTGTAGCACAGGGGAGGGAATTATACATAGTTTTGGGAAAAAATAGCAGCTATTTTTGATTAGTGGTGATAAGTCAGCCTGTGAGTTAAGGTTTCAAGAATTAAAGCAAAGTTCCAGGCTTGTAATGCTTTGATTTCCATTTGAACAGTGTTGTAGTTTAGGGATCCCCTGGTCTTCACTTAAGTAATTCTGGAGAGGATACTTGGCTATGCACTTGGGGTGCTCCAAATTAAAGGGCATTTTGCTACTGGATTTTAAGTTTAGCTGTGTCTCATGTTGGCTTTTTAATGAATATCCTTTGCAAGGCAATCCAGTTTCAGACTCAGGGTTGGATTTTCAGTTTCTACAGATAGTGTATTATATATTGAGGAACCAATGTTTGGATTTTATTTACTTTTATTTTTATATATATGTACAGACACATATCTTCCAGTATGTATTAAGTATATGTAAGTATGAATAAGTATATATTGAGTGTGTGTGTGTATATATATGTGTGTGATGTTGCCTGTGTCTGTCTGTCGTGTCATGTGTCCCCCTCCCTGCCTTGTTGAATTACGAGGGGAAAATTGCTGTCTCTTTTAAGAAAAGACCTGGCTTAGGCTGTTAATTTTATTTTTCCATACTTACAACTTCTAATTCTTATATAAAGTAAGTTTGTTTGTTTATTTTAGGAATGGGAGCATAGTTTTTTCCTTTTTGGCCTTGTTAATAATTTTCTGCAGGCTATGGGTTTAGTGCCATCTTGTGGGAAAACTTAGTAACTGCAGATTTTCTTGCTGAACGTACTGGATTCATTTAGGCCATAAACGAGAAGATATTCCTATGAAATCCGACAAGAATAAATGTAGATTTAACAAAGTTTATTGTGAAACCAAAGTCTTCCAACTTATGAAAGCATATTTTTGCGAACTGCATAGACCTTTTGAGCCCAAAATGTCGTCTCCTTAATGATTTC
>NW_008824598.1:1049257-1061883 GCF_000699105.1 Pygoscelis adeliae
CAGTAACTCAGGATGAAATGTCTTTCCAGATGGTCGTCTTGCTTTGTGATGCAACATTTTTCTCTGTTGGATCTAACTGAACACTGTTTTGATTTGAGCTACTGAAATCTCTATACTGATTTTTTTTTTTTCTTAACTGTAGCAGAACACATAGTTCTAAAGCTCCTTTTCAAATTGTTTCAATGGAAATGATTATGTATTATGATTAATCAACTCACAGTACTATTCCTAGTAGAGGAAAAAAAATTGGAAGCTGAAGAATGCTCTTTTATGTATTTTGCCTGATTAAAATATAGCAGGGAGAGGTTGAAATTGGGACTTGATTTATCACTTTTTTTATTTCTGGCTTACTAAAAGCTGTGCTTGAAATTGTCATGTGAATAACATATTCATATGATTTTTCTAGTGGCTGCATGAAAAGAATATAGTTAGAAAGTTTCAAAATCAAAAGGTGGAGAGGATAAGAAGGTCAAACAAAATGTTAGATGTTCCACTCCCATAGCTTTCAGTGATGCTATGCATTTGTCTTTTACGTCAGCGAAGATTTCCTGTATAGAAACCGCAAGCACCAATTTCACATGTAACTTAAGCATGTATGTTTGCAATGCAGTGCTGAGGTTTTGTCTAGTCTTCTATCTTTCCTATTCTGTGTCTTTCAATATAGTGTAAAATAACCACTAGAATCTCTTTTTTGAGAAATTGACAAGCTATATCAGACTGTTACATTTCTCCATATTGTTTCTTAGATATGATATGCAAAATGTTAACTTTTCCAGTATGTGGCATATTAAGGTTACCTGAGAAACGAACACATGATGTTTATTATGGAAATAATTGTTTTAATATTTCTAATGTAATTCACATCATTCAGTGTGTTGTCCATTACTACTTGCTGACAATGGCACCCATCTCTATTTCAGACCTATGTTAAGACCTTATTATTGGAAACACTATTTGGACACCTATATAGTTTTCCTTTATGTGCGTTTTTCTTTGGTAGCTTCACCAGAACCTGTACTATGTCCACAGAAATTCCTGTCCTCAGATTTTTTTTTTTTAAATGAAAGAAGTGGGATATTTCTTTCTTTGGAGGCAGACTGCAAAATAGGAAAAGGGAGCCCAGTTCACATGGTTTTTATCTAGGAAAAGGATTGTTTTTATTTTTATTTTTTTCAAGGTAATAGTGAGCTTTCTGCCAGAAGCCCCTAAACTTTATAGCAAAAGATCAAGCAGATAAAGGGAGGGACTGAAGATCAAATACCACAGGTTTTTCAGTGTTTGAAATGTGACCTTGTTTACTCTCAATGCTCTCCTTTTGTAAGTAATTTCTTGACTCAGTGCCTGAAAAAGAATTCCTTTAATGTAGCTAGACCTCAGTTTTTGAGAAATAAGAAAGTAATAGGCCTTTTTAGTATCCAAGATATTTGCTATACTATATTTTGACTGAATTAGCAAGCTGGACAATATACTCTGCTGTCCTAAAAGAGAGAGGAAGTTACTTGCCAAATATTTTTTGGCTTATCAGGCTTTTTTAAAGCCGGCAATCAGAAACAACGAATTCTTCACTTCCCATTCTTCATTAAGTGAAGTTTGCGCAATGGTTCATACTAAACTGGTGTTACCATATATAATCTCATGGATATGAGAAGAAGGCAAATATAATTTCCCAGATTTTCAAACAGGTGCATTTCAGTTGTACATGACCACAGAAGCCGGAATTGCACTCAGCTCCCTGTGACAAATGCAAATCTTAATTCACATACAATCTTGCTTTTTAAATAAATATTGCCAGTATATGCTTTTGGCTTTCATTTTTAGTCCCACTGGGATCATTGCTAAACGTAATTTCTTCTCAAGCCCCAAAACAGCATTGAAGAATGTTGATCCTATGGCGTTCTACAACTGTTTAAAAGAAATCATGGAGTCCCTAGAGCTTTTCTGAGAAAGAAAATTGTACTCCAGTAGATCAGTAGTCTATGCTGGAATTTGACGGGTCAGTGTTCAATCTGCTGCTGGTCCATTGAGGACATAGTATGTGATTTCACTGTGAGGGGAGCTCTGCATTTTTTTCTTTAAAAAAAAACAACAACCCCAAAACAACCCCACAAAACCAAAACACACCCCGCCCTCTCCCAACATTTGATTAATCAATATCTGTATTGATAACATAAACTTGTAACTGATTTTATAGAATTAAAAAAAAAATTAAAACTTGTAGTTATGGTGAGACTGGGACAAATAATATTTAATCATTTTTCAGACACTTCAGTTACATGTTGGCAGGCTTGAAGATTGGGGAATGGTCAGTAGCCTTTCTTACTGAAAGTTCAATTTGTACCTCTGCTTCTTTGCTCATTGCTTTGACAAGACTGACATCACGGAAGATTCTCTTCCTATCCCCTTATTACACAATATAATTTCCGGTGCCTGGAGGAGTCCATCTCTTTATTGCTAATCTTTTCTGAGTAAGAAGTAGTAAACTGATACAGTGCAGTTAATAGCATTTCATGGCAGCTATCCTATATTGGCAGTATGAATTACTATAATTTCAATATGTACAATATTTGGTATAGGAAATGCTCATGGCAACTTTGTGAAGTAGAGTTTTATGGCTTTTCTTAAATGTTCATCAGTCAAAAGTGTTCTTTTTGCAGTAGCACTGTCATCCATAGGTGAACGCTGATGGTCCTCCAGCCCTTTATTGGAGGGTACAGTTGAAATGGTTCAGAACATCCCCCGTTCTGAGCTATTGCAAAGGAATTCAAAATCCCAGTACGTTCAGGATCTAATACTGTTTAGAACTTGAGCCCTAGCATCAGGGACAACTGAAGAACTAGAAGACTGCTACTTAAAGGAAGGAAATAAACCTTGGGTTTAAGGCTCTGAGGAATTAAATTTTTTAATGACAACCATGAAAGATGTTACATCATTCTATGTAAATATATATTTTTTTTTTAAATAAAAAAGATAGCCAGAAATATTTGAGTACCAATATCCTTGGAAATTCTGTGAATGTTTGCTCACTTGATCTCAGTTATTTGGCTGTTATCATTTCAGAAGCCTGAAATAATAGGAATTCTATCATAGAGCTGAATCTGTTATTTCCCAGTAATGTGCTCAATTGTACATGATCTTAATTCAACAATATTCTGGGTTGCCATTCATGTTCTAAATATCTTCCTTTGTCACTTTTGTGGTGGAATAGTAATGCATCTTATACAGTTTATATATTGCAAAAAAGTTACTTTTTGTATAATTTTTCTCAAATAACTTGTTGGAAGTTACTCAACATTTTCCTTTAGGGAATGATTTAATGGAAGCAGTTGTAATTGTTGACAATCTAAAATATTTAGTATCATATTTGCATGGCTCAAACAAGTCATTGACCTAAAAGAAATGTTTTGTTTAAGCAACAGGTCAAGGCCTTTCTGAGAGAGACTGCACGCACTAGGCTTATTCAAAGGCATGCAGATGAGAGCTGATTAATGCCTAACACTGCAAAGTGGTAAAATACCACAAAAGTATACTGTTTGTTTTCTTAGCTGAAAATGTTAGAATGGAAACACTAGAAATAACTTACCTTAAAGGATAATAAGAATAATTTTAGTAGTGACTTTGGATGAGACACATTAAATGGACTAGATGTAATTAGAAGCATTAAGGCCACACTTGTTTGATCTTGCTGGTAGGAAAAAAAATAGGTTTCTTTTGACTCTTAAACAAGTCGTAAAGCAGAGGTGCTGACCGCTTATAATCGTTAATGAACCCATATGCGCTTTTCATAATAAGACTTGTTAAAATTTATTGTGTTAGCTAAATTCCATGTTATTTACTAACTTACTCTGGGTATGGCACTCTTGATGTTCTGGGCATTAAATAAATAATAATCCACTAATTATAACCATAACAAAAAGGAAGATTATGTTATTTGATAAAGCTTCACATTAAACATCACTATGCTGGAAAATAAAATCTGCTTTGTTCAGGGAAACTTGAACTTGTTAGAAATCAGGGAGGAAATTATTTTTTTCTGAATTTCCTCCATTTTTTGGTTACAATAAAATGGAAACAAAATTTCAATCAGTTCTAAATACACAATGCAACATTTTGTTGATGAACAACACTTCACTCGTTGAGTTTTAAGAAAGTTTTTTTTCCCCACAAAGTTTTAAGAGCTTTGTGTGTGTCTGCGAGTATCTTCTCCAAATAGCACATATTGAAAATACTTGATAATTTACTGCAAGTTGTTCCCTTCTGAAAGCAAGTGATTATTACTTCAGAGGTATATTTATGATGTTGAGTTAAATCTTTTTTGATAGGAAACATTTAACAGCAGAGAAGGCAATCCCAAAAACAAGGGCTTCAAGAAGTACCAGACAGTGCATCAGCAGAATTGCAAACTTACTGTTCCCTTTAGATAAAAGGGAGGAGATAACTGGAAATCTGCTGGTTTATGAGCAGAAGAGAGCTAGGAATGATGTGTTGTTTTGCTTTTTGTTTTTCTTTTAATCTTGTATCTCTTCATTAACAGTGGGGATTGGGGGTGGGGTTGTTGGGGGGATGGAATTGTCTTTGTTGTTTGGAAAAGGACTTGAGTGCTTTTGCACTTTCCTAGACTTCTGCTGTGATGATGTGAAGCTCTGGGGATTCTGTTCTGTGACTGCAGTTACTCCTGGGATTAGCTGTAGGATTGACATTCTGCTCATCTTTGGTACACCGTGGGCAGTCAGAATACGAATTGAAAGGATTTAGTTATGTAGAGCCTAGACCATGTGAGAAATCTTGTGCGCGGAGGGTAAAGGTTTATGGTCCCCAATGGTCTAAAAGCTTCCTTAGAGAACCTTAAGTGCTTCAGTCCCCAAAAAGAGCAGAAATGATTTATCCTGGCAAGAAAAGAGTATCAGAGAAACTGCAGTGCATTAGAGGATGGAGGATTTCTCACTGTGTATAGTTACTTTATCTGATGAGAATAGTTTTTAAATATGAATGCCTAAGATTTATCTTTGAGTGTCCAAGACTTCTAAAACTTGCATTGTTCTTACCTGGGTAGCTAATGTTACAGACAGATTTTTTTTTTTTTTTGGAAAAAAAAAAATAGTCTGCTTTTCTTAAGCTAACATTGATTTCCAGGCCTCGTTAAAGTGTATCTTGTTTTTTCTTCCCCGTAAGTTGTAATAAGTAATCTTGAAACAGATTCTTCCAGATGTGTTCAGATTGGTCAAAAATCTGTGTTACAGGTGACTTTCAGTCAACTAAAATACTATTTAGTGATTCTGGCATTGCTCAGCCCTAAAAACATTGTAGCAGCATTTTTCCAAAGGGAAGAGGGGAAAAAAGGCAGCCACAGTCTTGTCATAACAGCATAATTGGACTGTTTAAAAGTTGTAATAGTACCAGTAATGATCACCTAAATACAAACCTTGCATTTTGCTATGATGCTGATGACTTACATGTTTTAATAAAGTTTTTTTTAGTAACTAAAGAACTTGATGTGGGCATTTTTGTGAACATGTGTCTTTGCAGATTACTCCTCTCAAGGTTTTGTTTGACTTCTTACGTTTCTAAAAGTCCCTTCCTCTTGGCCTTCTGGTTCTTATGATTACAGATGACAAGATTTGGCCCATGAGTATTAAAGTGATTTTTATCAATAGGAGAAAACATAGATTAACTCAAATTTTCTAGGTTAAAGGGAATTGATGAAGAAGGTTGTACTGAGCTTTAGCTTTTGAGATACTACTTTATACAAGGTACACCATAACTGAATTCCTATTGGTAAGTGTGGACTAAGGCAAAATGTACTGTGTCTCCACAGAGATAAGACTGTGTTCTAGCTTTGGTTAAAGCTAGTTGAAAAATATCAGAAATCCTCCATTGACTAAATAATTCAACAAATAGTATTCAGCTAACTTTCTTCAGAAAAAAATGGAAGTTTTAATGGAAGCCATATTTCAGACACACAGTTAGTTTTTTCTATCCCAGAATACTCCAAATTAACAAATGGACTTCAGTGCTGCAGAGATGGATTTGTGGTTCTGTAAATATCTATTATGAAGAAATATTATTTGACAGAATGACAAACTGTATCTGTGATAGCAGACCTACTTAGGGCAAATGGCAAAGCAAAGGAAATAAATGAAAAACGACATCTCTCAGTCCACAGCAAACCAGAGAATCAGGAAAGAAATATATTTACAGATTGTGTCTTAAGAATTACATGCAAAACTACTATGAAACTTGCTATACTAAAATGTTTTAGCCCACAGTTATTTCTCAGTTATAAATGGAGATGCATTTTTGTACAATGACCTCAAGTTTTTAGGCTATACTCTGTCTTTCCAATCCTACTTGTTTTTCACCAAAATATTTGTGTGAGATGACCCAGAGAAGCTGACTGAATAGTAATGAAGTCTGATAGTTCAGATTAAATATGTCTGTATTAAGAAATGCAGATTTAAATTTACATGACATTATTTAACTAGCAAAGCATGGTATTAAGGGCAGGCTTTATAGAATTTGACAAGGCACCAGATCTAAAAACATAAGGAGAGAAAAATTAAGAAATCAAGTAAACAAGAATTCTCTCTTTTCAAATACGTGGTTCTACCAGCAGACGGTGTTATGCAGAGATTCTCTCACATCTGTTGCACCTCCAGAATTTTTAATGCTGAAAATGCATTGTGTGTGGTCTGAATCTCCTGTGATTCCTCACAAATTACATCTGTCTTCTCCTTTCATCTCTTTCTGTCAGTCCTGTCTCATTCAAGCAAAATTCTTGTCAACTGATCCTTAGTGTTGTTGTTTGGATGCCAGAATTTTAAATTACATTAGACAGATGAGCAAATGCATGGGAGAATCCATTTCTTAATTTATGCTGGATGAAGAAAATATCTGCAATTCCCTTTTTGCTTTTCTCTTACAGAAGAAAATAAAGATTTGCATGTTTGTCCTTAACAATGTTTAGTTATAAATATTTGCAAGTCTAATGCTTATACTTGTTTTGGTAGTATAACTAAAGTTAACATATAAATTGGTTTAGATGCAGTTCATAAGAAAGCTTTAAGTAGTTTGTCACCTTTCAATGACAGAGCTTCATACAGTGAAGAATGAAAATGGAGCAGTGGCAGATTATAGAATAAATAATGAAACTTGATTTTAGAAAATGAGAGTATAGTTGATAGTATAATTTGCTGTTATACTTGTTCAGATGTATTCAGTTATAGTTGTAGCTTTCTACTGTGTACAGTTGCACAGTAGGAATTTTTCCACAGTCTTCTGTATCATCATATATTTGCCACTGTCAAGAGACTAGACTATATCAACTGATCCAGCCCTGTAAATTCTTTATTTATGTCCCAAGACACAGGGCATTTTAGTTAGTACGTTTTATTACTTTTGTTGCGTGCACCATAGAGATAATGTGATCATGCAAGGCTGCTTATTAAGATATCCCATACCATCAAAAAGTTAGCTGCAGAGACTGCTTAAAACAATCATCCATAGTTTGAAGAATAAATTCAGAAAAATACTGTGTTAGACCATGCCTTTTCAAAGGCTGTAACAGATCATAAATGACTGACAAAATCCTTTGTCACTTTTAATGTGCATTAATAAAAGGAAAAAAAAAAAGAAAGTATATTGAAATCTTCAGTTTGGTTTGATTTCCAGCTCCTCTGGAAGTCTTTGTCATGAATCCATCCTGATGTGCTCCTATGTATTCCCATACTGCCAGCTGCCTGGTGTAAGGTAAGGCAGTTCAGCCTCACCTCATATCCCACCCTGCAGTGTGTGGATGTCTGTTGCCTGGACCTGCTCTCTTTCCTGGACTCTGATTATTCGTTCCAAACTTGCAGGGTTTTGCTGTCAGTTGGTTTTCACTTTTGTTGGATTGTTTGACAATCACATTATATGGAAGTTCTGGCATTGAGAGGACAGAGACTTATCACAGTAGTCATTACTTCTCAATTGTTGTAAAGCCAGGTAAGAGAGTCCCAGAAGACAAAGCTAATACATTTTGTCCTTGTGTTTGGAGTGAGAAAGAAACAGGAGAATCAGAAGCTAAAAATGGAGCCATGAGAGACAGGAGCTAGAAGTCAATAAAAAGGCAGTGGGGGGGGGGGGGGGGGGGGGGGGGGGCAGCAAAAAAAGCCACTCTCCATCGTTTATCAGCAGTCCTGGATTAGGTGGGGGAAAAAACACTCAAGTCCAATAAAGTAGCTATAGCTCTTTTTGGATAGAGTATCAAAATAACAAATCATCTTGGATGGCTACAGAAATAGTTGTTTAAAATCGTACTGTATGATTTTGCTATCACCCCCTTTAGTCATAGTGCTGTACTGAATTATTTAGAGCAGAAACTATCAAAGAACATACTCAGAATCCTTCAGCAGCTCTGGTGCCCAAATTTGAGTGATTCCTGTCTGAGGAATTAGCTTGTTAGATTATCACTACATTACAGAAAACAACTAGTAAATTGTATATGGATGGATGTATATTTCAAAATCTATCACTTCATGATAGCGTAAGACGACTTTCTGCCACCAAATCCTTCGGGCTGGCTTTCCCAGTCAACACAGCCCAGCTGTAATTTCTTTCTTGACCTTAAACAAGGTTTGTCGCTTCCTTCCATGTTAGTAGCAGGCAATTTTTTACATGACAGTAGACTGAATTCTTCAATACATTCTTTGCTTTTGGTGCCAGGCTGATGGTGCAAAGTATAAGAAGCTGTGTACTTCTGTAGGTGGACTAACAATTTTAAATCAGTGAGTCTCCTTGTGATTTCCTTTTCCTCCGCTGTTCACCATATATTTAAGGCTTTGGGATGCTCTGAAAGTGCTTATGTGCTCTGGCCCAAGGCATACTGTGGCAGGACAGTTCTCTGCAGGCAATTCCTTTGGGAATAGCTAGCTGGCACAGATTAGAGGAACTTCCTTGGGTAGAATGTGAATTGGAATCTGGGAAGGGCCATTAATTCATCTTCCTTTCATAGTTTTGTTTCAATTTATGGGGGCAAATTTTGAAAACCTGCACTATGCTTAATTCAGAGAAAGATTAATGGAACCTCCTGTGCAGTTCCATGGATTGCCTCTTGGAGTTGGACTATAGAGAAGGAATGAAAAAGTTCTGAGACATCTATTTATCTATTACTAAGAAATTGGTATGGAAATATTTCTGGTCAACTGGTCTGATTTTAATAGAAATTATGAAAAATATGATACATCTTGCACACTTTTTTAAATCCCATAAAGTTCTATGTCTGTGTAATGACAGCAGTGTGACAGATATTCACAGCACTCCTACATTCCTCCCCCACTGCAATTAATTATACAACTTCTTTCCACCCTCACAACATTTGTTCTTTCCTTCTCTTAGCTAGCTGCAGATAGAAAAAATCTGTGCCAGTACAAGTCTAAATCTGGTCCATCATGTTCAAAGTGTTCTAAGTCTTGAAGGTATACGAAAATGGATTCTCTTATATCAAAGTAGCAGTAGTCTGCCACAGTTGAGGCTGTTAGTTTTAACATAATTCTTGAGAAGCAGCCACAACTACTGTTGTGCTTAGTGACAAACATGGTTATGGGTAGAAGCTAAGAACCGCGTACATAGGTTGCTGGGGACAGAAAAGGAAGGTCTCTGGTTTATCTGAACCAGAATTGCTGTTTGAGTTCTGATTTCTAATTATTTGTGTGTTGATCCAACAGTTTTGGCTTTTACAGCTTGCATTCAGAAGGGTTGTAGATTAGCAACGTGTATGTTAAATTTGCTTTTATTTTTGTCTTACAACATATTTTAAATATTTCAGAAATTAATTTCCCTTTGCTTAGCTAAAATCTTATATAGACATTTGGTGTAGACACTGCTTGACTTTGGGAAAACATTTATTTGTAAATAGTTTTTAGCATCAAGCAATAAATATTGTCTAATTTAACATTAGGAGGACGTATCTTAAATCATTATTCAGATCGGAGAAAATTATTTTCTTTTGACTATTTCTAGACTACTGGTATTTACTGAATATTGCTGTTGCTTAGTAGTGAAATAATTTTGGAATGCAGAGGATTTAGTTTACTGTGCTTATGCAAAGTACATTTTATACGCGTGTTATTTCAGCCAGTCATTCTTTTGAAGAATGTATAGGTATGAGCTTCATTCTTCAAATAAATGCCCTGGGACTGAAACTCTGGTTGATAGCTGATGTAGACACCAACTTGAAAATTAATTAATTAAAAGGGAAATTTCTTTGTATAATCTTGGATGGAATTTTGCTTGATCAAAAGGAAGCATTTCACTTAGAAAAATTCTAACTCTAAAAAAAATTAAAAATAGCATGAAAAAAGTTTAAAAGACTAAACTTCTAATTTGAAAAGCAAAAAAGAAAATATTTCTTGAATTCTTTTGAGCTTTTGAGGCGCTGTTTACCAACCTTCATGCAAATTTATGAATAGTTTAAATGGATACATATCTATTTTTCCATAATTAGTCATCTAAAAATTGTCAATAAACTCTAGCCAAGGCTTCCTTCTGTAACAAGAAAAACAAGTAAAGATGTGTCAGGTGGGTCAGTTATATGATTGCAAATCTGAAGTTGTAAAAAATGAAGCTGTTTTCCTAAATTATAAGATTGAATGAAAAATTTTATATAAATTTTATTTTTTATTTGATTGTGGTCTTCTTCATTTTTGTCACATTTGCAACGCTCTCATGAAGCCTTTGAATAAAAATGTATTTTTGTAAATGGAAGCTGTGAGTCTCATGCATAATTGCTTTCTGTCAGAAGCTGGGATTTAAGTGCCACCCCACCCAACCCCACCGCCCCCAACCAGTAACAACAACAACAACAAAACCTGAACAGAAACAAACCCCGTTCCTTGAGCTTCAAGATAGAAACTTGTATTATGAGTTCTTAAATACTTTTTAAAAAAATCCCTTACCAGTCATGCCACTGAAACAAACTACAGAGTGTAATTTTAAAATAGCTTGCAACATCATCAGCTAAGCTAAAATGTTCTCAAAGATGAGAATGGGGATATTCCAATGTATTCTTCGAGGTGTCTGTCATTTTGTTTTTCTGAAAATTTACATTTTTTAAAAAGTGAAATGTTACTTTTACTTGCTCCCTTGATTTTTCCATCTCAATAGTCATATATTGAAGAATGTAATGTAATGGGAAGATGGTTTCTGGTTTTCTTTTTCCTTTTTAATACTTTTAAACCAGGATTTCATCTGTACTGCTGCTCTAATGCTAGTGAAGAAAAATAATGTTTTATTGTATAAAGGAAACTTGCAATCTCTTTAGTAAAAACTGAATTATTTTTAATTCAGTATTTACAAGCATCTATTCTCCAACTTTGTGTTACAAAGCTACAAAGGATTAGAGAATACAGTAAGTCTGTATTCTCTAATGCAAGATGTCATTTATTTTGCAATCATCGCAAAACTACTGTATTGGCTGGTTAAGGTAATCTACAAAAATTATGTCCCTATGACAACACAGTGAAAAAAAATTTAAAAATAAATTGTTTTGGTTCTGTTTACTTTGCAGCATCTGTCCCTCTTTGTCATTGCCTTCCCATGTCTTTGTTAATTCACTCATTCATGATAATCACGGAATATAACTTCTGTACTACTTGAAAAATTGATTTGGATTTATGCACTGAAGGTCTGTGCTAAAACTGTCAGTCTTGGGGTCATAAACAGTATACTAGTAGATTTAAAGTGGGAAAATCGCTACGTCTAGAGGCATTTTAAGTTTATTGGGGGCTTTTAAGTTTATATAAATAATTAAAAAGGTGATGAGATTAAGAAAAGATAACAATTACTATTAAATAAAAGCAGGGCTGTAAATCAGTAGCCTACATTTGTATGCTCTTAACTGCGTGTGTGCCTAATAAGATCCAAATATTAAGGGAATTAAGAGCTGGACATTTATTAAAACAGTGCTATTTAATGATAGAACAGATTCAAAGTGTTTAACTGTACAGAATTCTACCACTGGCAATACTTTTTTCCATTTGAAATAACTGATAAAAGACGATTTTGAAAGGTTTTGCATTTTTCATTTAGTTTAAATTATTGTTACAAACTAACAGTTTTAGATGTAATTGTGCTAAACATGAAGGTAGTATCAAATGAAATGATGATTAACTTGCTCATGAATTGGCAGGGCTCATTGAGAGGGCTTTAAACTAGGTTCGAAGGGGGAATGGGATAAAACCAGGTTCACTAGAGATGAGCCTAGGGGTGGCATGCCAATGCTGGGGGCGAAATCAATAGCCCAGCTCAAGTGCATCTACACCAATGCACGCAGCATGGGCGGCAAGCAGGAGGAGCTGGAAGCCATTGTGCAGTGGGAGAGATATGACTTAGTCGCCATCACAGAAACATGGTGGCGTGACTTTCATGATTGGAGCGCTGCAATGGATGGCTATAAACTCTTCGGAAGGGACAGGCAAGGAAGGAGAGGCAGTGGGGTGGCCCTGTATGTTAGGGAGTGTTTCGATTGTATAGGGCTCAACAATTGTGATGATGATAACGGTTGAGTGTTTATGGGTAAGGATGAGGGGAAAGGCCAACGAGGCAGATATCCTGCTGGGAGTCTGTTATAGACCACCCAACCAGGATGAAGAGGC
>NW_008824598.1:1064352-1068481 GCF_000699105.1 Pygoscelis adeliae
TATTTAAAAGACGGGTAGATGTGGCGCTTAGGGACATGGTTTAGTGGGCATGGTGGTGTTGGGTTGACGGTTGGACTCGATGATCTTGGAGGTCTTTTCCAACCTTAATGATTCTATGATTCTATGTTTTGTTGTTTGTTTGGAGTTTTTTGTGTGTGTGTTTTGTTTTTAGAATGTGGAGTTGCAGAATATCCACTAATGCAAAAAAGTCTGGTGCCATGCATTTAAGTCCCCTAATTCCTGCAATTAAATGTCTTCTGGTACAGACAGTGTGACTATTTAGGAATTCATATCTCTATAAATTCAGTATGCTGTGTAGGCAGTGAATAGAGGGAAAAAATAAGAAGAAAAACAAATTGTCAGATAAAAATATAATCTGAAATGAACATCATAAACCATAGTAATTTAGGATAATTCTCTGTGTTCCAACCTTAACATGGGCAAAATCCTTTTTGATTTTGATTTGTGTTGAATAAGGAGTGCAAGATTTACCTCTTAATCAGAGAAAGACCCCTGTACTCAGATGTAGTACAAATATTTTAGGACAAGTTACTGTGCTTTGAAAAAACTCAAAGTATAAAAGAACAGTAAGATAAAATAGGAATGTTTTTATTCACTGTGGGATTGATTATTTCTAATACTTTTTTCTTTGTCACATCTATTGAGTGAAGTCTGTCTATAGTTTAGGTTTATATATTTGAGTACCGTGAAGTTGTTGGTGCCTTTCTGTATAACTCAATATAAATTATTTCTTTCTGTTGAAGGTACTTTTTGTTGAATTCAGTTCTTTCTGTTGAATCTCCTTTGCTTGCATCTGACCTTTATTTATGTTGATTTTGCTTCATTTTTTCATTTACCATGCTGTTCAGTTTTTGGATGCGAGGAGAACAAAGGTTTGTCCACTATTTGCAGTCAATTTATTTTTCAAAATTCAGTATTGCTTATTGTGGGTTTTTTTTTGTTTGCTTGTTAGAGATACAGTAATCCTGTTTACTAAACATGTTCATAGCTTTAGTTGCCAAAAGAAAAAAACATAACCAACCAGCCCCAACTCAGCCCCTCCCCAAAGCCCCCTTCAATTATAGTGAGTGCTTTGATTGACTTTATAAACAACAGTACTGTTGAGCACTATGAAGGGCAGAATTACCTTTAGTCTATGAAGTAATTTAGAAAACATGGAATACTGAGTCTTTCAGCTTTTCATAGTCATATTGACTGTACTGATGGATGTGTCACTGCCTAGTGTTTGGGTTTGTTGGCTTGCCTTTCTTTGCTAATTTATTTTATCTGTAGCTGACAGTATTTTGTGTGTGTGTGTGTTTGTTGTCGTCTCTTTTTTTTTTTACTAGAAGCACTTGAAAGATATCATTACAAATATTGTCACATGCATTTTCTATTTTATAAGGTCATTTGATATACTTACATCACTGATTCTAATGAATTTTTGTAACAGCGTACAACAAAAGTTTAATCAAAGACTAACCCTACATTCAGATCCTAAGTTGTTTTTTCTTTCTTTCTTTTCTTTATTGCAGCATCTGCAAATGACAATCCAGGCACTTCAAGATGAGCTTAGAACCCAGAGAGACCTTAACCATCTTCTCCAGCAAGAAAGTGGAAACCGCGGGGCTGAGCATTTTACCATTGAGCTCACAGAGGAGAATTTTCGAAGACTTCAAGCAGAACATGATAGACAAGCTAAAGAGCTCTTCCTGTTGAGAAAAACGCTAGAAGAAATGGAGCTTAGGATTGAAACACAAAAGCAAACGCTAAATGCCAGAGATGAATCGATAAAAAAGCTTCTGGAAATGTTGCAAAGTAAAGGTTTGCCATCTAAAGGAATGGAAGATGACAATGAGAGAACTCGAAGGATGGCAGAGGCTGAATCTCAGGTTAATCATTTAGAAGTGATTTTGGATCAGAAGGAGAAGGAAAACATGCATCTTAGAGAGGTAAGGAAAAACTCATTTATTTGTTTATTGTCAAAGTATTTGCTGCAGTTTTAGAAATATACTTTAGAGTATCTAAGTGTTTTCTTTTTCAGCCCTCATTTTTTCATAAAAAAAGATAACATGCATTTGTTTTACATCTGTAATAAATATACAACAGGACTATATGACATTTGAAAGTAAGTATAAGAAATTATGGATACAAAGTAATTGTATTTGGGGCTTATTGTCTCTGACACTTGTTGCTTTGCATAGTTTCTGTATTCTTTGTACTTTGACAAATCAGTGGCAAATGAAGACTAGAACTACTGAAGAGGGAAGTAACACCTGCTGCTGCTATAAACTAAATAGTCATGAGTGCATGATACTTTTGTGTTTATTTTATACCCCTTGTGTTTGAAATGAGTGTTTTAAAGTGTTTTGCCTTCCATATAAACAAAGGCTTCTGCCTATGTGCATTTCTAATGTATTTTCATGTATGGTGCCCCAACTTTTTGGGTAGATATACAACATAATGTTGCCACATTAAAACACTGGGGTGATGGCTGCACTGTACTTTGAGAGATCCTTAATTTGATTCCAAGCCCACCCACACCAGCTGCCCACATCACTTGTGAATGCATTTTTGGGACTGGATTTGGAATGATTGAATTAGTACAATTGAAAGAAAATCTGGTCTGGTGTCAAGCCCATCTGCCCCTCTACATCCCAGCAGCCCATCAGCACTGTCATGTGACTAGTGTCAGGCAAACAAGACGGTGTGAGTCTTCCTCAGAAAGACCCTATTGCTTACTGCGAAGAAGGGTGAAAGTTGCAGGGAGATTGAGTACAAGCTATCCACAGTAAGGGGAATCAGGTCAAACAGGTCTGTTTCCTTAGAAACTCAGCAACCGTATAGTCTGATTGAACTTCCAGTCTAGTAAAAATACCAATTTGCCTGACAGATCAAAGCATGAACAAAATTAGTACAAAAGCATAGAAAATGATTACTGGCTCCTGTATATCACTAAACGTATGAATGCTAGAGATTAAGAACAGCTATTTACATCTACAGAATGTTGTCAAAATACTTTCTTTGATATGGACAAATTCTTTTATATTTAGCTTATCGCCACTTTAGTATTTTCCCCTCTTCTTTTTTTTTTTTTTTTGGTCTTCTCTAACCTAGAATATGTGTTGAGGACTCAATGGTATCTGGGGCCCATCTGAAGCTTGGAAACTGGAAAATTTGCAGGGCACAATGATACATTTCAGTAAAGTTTTCTTGTGAAGGTGTGGATCCTGAATATTTTCACAGGCAGAATTTTAGTTAAAAAGTGATGCCACCCATTAATGAAGTCTGAAAGTCAATGGATCCTGAAAGGAGTTGCATAAGGAACTAATGATACTGAGTTTGTGATGAGGGAGGATTGTGGGACAAGTTCTATAAACTAGCAGACAAGTTTCTGGATTTAGATCTGCTATTCTCAGAGTGGTACATACACTCTGTTTCAAGGATGGATGATCTACTATTTATTATTTGTTTTGTTATGTGATTGTTTGTATTTCACCTGTTGCACCAGTATCACTTAAGTTTGTGAATCCTAATTTGGGTATGTATTGGACATGAATAAATTTACAGTGGAAATTTTAAGAAGGTTTCCAGTTTGCATAGTAGTAGAGGGTAGTGAGAGAAATAGAACTAAATAGAACTTGAAAAGTAGATAAAATGTAAGCTTCCAAGTAAAGTCCTTGGGCATCCAATTTATTGATTAGTCCAAAGAATGCTGAAAGAGATCATATTGCTACTTGTAGACTGTGCATGTTTCTTCTATATTTATGCTGAATTAGTTTTATGTTTCAGAGTTCCCCCTGGGTTACCCTCAGGGACCAGGAAAAAAATTGTTTCTCCCTCAATTTATATGAGCATATAGAGGTTGCCTTTCCTCTGGAGCAAGTGTAGGCTGGTGTTTACTGGAGTTTCTGCATATGACATGCTGATATGCCTTGGTAACTGGTCAAGGTTTAAAAATTTACTAGGTTTGCTGTCTGGAATCTGTCCATGTCAGATTGACAGGAACTATCTAGTGATTTGGAGATTTTAGCTAACAATTTCCTTGCTATTTTAAGAATTCAAGGGTTTAGGTGAAGTCATCTGTCTCTCCAGCTCTCATCCTGTTGCACATAGTATTTATGGGGTT
>NW_008824599.1:0-6709 GCF_000699105.1 Pygoscelis adeliae
TCACCCAGGAATCTTGGAAATGATCATGGCCAGAAGGCCAAAACTTTGGCGTGTCACCGGAGGAGGTGACTTGTGCTGAAAAGGCCCCACTGTCTAATAAATTACCAGAAAAATAAAAGAAATATGTCCTGTTTACAGATGCATCCTGTCATATTGTGGGAAAACATCGGAGGTGTCCTCTGAGGGACCGGGCAAGCTAAACAGCTGTTTAATTTCTTCCATCTCCAAGGCATCTATGCCAATAGCCCTCTGGTACCCTTTTGGGTCTTTGAAGTACCCTCTCCGGAGGTGGTCTATGCCAAGGATGCACGGAGCCTCTGGACCAGTCACAATAGGATGCTTTTGCCACTCTTTTCCAGTTAGGTTTCCTCAGCCTCCAACATAGACAGTTCTTGTGATCCTCCCACTGCTCCAGAAATACAGATAGATTTTGCCCCTTTGTAATCTGATCGCATTAAAGTACACTGTGCACCGGTGTCCACCAGAGCTTTATGCTCCCGTGGGGCTGATGTGCCAGGCCATTGAACCCACAGTCCAGTAAACTCGGTTGACCCTCTCCTCTGCGTGGCTGGAGGAAGGTCCCCCTTATTCCTGGTCAGTATATTCATTACTTGGCTTCTGTAACTGCAAAGCAGAAGTCCCTTCATCAGGGTTGAAAGTAAGATCAGCCCTTCTACTCTGCCCACAGAAACTGGAGCAGTAATTTTCCTGGATGGATGCCTTTTGGCTGTTGTTTTTTCTTGCAGTTCCTGTACCTGAGCTTCTAGTCTCCACGTAGGTTCACCATCCCACTTCCTCATGTCCTCCCCCTGGTCACGCAGATGGAACCACAGGGTTGCACGTGGTGTATGTCACCGGTACCCTTTCCCTTGAGCAGAAAAAGACTGACTCTTAATAGCTGAGATATTTGTTGGTATGAGAGAGGAAGACATCCTTTTTTAAATGCTGGGACAATTGTTGGGACAGTTTGTCCACAGCTAAGATGCAGGCCCTTAGGGCGGAAGTGAGATTCTCTTTCAATTCCTGGAGTTGGCTAGCCAATCCATCCATAGTTGGTGCCTCCGCATCTGCCCAGCTCTTTATCGCCAGGGTGTTGGCATATGTTAAGTGGCTATCAAATGCCATCCCTCTGATCTGCATTTATCTCAAAGGTAGCCTTGACCTCTCCTAAGTCAATATTCCTTAATTATGACAGTGCGTACAATTCATCAATTCTTTTCAAAATAACTTCAGGATACAAAGAACGTCACAGCATATTTAAATGTGATAAATACTTCAACACTGTGTAACTTAGCTATCTAATAAATAGCACACAAAGCAGAATCAGTCAAAATGAAAATCTTCCAGGTGACTGCCTGCTCTTTGGGCAATTTCCAAATCAAATATTCAAGTCAGTTGCCTTAAATCTTTTCACAACTGATCCACAACAGATCTCTTATTTATAGTTAGTGTCCCGTAAAGATATAACCATATCCATAACCCTTAAAAATTACATCTAATGTCAATGAAGAATCTGAGCCATTTACAGTTCTTGTGAACCATTTATCAGTGTATTTTTATTTCTTTGAAGCTGCAACAGGAGTCTGTATCCTCATGGGAACAAAACCAGTAACACCCTGGTTTCACTGAAACTCAGGCAAACCTCCCACTGACTTCAAAACCTAAACCAGATTCTTACCACCAGCCTTTGATTCCCACCTTGTGTCTCATAAAAATAAATTGTCCTCACACCCTCATAGGCAGAGGACTAAAACAGAGTGCTATTTTACTTTCAGACATGTGACATGGACTGCTGGATGATTTTGGAAGTGAATGGCGATAGGGAAGTACAGTGTGGTAGCTTGAATTGCTGTGGCACGTAACAAACAGAGGATGAGCTTACAGAGGAACATGCCAGCCTTATGAAGTATTCATGGATCTGCTATCACAATGTTGATGTCCCATGAACTCAGTACAGGCAGTGAGTCCAATGCATTCAATGCTACTGTAGCTCAGTGCAGCTAGTGGATTTGCTGGTCATTACAAGTGGTTACTTCTGACTAGCAGCTACCGAAAGAGACAAGTAAATACATTCGGCATCTCCTGCTTGAGACCTTACTGGCCCTATCTCCTCCCAGTGCTAATTCACACCACCAGTAAAAATGCTGGCTTTGTCGTTATGCAGAAATAAATAAATATCTGTCCTGTTATCTATCTCTTCTGATAGTTGTAGGCATCTACAGGGAGGCAAAACAGGGGTGCCTGAGCTTGTTGATCCAAAATATGCCCATCTTCATTATGAGTATGTCCCTGCTAACAGAGGTACCAGCTATTCCCTCTGCTGTTTGGGGCACTTGCGTCCTTGAAGAAAGCAATGATGGCAGATCACGTGAGTGTCACGACTGGAAAGAATGGGTGCATCGATGCCAGATTGCTGGAAAAGGTCTTGCTTGGCTTGTGTGAGCCAGGCCAGCAGCTTCACCCAGTGGCTCTCCCCACCCAGAGTGGAGATTGTATTTGTGTACAATCCCACACTGCCCCTGCCCCACGCTGGCCAGAGGATGCTGCCCAGGGCCGCCAGGATGGTGGTGTTTGGGCCAGGGGGGCTGTGAAAGAAACCACCCTGGAAAGCCAGGGATAGCTGCAGAGCAGGCAGTGAGGAGAGTGAAAAGGACACAGTGCCCCTGGGGAGACAGCTCCATCACCCTGGCTGCTCTAAGCCCCACTCCTGCAGGACTCCCTTGCCACCAGGCTTTTCGAAGACGAGCAACACCCCGTGTGTCAGGCTGCTCCCCGGGACTGCCCCTGCTTTTAGGCTCTGGCGTGGGGAGCGCCCCAGGAGCTGCTCCTCACCATTTGCCCCAACACTGCCCTCCCCTGCGGGCTCTGCCCGCTGCCAGGGCTGGAGGGAGCCCAGGCGTCCAGGCTGCTTTAACCCCTCCCAGACTCCCCCCGATCAGGCACTCTCGTGAGCACCAAGCTTGCTGAACGGGTTCTTGTGCCGTGGGCCCTGGGCAAACACGGCTTATCAGAGATGCTGCGGGGACAAACATCCCTCCTCTTGCCAGGGGAGCTCTGTCCCCACAATTAGCTCTGAGTGGCTGCCTGGGGACAAGCGCCCACATCATCGTGTCCCTCTGGACAGCCACATCCTGCTCAGGGACAGCACTTGCCTGGGTTGAGGACGTGGGCATTGAAGGGACACTCAGTGGGGACAGGGGCCTTTGGTGAGCTAAGTCCCAGCCAGGGACAGGACTGGAGCCAGAGCCTTGTTGGGGATGGGGTCACTGGGACCCACCATCCGGGGACAGCTCTGCAGAGTGGGTCCCAGGTTGTCTGGGAGGCCACGGTGGGCCCAGGCAGTGGCAGGGTGATGGCCAGGGCAGGGGACATTCCCCTCTGGTCTCGGCTCTGGGGAGGCCGTGGCTGGGGACTGGACCAGTTTGGGGCCTGCAGTGCAAGGGAAGTGGGGTGGGCTGGAGCTAGGCACTGCAACCACCCCAGCACTTCCCCCAAGATGATCCCCCATCTCCCGGTGCCCAACATTCACCAGTGCTCCCCATTGCCAGTGCCTCCAGTCACTGAAGATCCCAGTCACACAGCAGTCCCCATTGCCCATGCTCCCAGTTGTCCTCCCAGCTCCCAGTGTTCCCTAATCCTGGGTCCCTGGTGCCCAAGAAGAGGGGTCAGTCCCAGCCCCCCATTTACCCAAGGGACTGGAGGGGGCTCAGAGAGAATTCTGCTAGAGAGACCCCTGCTTTGAGGCTAGCGTCATCTCTGGGGGAGTCCCAGAGGGAAAGACTGGCCTGGGAGGCAAGCGGCACTGGGAGATGGCAGTGCTGGGAGATGAGGGGCACTGGGAGATGGGGGGATCTGGCTTTGGGGAACCGTTGGAAGATGGTTTCATGTGGGAGAAGTGGGTTGTCACTGTAGAGTGTCTGGCTGTCAGGGGCGCACCGCCCGCCCCCCCTTGCCACCCGCAGATGCCTGGGCCCTTCCTCATGCAGCTGCCCCATGCAGGAAGCTGGACTGGTGCCGGGAAAGGTGGCTGGATCAGTGCTGGAGGCGGGAGGCGACTCTGTGCCGGGGCTGGGCTTCTTGCCAGGGGTGGTGTCTCTGCCAAGCCTGGCTTTGCCCTGGGGGTTCTCGGGGTGGGGAGGGGCAAGGAGGAGTCCTGGGAGGGATAAATCTGCCCCTCACCTTCTCCAGCTTCACCCAGGACTCACCACACTGCAGAGGAAGATGAAGGTCGCAGTGCTCAGCGTTGCCCTGCTCTTCACCATCCTGCTGTGCACCCCGGAAGATGCTCAGGTGAGTCCCCAGTGCCACGGGGAGGGGCTCAAGGCTGGGGATGGGTCTTGGCTGCAGGACATCAGGTCTCCTGCAGAATGAAATCATAGTGGTGAGCACGAAACCCCTTGACTTGGCCTCTCCCTTTCCCAAGCAAGGAGCTCCTCCAGGCTCCCATGCACCTCCAGCCCCGAGCAATGCAGCTTTCTCCCTCCCACAATTCTGCCTGTTCCCTCCACTTCCTCCACAATTAAGTTTCTGGTGCCCAGAGCCCGGGTTCCTCAGTGAGTGATCGGACCTGTCCCCTCCCTGGGAGGGACCACCACAAACTCCTGTGAGGGCCCCCACCGGTTTCTTGTCTTGGTGCCCCCACATCTCTCCCTTTTGGGCCTCCCCATCCCATCCTTTTCATCCCCTCAGACATCTCCTGCCCAGGATCTACTCCATGTCCTATCTAGGATCCCCAAATGCCCTCCCAATGTCTTTCTTTCAGTCTTTCCCCTCAGTCCTTTGCCTTTCATCCTGTCCACTGCGGTACTGTCCCCAGATCCCCTTCCTTGAACCCCCACTCCCAAACACTCTCCCAATCCCCTCGCTTTGGTCTTCTGCAGTCCTCTTCCTCCTGCCCCCACCAACTACGTTGCTTGAAGTCCCTGTATCCCCGCCACTTGAATTTCTTTACCCCTCACTTGCATCCCACGCAGTCCTGTCCATTCAACACCCCCAGCCCAGTCCCTTGGGGTCTGCTAATTTATCCCAGTGCCCTGTCTTTGGGTCCCCCCCACCCCCATACTCTTTGAGTACCCGAATTCCCCACGCTATCCTTGTCTCCATCCCCACCCCTGGTCCCTGCATGAACAGGTGTCCCAGGTGAAACTTGAAGGAATGGGGCTGGGGGGAGCAGAAGGGATTTTCCCCCTCAGACCAGGGGGAAGCCATGGGCCTGGGGGGACTGGGGACACCTGTGCCCCACCCACAGCCCCACCAAGGTCCAATCCAGACCACCCCTTTGCTCTTCTTTCCTAGGCATTCTTGGAAGGAAGTGGACTTTATTGCCGGCGGGTAAGTAGTGGGGTGGACTTGGAGGACATCCAGTCTGGGGAACTGGAGGGCACTTTGGTCCTCCCATCCCTTGCTGGAACGGGGAACATCCCAGTGACCAGTGAGGTCTCATGGTCTCTCTACAGGTGGGGTTAATCAAACTCAGGCGATTGAGGAGCGCTGAGGTGGGTACCACGAGTTCTGCTGGCCCCAGACCCTCCCCTCCCATGGCCACGACACTCCAGGGCATCCCAGTGTGCCCCAGAACAACCCAGTGCACCCCAGTGCAACCCCAGAGAACACCCCTGCACCCCAGTGTTTTCCCAGGGAGGACCCTTTTCCCAGGGCCCCCATTGCATTCCCATCCATCCCTTTACAACCCGCTACAGCCCAGGATGCCCCAGTACACAGCCACGCACCCAGGTGGGCCCCTTCCCCAGGACCCCCACTGCTTTCTCTGCACCATCATACAAACTCATGTACCCCATTTCTCCCCGGTGGCACCTTCCCCAAGGACCCCGTTGCTTTCCCCTGCCTCCCAGTACACCCCAGTGCACCCAAGCGTGTCCCTAAACCTCCCTTTCTCCCCAGCTCCCTGTGGCTGGCCAGGTGGTGGAGCTTGCACGCCAGAGACGTGTGGCTGCAGTTGTTAATGTCTAGGTGAGCAGCATCAGGGCATCTCCAGCCCCACAAAGGATCCTGTGCCCCAGGGGATCCCTGAGCCCTCTGGGGTGGGCAGAACTTGGGAATGGGAGAGGGGAACAGAGGGGACTGTCCATGATCCATGTCCCAGGGTGAGCTGGACAGAGCTGACGCCATGCCTTTCCTTGCACCTCTACAGTGGCGGGGCTCTGCAGACCCAGAGGGTCACCGTGCAGGCCAGGCAGGGGCTCTGCTGCCATACAGACCCCCAGGACCACCGTGAGGGCTGGGCAGGGTTCTGGGAGATTTGGGGGCATCCCGGGGTAAGGGGCTCTGGGTGCCATATGGACTTCAGGAGGGCCAAGTTCTGTCCTGGATATATTGAGGGCTCCAATTCCTGTCTCCTTCTCCGGGACTCTGCAGAGAGAGACGGTGGGGACAAGGCCCCTCTCATGTCCCAGCAGTCACTGGAGGCCTCATTTTGGGCTCTGTCTTTCAGGACTGGAACTGGTGGTGACACTCTTGTCCTGTCCCCCTCCAGCAGCTTGAGGAGATGATCATCCCTGGATGACCGCACCTGATCCCCTGGGAGCCCTGGGCCATTTCCCTCTAATGATCAATAAACCCCTTCAGCAAAGCTACGCTCTGCATGTGTGTGTGTGTCTGTGTCCATGTCCCCAGTCCTCTGCCAGTGCCCAGACCGCCTGTGTCCTCTCTGGCTGCACCACCATGATGAGCAGACTGGCTGGGGGCACCC
>NW_008824599.1:17980-22770 GCF_000699105.1 Pygoscelis adeliae
GCTCCGTCTGGCCACACTATTGCTGATACAGGCCAGGATGCTGTTGGCCTTCTTGGCCACCTGGGCACGCTGCCGGCTCATGTTCAGCCGGCTGTCAACCAGCACCCCCAGGTCCTTTTCTGCCAGGCAGCTTTCCAGCCACTCTTCCCCAAGCCTGTAGCGCTGCATGGGGTTGTTGTGGCCGAAGTGCAGGACCCGGCACTTGGCCTTGTTGAATCTCATACAGTTGGCCTGGGCCCATCGATCCAGCACGTCCAGGCCCCTCTGCAGAGCCTTCCTATCCTCGAGCAGATCAACACTGCTGCCCAACTTGGTGTCGTCTGCAAACTTACTGAGGGTGCACTCAATCCCCTCATCCAGATAATTGATAAAGATATTGAACAAAACTGGTCCTTGTCCCTGGGCTCTGCCCTGGGGACTCACCCAGCAGCACTTAGGAGGTTTGGTTGTGATGTGCACCCAGCTGTCATGTCCTGGGGCTGCCTGGCAAGGGGCAGTTGATCACCTCTGCCCCAGTGCAGGCTTTGTTCTGTTTCCTGCTACGGTTCTTGGTCTCATTCTAACAACAACAACAACAAAAAAAAAAAGAAAAAGAAAACAAACCAAACACCCTCTCCCAACCCAACCTTTGTGCAAGAATTTCCCAGTGCAGAGTGATTTTCGGGCAGAGGGGGTTAAATTTAAATCTCTACAGCCCTTTTGAACATCTTCACAGGCTTTGGCAGCATTTAGACATAGTTCTGATGGTTTTACCTTAAATAGTTTTACGATATCAATGGTGAAAGAAAGAAAACTTTTCTCAGGGGAGAGAGGAAACCTCTCCATTTCTCCCATGGGCTCTGCTGTCTCCATGCCTTTGGCCCAATGAAACCCTAACGGTGCCCAGGCCTCCCTTCCCAGAGGCTGAAGGAGTGCCGTCACAGCCTCCATCCACCCACTCACCCTCCCAGGAAACTACAGGCCTCGTAGTCTAACCTCAGCACCTGGAAAAATTATGGAGAAGGTCACACTGGGTGCTATTGAAAGGCATTTAAAGAACAATGCAATCATCAGACACAGTCAACATGGGTTCACAAAGGGAAAGTACTGTTTAACTAATTTGATAATCCTTCTACAATAAAGTCACCCGCCTGGTGGGTGAAGGGAAGGCGGTGGATGTAGTTTTTCTGGATTCTAGTAAGGCTTTCATACAGTTCCTCACAACATCCTTCTGGACAAGTTGTCCAACTGCAAGATGAGCAGGTTCACGATGCACTGGGTGAAGAACTGGCTGATTGGTGGGGCGCAAAGGGTGGTAATGAATGGGGTTACATCTTGCTGGTGACCAGTCGCCAGCAGTGCTCCTCAGGGCTCAATCCTAGGGCTGGTTCTGTTCAATATTTTTATCAACAATCTGGATGCAGGACTTGCAGCTTGTTTGCTGACAATACTAAATGGGGAGGTGCTGTTGACTCTCTCAAGGCACAAGAGGACACACTATAACCAGCCGGTCAAAAGAGGTGATTATCCCGCCGTATTTAGCATTGGTGCGGCTTCACCTTGAGTACTGTGTGCAGTTCTGGGCCCCACAATTTAAGAAGGATGTGAAGGTACTCAAATGCATCAAGAGGAGGGCAACAAAGCCAGTGAAAGGGCTGGAAGGAATGTCCTATGAGGAGCGGCTAAGGACTTTGGGTTTGTCTCGTTTGAAGAAAAGGAGTTTGAGGGGTGACCTCATTGCTCTCTACAGCTTCCTGAGGAGGCGAAGTGGAGAAGAAGGTGCTGATCTCTTCTCCCTGGGATCCAGGGACAGGACGTGTGGGAATGGCTTAAAGCTGCATCAGGGGAGGTTTACACTGGACATTAAGAAACATTTCTTTACCGAGAGGGTGGTCAAACACTGGCACAGACTTCCTAGCGAGGTTGTCGATGCCCCATGCCTGTCAGTGTTTAAGAGGCATTTGGACAATGCCCTTAATAAGATGTTTTAACTTTTGGTCAGCCCTGAAGTGATCAGGCAGTTGGACTAGATGATCATTGTAGGTCCCTTCCAACTGAATTGTTCTGTTCTGTTCTATTCCACTTACCCTTCCATGCCTTTAGGTGAAGGGAGGCCACAGGGCAGCACACAGGCGGTGGGGTAGTGAGGAAGAAGAGGAGGAGAGAGGTTAGGTGGGTACTTCCCACAGGAAACCAGAAGAGCCTCGTTGCCCAGGTGCTGCAGGTGCTGACCTTGAGCCAGGGGGAATAAAGAGGAAAATCTTACCTGCTAAAAATGGGGTGCCCCTTGCAGCACACTGAGGACGTGCTCTCACTGCTGTTTATAAGGAGCCCTCCCCTTGCCATGGGCACTGCCCTGGTCTCCCCAGCTGCTCCCTCACTCCTGCATCCAGCTCATACCAGGTGGCTGAGTTTCTCCCTTGCAGAGTGCTCTCAACTTCTCTAAGTTCAATCTGTTCTCTGAAAACCCACAAAGGAGCAGAGTGACACAGTGAGCATCGATACATATGAGCTTGGAACAACGGTCATGTGATTAACACATGAATAGAGGACGGCTTTTCCAAGACTCATTTATCAAGGAACAAAGAAAGTAGAGGGTACAAGGAGTCTCATGCCTACCTTTTCCATCGCATGTAATTTGACTGCAAGCCAAGCACTTCATTCCATAAATCTGACAGCCTAAGTGGGCCTTCTTTGAGCTCTCCCTGCTAAGCAGCCAGCTGCACGGCGGTGATCTCCCCTGGAGCTGGGACTTGGAGCAGGGTTGCTCCTTGAGGCAGAGATCTCTTACCAACGGCAGATCTTTGGTAAGCAACTGATATCACACATAACCTTGTATTATGGTAACTTTGATTTGTGTCTTGTTAACTTTGATTTTGTCTTGGTAACTTTGACTCTGCCCTGGTAGTTTTGAATCATTGTTCAAATGGTGGTGCAGTACAGTAACAGAGTGAACCTTGCCATCGAACTTTGTTAAGTCGCACTTTTACAACATCCTATTTCAATAAAACCACTTTTGCTGATACCTTTGACAGTGGTTCTTTAAGCGATCTAAATCGCCCATTCGCGACTATACCCTACCATACAAATAGCCCATCTCTTTTTACCTGTTCCCCACAAGCCCTGGCTGTGCTTGCTTTGTACCTTCATTTTATGTTTATAAGATGGTTGCCATGGCAATTCCTACTTTCCTCTACAATTCCATTTTACTAGTAACTCCTTTTACTATCTGTGCTGCAATTTCTCATGCTATTTGTTATCTTGTTACAAACACCACAGTCAAGGTGAGCCACCTGGACATTAACATTAATGTTAATACATCAACAACTGACAAAATGGAGCTTCAGTCCAGAGGGACCCTGAGAAACTGGGGGATTCAATTAAAACCTCAATAAGTTTTATAAGGAAGTGTGGCAAGTCCTACTTCGGTGGGCAGAATAATCCTGTCCGTCAGGGCAGGCTGGATCTGCCTGGCAGAAGGGCAACCCTGAGAAGGGCCTGGGCATCACGAGGGATGTCACACGAGCTCGTGGTACGTGCTCACCATGAACAAGGCCACCTGCATGCAGGCCTGCATTAGGAGGAGCGTGGCCACCCAGACAAAGGGAGCTATCACCCCCTGAACTCAGCACTGGTGTGGCCACATCTGGAATAGCTTGTCCCTGTGTGGGGCTCCCCATGCTGGAGAAGTGGGGAGGAACTGGAGAGGGTGCAGAGGAGGTCTGCAAAAATGGGTTTGGGGCCTAAAGCATGTGCCCTGTGTAGAAGGATGGAAGGACTCGGGCTTCTTTAGCCTGGTGACATGGAGGCACATGGCAGTATAATAGTAGCCTGCAACTGACTGATGGGTGGTTTCAGAAATGATGCAGCTTTTCCTGGTAGTGGGAAACACTACCTCCCAAGGAGGCCGAGAGGTGTCATACCATTGTCCTACACTCAGCACATCCCACTGCCCCGGAAGAGCCCTGAGCCAATGTAAGGGACAAGGTGTCATTTTTGTGTCCTTCCTCTGGACCCACTTATGGCAGGTGCACCCACCCTGATAAAGACTGGGGACATTAAGACTGTTGCGTCCTTATTTTTTATGCCCTTACTTTCACGCTTTTACAGTGGCAAGTGCTGACCGTCACGTACACACTTTAGGCCAGTAATTATGGTCACGTATAGACCTTGGGCAAGGAGTAAAAAAGTCAAGGCCCTCAACCAATTAGAATTGACCACAGATCAGATTCAACTAGGGTATAAACAGAGCCCCGCTGGAGGGCAAGTTGAGTTGGTCCTCCTTGGAGCAGCAGGTCTGCAGTCGGGGACTCTCCCCTTGGGTCAGGACACTGCCCAAGGAAACTCCTCAAGGTTGAGAGCCCTCATCTTATAGGTAAGTGATTGTGCACATTTTGGATCCTCATTTCTAAAGCCCGGGAGAGGAATATGCCCAGGGAGGACCCCTTCCCCAGGACCCCCATTGCATTCCCATCCATCCCTTTACAACCCACTACAGCCCAGGATGCCCCAGTACACAGCCACGCACCCAGGTGGGCCCCTTCCCCAGGACCCCCACTGCTTTCTCTGCACCATCATACAAACTCATGTACCCCATTTCTCCCCGGTGGCACCTTCCCCAAGGACCCCGTTGCTTTCCCCTGCCTCCCAGTACACCCCAGTGCACCCAAGCGTGTCCCTAAACCTCCCTTTCTCCCCAGCTCCCTGTGGCTGGCCAGGTGGTGGAGCTTGCACGCCAGAGACGTGTGGCTGCAGTTGTTAATGTCTAGGTGAGCAGCATCAGGGCATCTCCAGGCCCCCAAAGGATCCTG
>NW_008824599.1:22856-27416 GCF_000699105.1 Pygoscelis adeliae
AGCGCCGCCCCAATGCCTTTCCTTGCACTCAGTGGGGCTCTGCAGACCCAGAGGGTCACCGTGCAGGCCAGGCAGGGGCTCTGCTGCCATACAGACCCCCAGGACCACCGTGAGGGCTGGGCAGGGTTCTGGGAGATTTGGGGGCATCCCGGGGTAAGGGGCTCTGGGTGCCATATGGACTTCAGGAGGGCCAAGTTCTGTCCTGGATATATTGAGGGCTCCAATTCCTGTCTCCTTCTCCGGGACTCTGCAGAGAGAGACGGTGGGGACAAGGCCCCTCTCATGTCCCAGCAGTCACTGGAGGCCTCATTTTGGGCTCTGTCTTTCAGGACTGGAACTGGTGGTGACACTCTTGTCCTGTCCCCCTCCAGCAGCTTGAGGAGATGATCATCCCTGGATGACCGCACCTGATCCCCTGGGAGCCCTGGGCCATTTCCCTCTAATGATCAATAAACCCCTTCAGCAAAGCTACGCTCTGCATGTGTGTGTGTGTCTGTGTCCATGTCCCCAGTCCTCTGCCAGTGCCCAGACCGCCTGTGTCCTCTCTGGCTGCACCACCATGATGAGCAGACTGGCTGAGGGAACCTGGATACCAGGGGTGTCTCTGTAAAGGAGAGCCCCTCCCCACCCACCATGTGCCCCCAGATAAGGGCAGATTAGGGCAAACTGGAGTGTCCCCCCATGAGGCTGGGAAAGGCAAAAGGCAGACGGTGCCAGCCCTTGGGGCACCCGGTGTTTTGGAGGCACAGTGGGAAACAGGTTCTTACCGGGGCTGTAGTGAGCACCACCCCCCAAATAGCACCATTTGATGTCGGGGCAGGAGAGGAGCCTGGACAGGCAGCTCAGACCCCTGGGTGCTCTGCTCCACTCTGAGAGGGGTGGAGGTTCCCTGCTCCATGGACTCAGCACTCCTGGGTTCACCGCAGATTTCAGAGCCCCATGCTGGGCCCATGTGCTTTCCGGGACCCCCAGCCTACACCCTTCTCTGGGGCAACCCCCCATCACAGGCCATGAAGGCATGTTGGGGCCACCAGACACTGCAGAGAATCACCCAGGGATGTGTGGCCCAGATCCATCACCATGGGAGTGGGAGAAGCTGGTTCCCAGGTGCTGAGCCTCTGTGGGTCTTCTCTGGTGCCTAGGAGTGAGGTTCGGCACCAGCTACAGTTGGTATCTCCACAAAAAGGCACAGGCAGGGCTGCTCCCTCTAGCCCGGAGGCCTGCTCTGAGAAGCCCTGGTGATTTGGGGGGCTGGAAGTGGCCAACAGGGCCAGACCTTCTTAGGGGAAGAGGAGGGCTGGGGAAAGACAGGGGCACATGATGGAAATGCTGTCATTGAATTGTTATGGCCTCACCTTGGGAGAGAGGTCCGTGGCAGCTGGGCTAAAACTCAGCCCTTGTCTCTGTGCTGTGCTTCTCCTGCCTCTCCAAAGCCCTCACACTCCTAATGGTTGATTTCACAACCTCTCACGGAAAGTCCACACCAGTCTGCAAAGCTCATTATTGTCCACAGGGAAGGGAGGGGGAAGGGAAGGGAAGGGAAGGGAAGGGAAGGGAAGGGAGGAAGGGAAGGAAGGGAAGGAAGGGAAGGAAGGGAAGGAAGGGAAGGAAGGGAAGGAAGGGAAGGAAGGGAAGGAAGGGAAGGAAGGGAAGGAAGGGAAGGAAGGGAAGGAAGGGAAGGAAGGGAAGGAAGAAGGGGGGTGTGTGCTGTCAGGGCTGACACTCACTCGGTCTCTCCCTCCAGTCCCAGAGGCAGCTCTTCTCCCAGGGCTATGGCGTTCACAAGCTTTTCAGCTTTATGTACAGGGAGAAGGCAGACAGATTCCACAGGGCCTGTTCAGGCCAGATGGTCTTGGAGCTGCTGCTGCTGGAGATTCAGAGCTGTCTGTGCTGGGACACTGGCCCTTGTGCCCAAGCCCATGGCATGTCCCCAGTGCTGCTGATCAGCCACACCTGGCTCAGGGATGGGACCTTGGCCTCAACATGCATTGACCCTCAGGGAAAAGTGTCTTGCTGTCAACACACCGAGAGAGACAGGACAGTCTCTTTCATTTGAAGAGAGAGACAAACATTGGAGGAGTCCTTTCTTCTTCAGCCAACTGCATCCCATCTTGAACCGCTTTCCCAGGGGCCAGTCCTACCCATGGGTGGGAGGGTGGCCAGGAAAACCCTGCTTCTCGGGTGCTGATGGGAGTGGGAGGATGGGCAATGCTGGGGAGGGGAGCCACCCTCCTGCCTGGCCAGCATCCACTGCAGAAACACCTTCTTTTGTCTCTTCCTCCTCCTTCCCAGATGGACCCTTTGCCATGCTGTCAGCCTGACCCTTCCTTCTTCTCAGTCTGCACTGAGCATCGTGCCCTGCATCTGCAACTGCAGCTGTGCTCCCCCTCCTGCCTCCCACCTCCCCCTGCTCCAGCACACATAGCCCCAGCTGTGCCCACAGTGCCTGCAGCTCAGGACAGGTTTCAGTCTTTTGCTTAGGCATGCAGAGAGGTGCTTAGTGTCAGGATCGGGCATCGGCACCTGTCCTCAGCCTGTCTCCTGCTCCTGTTGCACAAGAGCTGCTCTCCTGGGTCAGACAGAAGCACCACGGAGCTGGTGCCCTGTTACCAGCAGTGACATATAGCCAGTGCCAAGGGAAAGCGTTTAAGAAACAGGGAAGGTGGAGAAGGATTTTTACTTCCCCCACTGTCAGTGTGGTGGGTAGACCTTGACTGGCTGCCAGATGCCCACCCAGCTGCTTTCTCACTCTCCCTCCTTGACAAGACAGGGGGAGAAAATCAGATTAAACAGCTCATGGGTCGAGATAAGGACAGGGGGATGCTCACCAACTACCACTGTGGGCAAAACAGACTCAACTAGGGGAAGACTAATTGCCAGTTAAAAATACAGTAGGATAAGTGAGAAACAAAAACAAAACTAAAACTACCTCTGCCCCACCACCCCTTCTTCCCAGGCTCAAATTCACTCCTGACTCTTTTAACTTCTCCCCCCAAGTAGTGCAGGGGGATGAGGAGTGGGGGTTGTGGTCAGTCCATAACACTTTGTCTCTGCCGCTCTTTCCTCCTCATGCTCTTCTCCTGCTCCAGCATGGGGTCCCACCCATGGGATACAGTCCTTCACAAAGTACTCCAGCACGGGTCCTTTCCACAGGATACAGTCCTTCACGAATGGACCGCTACAGTATAGGTTCCCCACAGGGCACAGTCCACGAACTGCTCTAGTGTGGGTCCCCCATGGGCCACAGTTTCTGCCAGAAAACATGTTCCTGCATGGGCTCCTCTCCATGGGCCACAGGTCCTGCCAGAAAACCTGCTCCAGCAAGGGCTCTCCACTGGCTGCAGCTTCCTTCAGGGCTCATCCACTTGCTCTGGCATGGGGTCCTCCATGGGCTGCAGGTGGATATCTGCTCCACCATGGACCTCCATGGGCTACAAGGGGGACAACCTGCCTCACCATGGTCTTCACCATGGGCTGCAGGAGAATCTCTGCTCCGGCGCCTGAAGCACCTCCTTCCCCTCCTTCTTCACTGACCTTGGTGTTTGCAGGGCTGTTTCTCTCCCATTTTCTCACTCGTGTCTCCCAGCTCTTGTTGTGCAGTGGTTTTTTACCCTTTCTTAAATATGTATCACGAAGGCACCACCAGCTTCGCTGATGGATTCAGCTTTGGCCAGCAATGGGTCTGTCTTGGAGCTGGCTGGAACTGGCTCTGTCCAACACAGGGGCAGCCCCTGGTCTCTTCTCACAGAAGCCACCCCTGCAGCCCCATCCCCTCTCCAAACCTTGCCATGTAAACCCAACGCAGTCACCCTTTCCCTGTTTTGCAAAAGCTGGCGGTTACAGGACTTGTGGCCTAGAAGCGTCTGTACCATTGCACTAAGGAGCTCTATTTGTTTAACTCTCTATGGACCCATTTGCATGTTTGTCACCACCAAACACTCAGAGGAGTGGCAGGGGTGTGTGAAGAAGGACTTAAGGACGTGTGCCAGCATTGAGCCTTGTGGACGTTGCTGATAAATTCCCTCCAGGATGAACAGCGTTCATTATCTCTTGGCTGTGGTTTCATCTCTCCAGGCATGCACTGAATTACCACTGACTTTTATGTTGGGAATATTTCCCTCACCCCACTGCATTTCATATCTTCAGTGGGGTTGACTGCAGGGAAATATTTCACAGGGGGCCGGGAGGGACCCGAGAGTCCCCAGGACCAGTAGCATGTGAGCAGGGCTGATGGGCATCATCCTGTAGCTTGTCCCTGGGCTGTGGGCTCGGGGCAGGAGCTGTCATAGAATCATAGAATCATAGAATCATTAAGGTTGGAGAAGACCTCTAAGATCATCGAGTCCAACCGTCAATCCAACACCACCATGCTCACTAAACCATGTTCCTAAGTGCCACATCTACACGTCTTTTAAATACCTCCAGGGATGGTGACTCGACCACTTCCCTGGGCAGCCTGTTCCAATGTTTAACCACTCTTTCAGTAAAGACATTTTTCCCCACATCCAATCTAAACCTCCCCTGGCGCAACTTGAGGCCATTTCCTCTCGTCCTATCGCC
>NW_008824599.1:34671-36142 GCF_000699105.1 Pygoscelis adeliae
ATTTGTAAAAACATTTTTTGTTGTCTTTAACGACAGCGGCCAGGTTGCGTTCTAGCTGGGCTTTTGCCTTTCTCATTTCCTCTCTGCATGACCTAACAAGATCCCTGTACTCTTCTTGAGTCGCCTGCCCCTTCTTCCACAAGTGGTAAACTCTCCTTTTTTTCCTGAGTCCCAGCAAACGCTCCCCGTTCAGCCAGGCCAGTTGTCTTCCCCACCCGTTCTTCTTAGAGCATATGGGGACAGCCTGCTCCTGCGCCTTTAAGACTTCCTTCTTGAAGAATGTCCAGCCTTCCTGGACCCCTTTGCCCTTCAGGACTGTCTCCCAAGGGACTCTCTCAACCAGCGTCCTGAACAGGCCAAAGTCCACCCTCCGGAAGTCCATGGTTGCGGTTTTGCTGGCCCCCCTCCTTACTTCACCAAGAATCGAGAATTCTACCATTTCATGGTCACTAAGCCCAAAACAGCCTCCGACCACCACATCTCCCACCAGTCCTTCTCTGTTTGTAAACAGACGAGCCTGAGCCTTCTCTTTTCTAGGCTAAACAGTCCCAGTTCTCTCAGCCTTTCCTCCTATGACAGATGTTCCAGTCCCTTCATCATCTTTGTGGTCCTTCATTTGGATTTTCTTCCAGTATGGCAATGTCTCCCTTGTACTGGGGAGCCCAGAACTCCACGTGCTGAGTAGAGGGGAAGGATCACCTCCCTCCACCTGCTGGCAACACTTCTCCTAATGCAGCCCAGGATATCCTCAGCCTTTATTGCAGCAAGGACACACTGCTGGCTCATAGTCAACCTGGTGTCCACCAGGACCCCCAGATCCTTTTCTGCCAAGCTGCTTTTGGCAGGATTGCTATTGGCCTTCTTGGCCACCGGGTCACATTGCCAAATCATATTCAGCTGGCTGTCAGCCAACACCCCCAGGTCCTTTTCCCCCAGGCAGCTTTCCAGCCAGTCTTCCCCAAGCCTGTAGCATTGCATGGAGGTGTTCTGACCCAAGTGCAGGACCCGGCACTGAGCCTTGTTGAACCTCATACAATTGGCCTTGGCCCATCAATAGAAGCCTTTCTTGTTACCCTTCACATCCCTTGCCAGATTCAGTTCCAGTTGGGCTTTGGCTTTTGATCCCTGCAGACTCGGATAGTATCTCTGTATTCTTCCCAAGCCACTTTCCTGTGCTTCCACCTCTTGTATGCATCCTTTTCACGTTTGAGTTTTATCAGGGCTCCTTGTTCATCCATGTAAGCCTCCTGCCATCTTCGTGTTTTTTCCTGCTCATCAGGATTGGCAGTTGCTGAGCTTGGAGGAGGTAAAAAAAAGTTTTTTCTTCTGTTTAGAAGTCCCAAAGAGCAAAGTCCAGCACCTGGGGAGGTATATCCCTGTGCACCAGTACATGCTGGAGGCAGGCCATTTGGAGAGCAGCGTCTGAAGCCTCCTGTGTGGAGGACACACAATCTGCCGTCACTGCCGGTTT
>NW_008824599.1:36775-46062 GCF_000699105.1 Pygoscelis adeliae
TATCAATTTTGTTCCCATCCTAAATCCAAAACACAGCACTGTACCAGCTACTAGGAAGGAAATTAACTCTATCCCTGCCGAAACCAGGATACAGTGTCTCTGTGAGCATGGGTGGGTCAACAGAGAGGAGGAAATTCCTCCTCCTGTGCTGCTTCTGCCACCCAGTGCAATACTCCTGTGTGTGTCACATCTGTCCTTGACTGCAGCAGCAGGAGCAGGGAAGAGGCCAGGCAAGTGCCCTGCCTTGGGTGAGGTGCCCCGGGTTCCAATGGCAGGGAGGGTGGTGGCAGGGACACGGTATGAAAAAGAGTGGCTCCTGGGCTTGGAGTGCCCGCAAACCCTCACCCAGGCACAGGGCCTCCCCCTGCAACCCTCTGCCCGCCAGCATCCCTGGGGTGGGGTGAAGGATGGCTTCCCCTCTCCTGGGGGCTGGGGGTGTGGGCTGGCTGAGGGACCCTCCCCTTCCCACAGCACTGGGACTGTCTCCATGCCCACATTGTGCCCCAGAACACCTCCACCCAAGGGTTCTGCAGCACAGCAGGCAAGCACACTCGGTTGATAACCAAAAGCTTGCCCCCCAGCAGGGGGCTGGGCTCCAGGCAGTGCGGCCAAGGGGAGTTGTGCTGGCTGATGGTCTGGATTTGTCCCAGCTGAGCACCTGCCTGGCAGAGGGGCTGAGGGAACCAAAGCTGGACCACACTGACCGTGATCTCCTGGAGTGCGACGGTGGTTGAGGGGGCGGACTGCTCATCTCTTCTGCTCTGCGCATGTGGGCGCCAGCACCATCCTCACCAATGACCCTCCTCTTTCTGCCTCAAAAACAACTGAGAGGGAGTATTTTGGAGCAGTCTTCCATGCACTGTTTCTGCAGATAAGCATCTTCAAGCCCATTCTCAAAGCTGGCAAGCCAATAACCGTGCTTGGACGGACATGCCTGTCCTCTCCTTCCTCCTCGCACTTGTGCTCGGTGACAGCAAAAGCCAAACTTCTCCAGTGGTGCCTCCCTGGGGCGTCAACCATGGGACAGCAGGTCTGCCGGAGGCTGGGACGTGCATGTGGCTGTGGGACTTGGACCAGTCTGTGCACGTGCCTTGGCCTGATGGTTTCACTGCAGAGGGAGAGAGGGATGCCCCGGGTCACCGTCCTGGTCGAGCTCCTGGTGGGAGAGCCATGTTCACCTGCAGGAGGATCCAGAGGAGGACCTGAGGAGCTGCTTGCAACTGCATGAACAGAACGTTATCCCACTGTGCAGGGACAGGGGGCTGCAAGGGGCTGTGGCTGGGATGTACAGTGCAGGCTGGTGGGTGGCTAGGTTATGGGTTTGGGGATGGTTGAAGTGCTTGTGCTGTGAGCCCTCAGTCCAGTGCAGAGGGGACGGAGAACACAGAAGTAAAGTCTGGGTGTGATGTGCAGGAACAGCAAAGGAAGGTAAATTTGGAGAGGAAAAATGACTGCCAGTCTCTGAGTTGGGGCTGTTCTGAAGTCACGATGTCATGGCCCATAGCTGCTCCCACTAGACCCCGGGGAGTCACTGCTGACACCTCTAAGCCACCTTGGCCCTTTCAGTGGGAAGGAGCTGATGCAGAGGGCTGCTCGCTGCGGGTCTGTCCACGCTGTTTCACTCCCTGCTGATACCCAGAGAAAATCACATATAGAATCATAGAATCATAGAATCATTAAGGTTGGAAGAGACCTCCAAGATCATCGAGTCCAACCGTCAACCCCAACACCACCATGCCCACTAAACCATGTCCCTAAGCGCCTCATCTACCCGTCTTTTAAATACTTCCAGGGATGGTGACTCAACCACTTCCCTGGGCAGTCTGTTCCAATGTTTAACCACTCTTTCAGTAAAGAAATTTTTCCTCACGTCCAATCTAAACCTCCCCTGGCGCAACTTGAGGCCATTTCCTCTCGTCCTTTCACCAGTTACTTGGGAGAAGAGACCAACACCCACCTCGCTACAGCCTCCTTTCAGGGAGTTCTAGAGAGCAATGAGATCTCCCCTCAGCCTCCTTTTCTCCAGGCTAAAGAACCCCAGCTCCCTCAGCCGCTCCTCATAAGACTTGTTCTCCAGACCCCTCACCAGCCTCGTTGCCCTTCTCTGGACACGCTCCAACACCTCAACGTCCTTCTTGTAGTGAGGGGCCCAAAACTGAACACAGTATTCGAGGTGCGGCCTCACCAGTGCCGAGTACAGGGGCACGATCACTTCCCTACTCCTGCTGGCCACACTATTTCTGATACAGGCCAGGATGCCATTGGCCTTCTTGGCCACCTGGGCACACTGCCGGCTCATGTTCAGCCGGCTGTCAACCCTAATAAGCACCTTTTATCCCAAAATTCATAATGCAACTCAACACACGTCAGTCTGCTGATGCTGTTGTTTCCTCTGCCTTACACACTCTTTTCATGCAAAAGCATACTTTAATAAGTTGGGGGGGGAGGGGGTGTTCAATAATTTTGAATCACCAACCAAGATAAATCACTCATTACTTTCAAACAGAAAATCATTGAGACTATGCAGGATGTGCATTGAAAAACCTTATATTACCTATTCAGCCTTCTTCAACATTTCTACTTCAGTATGCCGAGGACCAATAGAGAAAAAGGTGCTAGTCTAGGGAGAACACAAGAGCAGGCAAGTGTGGTATCAACACCTCTGTTCTGCCTGGACAGATGTGCTGACAGGCACAAGTGGCCTTCCAGCAGCGGGGATACTACATTTGCTTGTATCCACTGGAGATAACATGCTAGCTACAAAACCTAATTGTGTGTGAGATCTAATGGCCATTATACACAACAGTCCTAATTTATGGAAGTATATTATTTACCCCATAAAAAAAAATCTGAAATCATTTGCCTGCCTTGTAGAATTAGCTACAAGGAAAGCTAATTAGCTTTGAGGAAAATTCATACAAGCCAGTGGAAAAGAATTCCATCATACACATCACAGATCAACTAGCTGAACCATTGTTTGGCTGATTGTGAGGCAGCTTTTAAGCTGCTGTAGTAGCTCTTGAACAAGAATAATGAGTGGATGTTTGCATTTTCTTCTTTTTTTTCCTTATTAAGGGATATTGGTGTATTCTTATGATGCTTGCATTCCCTTTGTGGACTGCTCCTTCTGTTAGTGCTCTAATGAAAAAACATTAGAATGAAGAGCTGCTAGCAATCAGCATATTACAGATTTCTATATCTAGTATTATAATTCAAATGTGGTATTATGAAGAAAAGGCTTAATGAAAAACATCTGTTTAGATCTTAATGTTTTGCAGTTGTGTCTAAAAATTAATTTTAAAAAATGCACATGGATAATTGATGAAAAGATAGCAGTTTAGAAATTACTTTATGTTCATATGTTGACAATCAATAGCCTATTCTTAAAAGAGTTTTAAAAGTTGCTTGAACCTCTTACAAAGTATAATGCAATAACTTTATGTGAAAGACACCCAAATTCATGTGGTCCAACTGGCTTCCATCCAGATTTCTGACTTTTCCCCAGGGAACATCAGGAACAGCTGCTTGAGCAATGAAAGCTCTTCCAACAGTCAAAATCCTCCTCTTGTGTCTGCTGTAGCACAATGCAAACAGTTGCTGCCAGCTGTAGTTGCCGGGGGGAGAAGACAGTTGCTGAAAGAAGCAGGTGCTGGTGTGAGAGTGTGATGTCAAGTCCTGCTTCAGAAAAAAATGTGGAAGGAAAACGTGCCCCGGGGAGATGGGAGCAACATCTAGATTTGCCTTTCACTGTGTGAGATTCAAGCACTTTCATCTAAATGGTTGCAGGGCTTGGACATATGAATGTTGAGTCTGAAAAGAACTTCTGATGTGTCTCTCATGACTGTATACCAGATTCCAGTTTTGCATCATGTATTGTGCCAGGCATCACAGTCTTCTTACAGAAAAGTGAACAATATTAGTGAGGGGACAAACCTAAATAAAATATTCCCTAATACTCTTTATTCCATGTTTCCAGCAGAGAGATTAAACTGAATCTATTAATAATTTTTTCATATGGCTCTCATCTGTTACATAATTTTATTGAAAATTTACAGCAAGTTTTCTATCTTAAGAGAAACTGTTATAGATCTTTGCTTAAGTTTGCATTGTAGGCAAAATAGAGGCCTTTTAACACCCATAAATTGTACAGTGTAACTGTACTAATCAGGATATAATTAATATTCACTTGCCTTGGACCCAAATATCAGTATACTAAAATAAAGTAACTAACCACAGTATCTAAGTATTTCCTAACACTGTGCTGCCATAACTGGACATAATGTATAAAAATTTTATACAAATACGTGATCAATGTGACCACCAAACAGACAAAGACAGGTGAGTGAGTACATGTAGCAGGCATTCAAGTAACCAAACTTGTCAGACAAGATAAGCAGAACATCCTCCTTACTACGCAAGAAGGGTGATCAGCAAAGTCAAAAACAAGATAAGCAGCACTGAAACACCCCTTTTGGGAGGGAGTGGGCAACAGCATAAGAACATCAGACACAGTCAAGGAAAATCAGAGAAGAAAGAAGTGATCACCTTGATCTCAGAGACTAAGAACCACCAAGGACTTCATCATCGCCCTAACTATATGGCATCAGCTCTGTAGTACTGTATGCTCAGTGCTAATATAAGTGTAATAAACCAACAATTTTCTGTGATGAATAAAGTGTAAGAATTAATCACTATCAAGAAGTGTGGTATTGATGAATTATTTTAGTAAGGTTAATCTTCTAAATACTCCTCACAGGAATCTGTATTTCCCTATCCTCTATCCACATATCACACCCTGCCACAGCCAAGACACTGCCACCAGCAGCACCCACGCATAGGATCCCCATCACACACCAGCACCCACCGCCATGTCCCCTCCTCCTCCAGGGCTGGCACGGACAGACAGTCACTCGTGCAAGCACACACACACGCTTGGGGTTCATAAGCACAAACACGCTCATGGGTCCCCTGAGCACCATCACGGCCTCTCTGCTGCCCAGGACTCCTGCCCAGACCCCGGCTCTCTGACCTACCCCACGGGTCCCCGACTTGCTGGCTGGTCCAGCTTGAAGTTTGCTGGTGATTATACCTGCATACCCCATGCATATCGAGTTTGGGGAGGATACAGACACTGGCACTGAGCCCCTCACTCACACCGGTGCCCCCCACTAGGTATTTTTTGGGACACACACTGTTCCCATTCCATGGGTAACTCCAGTTACTTGCACTGAGACCCCCCACTTGCTTCAGCACAGGCCAGGAGTGCCCACACCCTGAGTCTGACTCCAGCATCTGGCACCCAGTCCACTCATGCTGGTCCTCCCAGTAGCTGGCACTCATTGCGCGGAGCCCCTCACTCACCTCACTCATGCCAGTCCCCCCCAGTAGCTGTTTTTGGGGACACAGACTGTTCCTGCCATAGTAGCTGCAGATTAAAGACTCCCACTTGCTCCAGTAGCTGCACAGGGACCCCACTCACTCCAGTAGCTGACACCACAGCCCAGGGGCACCCACACCCCTGGTCTGACCCCAGTACCTGGCATCAGTTTTCACTCTCTGACACAGATCTCACCAGCAGCTGGCACTTAGTCCTTGCAGAACACATGCACATGGGATAGAGAGTGAGATTATGCAGAGAGATAGTTATGACAATATTTTAAGAGACAGGTGAAAAAAGATGTAATAAGAAGATATAAGAAAGGACAGACTGTGGTGATCAGGGGCAGGGCTCGTCCAAGGAGGGGACTGACTGCCCCGTTTCATGCAGAGCTGGTCCCTTTTGCAGCCCTTTCTGTCTCTCCCTCCTTTGCTCCCCCCCTCTTTCCCCAGCGCCCTTCCCCCTCCACTCCTTCACCAGTTTGCACAATCCCACTGACCCCCTCCTACATCCCTAACGCTACGGTTTGCATCCTGATCAGCATACTTCAATATGATGACTAGAAGCGATTTAGTGCTAAAATGTCCTGGATGTTTCCTTTACACCTAGTGCTCTTACCACACTTTATTTAACAATTAACTCATTTGTATTTCACACAAGTTAGAGCCACGGTTGTCTAAGTACTTGTTCCTCAAAGTAGCTAGTCCTGAAAAACCCTAACCCAAATTTCATCATACTTTGAAATAAGTTAGGACAGGTGACCTTTATTCTAAGGCATGATGCAGAAACTATCTTCTGAGCTTTGCGCTGACCTTCTTTGTCTTCAGAAAGACATACAAGCCAAAATTATTACCAGATGCAACTGAATCATTTTTATTTGTTCTCAAGCTCTGTATATCTGTCCCTTCTTTTTCTTCATAGTTCATGTTAGATAGTTATAGAAATCTAACTCAGTACCTTTTTATGACATAAAAAAAAATATATTTGATGTGTTTACATACAGTAGTCAAATTAAAAGCCTCCAAGACTTTGAGCAGATATGGCTTTATAATTAAAAAGGATTGAAAATTTGAAATGAAGTAATGTTTGTGATACCCAGGAATCAAACAAACTAAAAATATACCTGAAAATATTTTAATTTAATTTCAAAATGTTCTTTCACAGCAGTAGCTTCAGTAACTTTCACTACATCAATCCCTGCATAGCATTGAAGTTGCTTTCCATTTCTAAAATAATGGTTCATTAGCAAATGCTAGAATACAGTTTGTTCCTAATAATAAAAAAAACAAACAAACAGTAAAACATTTATAACTACTACTAAAAAAATAACACTTCAGCCTAGATTAGAATTGCTAACTTTAAGGAATGAAATATATTTTCTGAAGTAATATTCTTATTGTGTTTACTTGCTAATTTATACATTTCAGCAACAAGCATCAGGAATTCTGGTGGTTAGTATAAAAGAGAGGATTCTAGTCTAACAATGCAAGGGACTGCACAGTTTATAATTTACTCTGCAATAAAAGTAAACAGAGGAATAATAAATAAGGAGTATTAAAGTTATTACAAAAGAGTTTGAGAAGATAAAAAGGAAAGAGAGATGCCATGTTTCCTTCTTCTGTAAGAAGGGCTAAAAATGCTAGATGCACCTAACAAACTTCAATTGTCATTTCTTAGGTAAACAACTTTGAAACTCAAGGTTCAAGTGGTTTAGGCTTTGACAGACAACTTTGCTATTGTTCATGTCACTCTTCTGAATACTTAGCAGTGTTGGGGATTTTTTATTTCACTTCTTGAGGTGAATTAAACGTGTTTGTGCTTAAATGTATATAAAAAAAATAAAATAATGAGCAATGCATGAGGCGGACTCCTACCACCATAAGCGGTTCTACAAGGAGTCTGCACAGATGGGGCAGTAGCTGTTTCCTTATACGGACTGGGACCAGCGCCCACCCTGTGAGCATCAGTATGGGGCACCTCAGCCCGGCCTGGGGTCCATCCCCAGCCCAGCTCTGCTGCCCAGAGGTGGCCCCTGAGCTCGCTCGCATTCCAGATGGCTGCAAGACCAGGCTGCTTCTTATCTCATCGCCAAGGGAAACTTCACCCTGGCATCCCTGCTCCCAGCCAGTCTGATGCCTCCTGCAGCTGGACCTTCTTGCCCTCCATACCAGGTCATTCCTTGGTCGTAAATTACAGGAGCTTGTTACTTACTGAAGGGTTATGGATCCTAAGCTTGAAGGCACCTAGAAATAATGTCTCAATTCTGATCCCTGTTGTATCTAAATCCCTTCCAGCAACTAGTAAAGATCCTTAGTGTATGGCATCCTTACAGGGGTTCATTCAGGCACCTGACTCAGTCAGCTGCAGTTGTTTGTTACCCAGGAGAGTGTATACTACCTGTGCCATTACCTTTCCATACGGATATTGAACCCTCCTACCTGCCTCTAGGATTGTGTTGTGGGTGTGATCCTAATTAGTGTACTTACAGTAAAAGCCAAGCTGCTCATCAAAAAAACCCAAAACTGTTAAAACCTTTATTGGTAAAATGGGATTAATATATTTCTCTATATCACAGGGCTGTGTGATGATAAATCAAGTGAGGAATACTGAGATACGAGGTATGCAGAAACCATACAAAGAAGAGATAACTAATACACGAGTAGAAATTGGGCTGCTCAGGAATTTCACACCGTAGTCAGAAACATGACCTATGGAGCAGAACCCTATATAAAGTGGTGCACAGAACGCAGGCTTGAGAGCTAATATTTAAAAGCCCCAAAGCCACACGATCCTACGTACTTCAGACTCGATTTAAAATCGGAAGAACATGCAAAAATCTTCATGAAATATTTGAATAACATAAAGTTACAAATTACCTTTTACTCAACTACCCTTAAAGTATAGGGAGAAAAAATCCACTGATATTGGAGTGAAAAATCAGCAGTCACTACAGTCAGTAAACACCTGGAGTCATGCCAGTACAAAGCCTATGCGAGACTACAATCAGCTTCTTTTTAATCTGCTGATATGTGTGCCAAAAAATAACTCTTACACGGCTAGCTACCTACAAAATGTTTCTGCTGCATTAAGTACAAAATTAATAGTCATAGCTGTCAGCAACAAACCAAGCAATCAAGAATCAAACACACCAAGATCTAAAGATATTTGGCACACCTTACTTTGAAGTGTTATGCAAAATAAAACGCTACCCAAAATCCAGCTTTCAGAAAACAGCTTTATATTTCAGTAATTCTGTTAAAAATTTCATACCAAAAAAAGTTTGTTCATGGAGAAATCAAAGTAGCTATTTCTCTTGAAAGTGTTATTTTAATAAAGGCTGAAGTAACACTTCTTTAATCCACTGATGGAATAATATTCAAAAAAGTATATTTCACAGCACTGCAGATAATTTGCAAGATTGATGCTTTTGCTTTAGCGTACAGCCAGAACCAAGAGCATTCACAAGTGCATTTTACAACACTGTCCACCCTGTACACATCAGTATGGTACCTCAAATTCAGAATGGCATTAAAGCTCAGGTTTGTACTAAAAATGAATTTTAAAAGCCTAGCTAAGCCAGTGGATTTTGTTCTTTTGTGGTAACGAGCCCAGACATTACCAGAACGAGACCAGCTCTGGGCACACACCGTGCAGGGAAATTAACACTATTTCATGCAGAGAAGGTAAAAACCCTGACGGGCAAAAACGGGACAAAGCCGGGCCCACGCCCCGGTCCCCGTTCCCGGTACACCCCCAAAACCGGGTTTATGATCCCCTGGCGGGGGGAATACAGGAGAGCGAGTGGAGGGACTTTCCCGCTGACAGGGAGAAGACGTGGGCGGCCGGAAGAGCTCCGGAGAGCTGCCAGGCGAAAAGCTGCGGAGCCCGCAGTAGAAGAAGGGCATAAACG
>NW_008824599.1:46853-47340 GCF_000699105.1 Pygoscelis adeliae
CTGTTGCCTTTCCTGATGCGTACCTGGCTGCGCTGCCGGTGGCATTTTTAAATACGTGCTCTATAAAAGTTGTTTTCTGAAGTACTAACCCTGCTGTTAGGAATTAAGAATATTCTTTCTATAAGAAGACGTTATCGAACCACTGATAATCTCCCAACTTGCCACTAGACAGTACAAAGGGTTCACAGCTCGGGCAGTACCGTGTTTACACCAGCCCTTTTCCTGCTCTCCCTGTTTCCAGTCGCTCCTGAATTAGGGGAAAGGTGAAGGGTGCTGGGTCAGGGTGGCCTGGCAGCCATGTCCCTCGGGCAGCAGCAATGTCCCCCATCGGGATGCGGCCACCTGCCCAAAGCGTCGCTGTGACAGTGGCGGTCAGAGAAGGTGGCTCCACCCGACAGCAGCCAGTCCCTCGCAGATTGGAAGTGACGCTTTGGGCACAGGTGGTTGGAGTTCAGCCCCACCAACAATTGCGCCACTGTTGTGGCGG
>NW_008824599.1:47380-60727 GCF_000699105.1 Pygoscelis adeliae
GAGGAGTTGGGTTTGAGCATGGCTACCAGTGACTTGTCACTGGAGCCACCAACTCAGGCAATAGGGAGGTTGACAGAGCAGGCAGGTGGTCGCCCAAATCCTTACATGTTGTGAACTGCGGTCCTTTGTCACTCCTCTGTGCCACCTCCAGGTACGAACACCACCACCACCCCCGTCCAATTCATATTTCCATTTGTTGTGGGGGGTGTAGGATTTTTTCAGAGTAACCATTGGTGTTGACCTTGCATACCACTCTGGTATATGAAAGCCATGATGAGCTTTTCTCTAGCATAAATTTGACAGCTTCTTTCATCTAGGGTATCATCTTTAGCATTATTTTGAACTCAGGACTTTTTCTAGTTTAGACAAAACTTTTTGGTGGCAAAGCTATATACGACTGATCATCCTTAAAAAAAAAAAAAAAGTTATTACAATTACCTGGCTTTTTCTCAACCTCATCTTCTTGTCTGTTTCCACATAAAATAAAGTATAAAACGTTTGGAAGGATGGAGGTCTTTCTAGATGTTTGTTGGTATTGTTTGTTTTGTTTATCTATATAATGGTGGTAGCAGTTAGGCAAGAAGGTAAAACTTACATAAGAACTCAATACATCATTTTGCAATAGCTGTGATTTGTGAAAACTCCAAATAAGCAATATATTGCCTACTGGAAAATACAATCCTGAACTATTAATACACTCACTTAACATTTCAGTATTCAGTACTTCTATGCCTAGCAGTGGTCTTCTGCATTTCTTCACCTTTTAACTTCATAGATGTTTTCAGTATTCCCTGAAAATATTTTTTTTTACTGTGTTGATACCTACTCTTGCCTGTGTTCTTCATGCTTCGTTGTGCACTTGTGCTGCAGTCAGGCTAGTAGCTTTATGAGACTTGAGCTGCAAAGATCTTACACCTCATGTTCTTTTTTTCTTTTGCAGATGCTCCAAACCATTGCAGGGCATGGATGGAGATCACATTCTAGTAAACCTGCTCAAAACATACATATAAGCAAACCTGGAGCTGGCTTTAGCTTTGGTAAGTATTGCAGTTTTTGAAAGAAATAAAACAGTTATGGACAAATTGCAGAGTTAGGAAAAAAAAACCAGAACAACTGTATTGCATTTCAGTATGAATTTACAATGAAGGTATTTATTAGGAATAGATTTCTATTCTTTTTTTAAAAAGTATTCAAAAACCAAAATTACTTTCTTCTCCAGCTCAGGAAGGCCAGGTATGTGTGTGATATGTATGAGATTTCCTTCTTTTTTTTAACTAATGTCTGTCTTGAGCTTTTTTATTGCCAAAGTTGCCCTAGCTTTGAATAATTACCTCACACTGGGTTTTAAAACGTTAAAATAACTGTATGTAGCCTTAGTTGAACTTGGTTATGAAGGAATGTTATAAAGAAATTAATCCTCATCTTGGCATATTATATACGTAAAGCATATAAGCAAATTTAGTGGGTATATAAGTATATAAGCAAATTTAGTGGGTCAGCAGCTAGATGTTTGAAACTGAATAGCCAGGATTGTCAAATAAGGAACATTTATCTGCCTCCATCTCCTCCTTCATTTAATTAGCACAGCATGCTTCTCGTTTCTTTTGGTAATGCATTTTATGTTACATGTACTTCCTACTCCATTTTCAATATTTTACGGATAATTTTGTGCATTGTGGGCGTTCATTAGAGATCAGTGGAGGTTTTCTGTTTTCTCTAGAGTGAAAGAGGGAGTTGATCTTCTTTGGTTTCTGGAGAGGCTCAGGAAGGTAGGTGCTGGCAGTTTGAATTGTCCTGGAAGGAACTGAGACTTGTTTTTTCTTTTCTCATAGTCTGACAACTGGCAAAATTAAAGAGAGCTGTGACTTTATTTTTTACTTTCTTTTTTTAATAGAACTTACTGATGAACAGAAAGAGTTTCAAGCTACTGCTCGTAAGTTTGCTGTGGAGGAAATTATTCCTGTTGCTGCACAATATGATAAGAGTGGAGAGGTAAATCTACCGTGCAGTAGGGGAAAAAACGGATTTTTTATCTTAACCTGCATAAAATTAAAAATGTTAACTGTGATGAATCAGAAGGTGATTTTCCCTGTTTATTTCAGTATCCTCTTCCACTCATAAAACGAGCTTGGGAACTTGGTCTTATAAATTCACACATACCAGAAAGCTGTGGTAAGTAAACATTCTTTTTAATCTGTAAAATAAAACAAAGAAAAGGCCTTAGAGGAGATTTATATGTGTAATTATGGATTCTGTATAAAATGAACAGTTGCATACTTGAATACTCTAAATTTTATCAGTAGGCAGGTTGACACTTACAAGTGTTACTAGGGGTAGATGCAATCAGGCAACAGATTGGACAGATCATGATTTAGTAATTTATGACCAGATTTTCTACCATGATTACAACTGCCTAATGTTACCCTGGTACACTGTGTCAGCTGATGAGGCAGAGAAATTAGAATAGACATATTTTGATCTAGTCTCTGACACATGCTGGAGCAATTTAAGAGTTTATTCCAGAAAGACAGTCTTCCAGTTTAGATGATGTGCAGTACAGCAGTGCTTTGGCAGTGCTTAGGTATATGACTAACCATGGAAAAAATGTTAAATTTTAGATTTTCTTTTTTGCATTTATATTACCTGAAAAAGAAATTGGGGAAGTGTCCACAGCAGACCCTACTTTTTTTGAAGACTCATCAGAGGGTGTATCTTGTATCAAAAATGTAATTAACAAGGTTAAGGAACAAAGAGGCAAAAGGAGCAATTGTGAGGATAACATTTAGTCAGTCACAAATTCTAGGGAAACTCAGAAATAGCTGGACTATTGCAATGTGTAATCACTTGGTTATTAAATTAAAACTTACAAGTGACAAATTGGACACCATTCCTTTACATTCCAAGGGAGAGCTGGGAAAATACATACCAGTAAGCCTGATATACCATGTAAATTAAGAGCAAGGAAGATGAAGTAGAGATAGAGTGGACACACATAAACATGATATGCTAGAGAAGGGTTTTTGTAAAAGGAAGTCATGGCACAAAAAATAACTGGAGTTCTCTGAAGTAGCTAATAAGTGTGTGAACAAGGGATGCCTGGTTGGTATAAAATGCTCGAACTTCCAAAATGAATCTGAAAAATCATCAGGTTTCATAGTGGAAAAATCAGCGGTGCAGTCTTGCTGGCGCTTGCGCTATTTGGGATACGTATAAATAATCTGGAAAAGGAGGTCAATAGTGAGTTCATAGAGTTTACTGATAATACTAAGTTATTCAGTATAGAAAAGATGAAGCTGGTGCGAAGAGCTATAGGAGAAGGTCGTGAAACTGGGTGACTGTTAAAATGGCAGATGACATTCAAAATAGGAAAAATGATGCACACAAGAAAGGAAAGAAGCAATCCAAACTTTCCAGATAAAATGGTGTCATCTGAACAAGTTACTACCTCTGGAAAAAAAAGAGATTTTGGGGGTTATAATATATAGTTTTGTGAAGATGTCAGCATAATGCCCACAAGTGGTCAAAACCATAAATTTAAGGTCAGAAATTAAGAAGGGAATGAAGAAGAAAGCAGAAGCCATAGTTATGCTGCTTCTCAAATCCAAAGAGGCACTTGCCTCTTTAATTCATTATGCAGTCTGATCCTTCCACCTCAGAAGGAGGAGGTTCCTAAAAAGATGACAAAGATGATAAAAGATACAGAACAGCTTCTGTATGAGAAATGCCTAAAACACCAGTGTCACGGAGCACGTGAAAAGGGATTGATAGCTCATTGTCCCCTTCAGCACAACTAGAAGGCATCAAATGAAGTCAGCAGACAGCAGGTTCAGAATAAATGAAAGGAGATGGTTCTACACTCAGTGTGTAGTTAATTTGTGAAACTCATTGCCCCTGGATGATATTGATGCTAAAATTGTACATAGGTTCAAAAAGAGACTGGGGAAATTCAGAGAAGAAATGTCTGTCAAGGGCTAGCTAACAAAGATACCAAAGATACTTTTGGCTGAGGAAGTCACCTGAAGGCTGGGGAAAATATTTTGAGGGAGTATTGCTGTATTTTAGTTACTGTATATATATAGTATATTGTTACTGTATTTTTATGCACTTTCCAAAGTGTTGGCTTCTGTCAGAAACAGGTTACTGGGTTGGTTTTCTGACTGATACAGTTTTTTTTCATTCCTAAGTGCTGTGGTAGCTCAGGAGCCCTTGTGGCCCTTTCTCTGCTTCCTAAGAACTCTTAAGAAAATTCTCAGATGTAGAGTAGTCAAAAGATTCTAGTGGTACCTTCTTGCCATTCTGTGCAGCTTGTCCCACCTCAAGCACACAACACCCTGGAACTGCAAGGTGTCGTTTTTAAGTCATCTGTTACTAATCTGACAAAACTTTAGTTAAAAACCTTGCATGGGAATGTCTAATCAAACACAGTGCACAATCAAATGTATGTGGGGGAATACGTTTTTTATAATTAATTTTTGTAAATCACTAATATGTTTCAATTTAAACTCATTTTAGTCAAATATTTCAAATTTAGGTGGTCTTGGCCTTGGCAGTTTTGAAGCATGCCTTATTACGGAAGAGTTAGCTTACGGATGTACAGGGGTTCAAACTGCCATTGAGGCAAACTCCCTAGGGGTAAGTTCTGTCTTTTCTTACCTCCTTTAAACTAGAGTCTGCGCCCTTTAAAAAGATGGATTAATGGTCTAAATGTTTTCTTTCAGCAAATGCCAGTAATCATTGCAGGAAATGAGCAGCAGCAGAAAAAATACTTAGGAAGAATGACAGAGGAGCCAATGATGTGTGTAAGTATAACTTAGCAACGCTGTAGACTGTTCCTAAATCGTATTAATCAGGTTGGTTTGTTTAAAACACTGATATCTACTCACAACTTAGCCTGTTTTGGTTTGTAAATAAACAGTGGCATTTACTGAAAGTCAAGGAATATTGAATTAGATGCATTCAATAAGCAAATAGAAGATATTACCTGGAAAACCATCCTAAGTCACTTACTGAAAATGAATACCTTTTAATTCACTTTCAAGAGAAGGTGTAGGAGTTTAAGAAAAATGCAAGGTTTATATGAGCACGAACTCAACTCAGGTGGGCATTAAACTGCATTTATGAATCTTAAATATTATCGACTTGTTACATAGAAAGAAGTAAAGATGCATGTGCAATGCATTAAAATCTGAACAACTAAGCCTCATAAAATGAAGAGCACAGTAACCATAGAATGTTACTGTCTGCTCTTATTTTCAGATTTTAAAGGTCCTCAGCTTTCATATTGGAGTTTGTGAAGCATAAGGAAGTGATGACTTAGTAAAAGTTACAGAATGGTTCTGTTTATCATTAAAGTAAAAGACAATTTTAAGTATTATTATGGATTTATAAGGAAAGTTAACCCTACACATTTGGATTCTTGCTCAGACAGTTGTTGGGGGTTTTTTTGATGTAATATTTTGGGGTTTTCCATGCAGTTCACTTAAAACTTTTACAGATCAGTTTGGTGCACATAATTCTGCAATAATTTGTGGTTCCTTAAAAACAGAACTTTCATTCCTCAAGATTTTGCGTTTCATTTTCTTTCAGGCTTACTGTGTAACAGAGCCTGGAGCAGGCTCTGATGTGGCTGGTATAAAAACAAAGGCTGAGAAGAAAGGAGATGAATATGTTATTAATGGTCAGAAGATGTGGATCACAAATGGTGGGAAAGCAAACTGGTGTGTTGACTTTTGACTCACGTTACATTTTCTGTTACTGTGTTCTAAACGGAGGTGTCCCCCCCTCCAAGTTAGATACTAGTGTTTCTTTAAAGATCTGTTACAAATCTGAACGTTTACTATGGTTCACCACACTGCACTTTAATCTGTGCCCAATTTAACAGGACAAGGTATAAGAAAGCAGTCTCAGTGCTGTGCAATGCCTAGAAAGGAAAACGACATGACAACTCCATTCAAGAATGCCTCTCAAATTTTGCTGCTATCAAACAAAATTAATGCTGCTTTCTCTTCAGGGAAGGGCAGCAACAGTAAGAGTCAACTTGCAAAGTACTCAAGAGGCTTATATTACAAGTGATCTTGCTTTGTGGGTGTGGTGACCGAGATCAGTTGCTTCAGATCCTACTGGAAACATCTCTCACTTTTAGTGAAGACAGAAAAGCTCTAGGATTGTGGTGTTACATTTTATATTCTTAAGGGAAGAAATTTTCCAAGTGTGAAAGAATCCAGATTTTGCTGTGGTGTCTATGGAACATGCTTTACAATATAGAACTCTTTCATCATGTCTCACATAAGATCATGCTCATACCCAATACATAAATTCTTTTTAATTCAAGAGGAAAAGCTTTATACATTTATGTATAAAGTTGAATTTTCTTATTATTTATTTCCTTGTTCAAGGCAGAACCATCAAAGAGAATCTACTGGCTATCTTTTGTTGTTACTGAACACCATAAACGTGATTTACAACTGTTTAATTTCTAACAAAAAACTTACCTACAACTTACACTTTGAAGAATAAAATTAAGATATTTGAAATCAAGAGGATAACATAACATTTTGCATGGAATACTGTATTTCCTAAGCAGTAATTTTTATGTATGTGCTGTGAATAGGTTTCTTTTGTACTATTCATGAAGCTGATTGTAATATTAAGACTTACAATACATGGAAAAGGTGGAGAACCTTTGCATGTTTATCTGAAGTAATTTTATTAAATCTTGACTTTTGCGGTAAGAGACGCACTGACATTCCTCTCCCTCACTCCCTCTCAGTTTATTTTTGGAAGGGACAAGAAAAAAGGGTTGTTAACTTATTGATAGATCTATTATATGGTACAAACACACATAAAAACATTCAACGTGTTAGCTAAAAAAGTATCTGATTATTAATTGTGAGGATAAACTGACTCCCCTCGTCTTTGTTTTACACTAGGTATTTTTTGCTAGCTCGTACCAATCCAGATCCAAAAGCTCCTGCAAGCAAAGCCTTTACTGGATTCATTGTGGAAGCAAATAGCCCTGGAATCCAAATTGGAAGAAAGGTGAACACCCTATCTCTTATTTGACAAGCCAGGAATTATTATTTGCTTCTAAACCAATAATGCAACAAATTGCCATTAAAGAAAAAAGACTGTTAAGCAACTGAACGTCTTCATGTGCTCATGTACAATCCTTTCGTTTTCACAGCATACAGAAACTATTCATAAGACATACTTAATAATTATAATTTTATTAATTCAGATAAGGAATTATTTGGAATAGTCTAAAGACTTTGCACAGCTGCAAAAGAATCTTTGAGAACCATTTAATTGACAAGTGCCAATTAAGGTGAAGTAGCATGCCTTGAAAGTGTAAGAAGCAAGGTGGACAACTTTAACCATAAACACACAGTGTGCTTTAATTTTAGCTACTCCTGCTCAAGGAATAGGCCTCAGAGACATTGGTGCTAGCTCTCTTTTGGAGGGGGAAAGGGGGGGAAAACAAAGAAAGTACTATTTTTAGTAGCAGGCAAAATTGAACATTGAACATTAGGAAAGGAATCGGAAAACTTGAAAATCTCATTCATTTATTTGTTTGTAGCACAGCTGTATTTTACTTCTGCTTGCATTTTAGGATCTTTACCTTTTCCTCTCCCATCTTGAAGGATGTAATTGAACTAGAAACAGACAAACGAGTGATTACAGCTACAGAATTAATTTCACATACAGAGAAAGTAAACTGCCCAGCTTTGACAAATTAAGGGCATGCTGGTCTGTAAATGCAAAACTAGTATTTGTTGTGTATATGGTGATTTTTAGATAAAACTGAAGTGTTTTGGGGGGGAAGCTTTGTTTATGCTTTGAGTAAACTGAAGAATGAAAATGTGTTGTACCTAGGAAGAATCCAATTTAGTTGCACCTCTGTAAATTTCCCTGTTCAGGAAATGAATATGGGTCAGCGCTGCTCTGATACAAGAGGTATTGTCTTTGAAGATGTGAGAGTTCCGAAAGAAAATGTATTAATAGCTGAGGGAGCTGGCTTTAAAATCGCAATGGGAGCTTTTGATAAGACCAGACCACCCGTAAGTATCAGAAATAAGTTACTTAAAAAATATAATAGGAATTTCTGATTTTCATTCTGTGCTATATTTAATTCAGGTAGCAGCTGGTGCTGTTGGGTTAGCAAAAAGAGCACTCGATGAAGCTACTAAATATGCTTTGGAGAGAAAAACCTTTGGGAAACCAATCATTGAAGTAAGTTAAATATATAAAAATCGATATATCAAAAAGCTATGTTTTCATACCAAATGCACTACTAGTTAATTTTCAAGGTTGCTCCTTGATATTTAGGACATGAGTTATTATATCTCTACCATTGCTTGGGTTTTCAAGTATATAGGTCAGCTCTATCTAAGTAAATCTAGCTATGCAATAACTCCTGGGATTCATCAATAACTTATTGATCGTAATAGTAAAATCACAAAGAAAACTCCGCCCAAAACCCTGAAACTCATGTACTGTCAGGACATACTTAAGTCCTTCAATTCTAATGAACAGGGATTTTCAGGGAAGGAGAAAACCTCCCTGAGGTACGTGAAACAAGACTCTCAGTATTAATACTAATAGAATACGTTGCCAATCACACTGCTTACCATGCTTAAAGAAACATCAATAAACGTCAAACTAAATACAGATCTCATAAAAAGTAAAGCGCAACTTCATAATTCAATACTTAATTCCTGTGACTAAGTAGATTTCAGAGTTAAAAACTTAGAAGTCTAATTCAACATACAGTTATGAAAGCCTGATCCAAATTCTGTAGAACTCCTCAAGTACAATTTCCTGAGTGTGTTGAATTCACAAATTTAAGAAATTAAGACAACTATATTCTTCTTGGATGTCACAAAATTTTAAGCAGGCAATGTTAACCTAGTTTATTTCATCGTTCGTAGCACCAAGCAGTGTCTTTCATGCTTGCTGAAATGGCAATGAAAGTGGAACTGGCTAGGATGGCTTACCAAAGAGCTGCGTGGGAAGTCGATGCTGGTCGCAGGAACACCTACTATGCTTCCATTGCAAAGGCGTTTGCTGGTGATGTTGCAAACCAAGTAGCTACAGATGCAGTGCAGATTTTTGGAGGAAATGGATTTAATACTGAATATCCTGTAGAAAAACTAATGAGAGATGCTAAAATCTACCAGGTGAGTACAAGAGAGAATGTGATCTTTATAGTAATGCATACATTTTATATAAAATAAACTAATGGCTACTTATTTGAAATCATGATGTAACATGATTCATCATGTTACATCATAAATCAACATATAAAAAAAGTTTTGAGGATGAGAGCAATAATCCTTCCATTTAAAGAAAGGGCATTCAAATCAGGCAAATTCTTGCACACAGAACTCTTTGTATTAGATCAACAACTTAACCTACACAAGAGAAATAAATTTAGTGGTGTTTTGTTTTTTCTGATGTGGTAACTCTGAAATTCTTGGACTCTTCATTTTGAAGCTTTTGAACTTTTAGAAAAAAACACTGTAGAAAACACTGATCAAAATACCAATGCCTGCTTTGGCATTGGTAGAGGTTTATGTATAATACTGTTCTCTTCATCACTTCTTGCTGTGCTCTAAACCTTCTGTCTGAAACTGTGGTATCATGAGCAGGGCAGATTACTTCAGTTGAGATATCAACAGCACTGAGTATCATGGATTAATTATCTTGCATATGTTGTATTAACAGAAGTGTGGCACAACTGGCAGTGATTAGCCTTTTTTTTTAAAAAAAAAAAAAAAAAAGCTCCATATTTACTCACGTTTAGCTCGTAGTCACCCATAATCCCCAGATCTTTTTCTGCAGTATTATCACCAAGAAATTATTCCATGTCATAATTGTTCTCTGTGCTACAGTTCTTTATTCAGCAAGAATGATTTAATTCTGTTCAGGAAAACCAGTAATCTTTATCTTTTCATCTCTTTCTGACATTAATAATGACTAGATAAAACACATCAAAATAGATGATATCAAGATATGCATGTGGACCATGATCTGTGATGTTAGTTTTAACAGTTGTCATTCTTAAGATTCTAGGTAGTTGAAATTTCTCTTACAGCTGACTTAAAAATGAAAAGTATTCTCACTAGCCAAGACTTTTATTATGTCTGGCTTTGCTGCCAGCAAGCCAAATAGAACAGAGGGAAGATGCAGAATGTTTCTAGAGGAAAAAGCAAGAATACATGGTTAAAAAAAAAGAAAGAAAAAAAGAAATAGTGTGTTGAAGGCAATAAATGGATGAAAGGGAACACGTGCTATGGTCTTGAAAGGCTAGTCAAAGAAAATACAACGCTTTCAGCACAGGTCACCTCCTCCCCTCCGCCCACCGTTTCAAAACCTACTTTGTAAAACCTAAATTATGTATTTCCTTCCCCAGATAAGACATTTTCCCCATCCTTCTTCACCCACTATGTCTGTTAATTTCATGAGAACCTTACTGAGTTTTGATGAGAGCATCTGAGAGAACAAGACTGTCTCTCAGTATCTTATATGTGGTTTATTGCATTTAGCCCACTGTAGTTACTCAAGTCGCACTGGAATTTTTTCAGTTTTCTCTGTCTTTCTGCACATCCTAATCCACACTGGATTAGTGCTATGAAGGTTTACAAGCGTAGAAAGATCTGTTAAAATATTTTTTTAAATGATCAGCTAACATTATTTTAATTCTTCTTTTCAGATTTATGAGGGAACTGCTCAGATTCAAAGGATGATCATAGCTCGTGAACATGTTGGTAAATATAAGGCTTAAAGAAATGTATCAGGCAGTCTGGTGCTGCCGTAGTGTTCTGTGTTCTCATGGAAGAGGATGTTAGTGCATTTCTCAATACAATTAGAAAGGTGTGGAAAAACCCCTTTGCCTTCAAAATCTTTGTATTGCGTACACAATTAAGCACTACTTCTGTACTCCCCGTCCATTCTCTTACTTCGTTCCTCCTGACTAACAAACTTGGTGTTTTCTAAACATTTCTGAATTCCAAAGTGATTGGTTGTCATCATTCCCCACTCACTCTCTTTCACTCAAATCTTTGGCTTTTGGTGGGAGAAGAGGTAAACACTTCCCTGTAGAATTTATATGATCAAAAAAGTGAACAAAATTCAGATTCTTTTAATTATTTTTTTTTGTCTGTGAAGGCATTCAGCATGTAACAAGGAATTGGATTTTCGGTGTTTCTGTATTGTTTAAAATGATACAGATTTGCTACCACTGTTTTATCACTGGAGTTTGGGTGGATATCAAATTAATAGATCTCAGGGAAATTTAAAAAAGCAATTCTGTTTCCTCAGGTATACCATGTTGCAGCTCACGGTCTCTAGGTCACCACTTGCTAAAATAAATATGACAACACTGTGGTTTTGTGGTCTTCAGAAACTTGCATCTTTTAAAAAAATTGAAAGTGAATATATACTGACTTCTGGACCTTTCAGAAACATGCATTCTCATAAATTACAACACAGATAGCTGTTACTTTTCTCAAATGGTGGCTGGATTGCTACTTGCAGATTATCTATATTTTACACGTGTCCATGAGTCAGTATGAACAAAAACTAGTTTTTGTTTTCAAAAGATAGAGCATAATAGGACTTCTTTTCTGTGACTTAACCATCTTACTCACCTGAATCCAGCAGACAGAAATTGTCATTCAATGCGTTTATCTCTGTGCCTCAAAGAAACCTCTACATTTATGAAGAAAATGCTTGTGTTCTTGTGCCTTAAGCAAGACTTCTTCTTTATGGATGAATGTTAAGTACAGTTCTTGAGAAATACAGGTATATGTTTTTATCATAGTGGGGAAAAAAGAAGTATGATCATTCAATTTTATACATGTTTTCATTTTAACTGATGCCATGTGAAAGAAGTAGGAAACTGCCTTATTTTCAGTTATAACAATGCTGTTCTAAACTTGGATATTACTCCAAAAGCCCAAATACGATAAGGGGCAAGAAATGAGAACCTCACAACACAATGTTTTTTCACTGTAAAATTAGATGATCAAAATGTTATTTCTGACAGGCATTGCTGCATTCTAATAAAAAACTATTTATAAGCAGAGAGGTGTGGTTGCTTTTATTCACTTTGCTTGTCACATCATTTAAATTGTAACTCAGGTAACTTGTCCAGTGCCTGAAGTACATTGCAGCTATACTGCAGGTCTCACTGTGCTACAGCCCCCAGCAGCTGAACAGCCCTTCCAGCTCAGCCCTACCAAAGCCTGCGTTGCTGTTGTCTGCATGTGTGCCTTAAGGATTTAGATACTATCCAGCAGTAACAGAGTATCAGCTTCAGGGAGCCTGGCCTCTTTCACTACTGCACTTCGTAAGCAAGTGATGTTCCATTAGGATGATTCAAGTGAAAGTGTGTAGCTTTTCCTTAAGAATGACTTAACAGCATCACGTTTATTTCAAATCTAGTATATTTAAACCCATTATTCCTTTCCATCAGTATATATACTTAACTACATTTGCAGCAGGAACAGCTGAGAAGGAGGAATTTTTGTGAGATTTCTTTTTTACCTTGGATAGGCCCTTCTTTCAGCGCTGGCAGAATGCACTTTCCCCAGACTTCTTGGGGAAATAGCTCCACAGTGGTGAGGCCGCACCTGGAGTGCTGTGTCCAGTGCTGGTATCCCCACGTCCAAGGCATGGACGTTCTGGAGAGAGTCCAGGGGTGGGCCACAACGATGACAAAGGGTCTGGAGCATGAGGATGAGAGAACTGGGACTGTTTAGCCTGTTGAAGGCTCAGAGGGATCTTATCAATGTGCACAAACACCTCATGGGATGGAAGCAGAGGGAGCCAGGCATGCCTCAGTAGTGCCCACCGACAGGGCAAGAGGCAATGGGCACAAATTAAAGCACATGAAATCCCACCTGAGCACAAGAAACACACTTTTTTTAACTGTGAGGGTGGGTCAAATGCTGGTACAGGTTGCCCAGATAGGTTGTGGAGTCTCCATCCTTGGAGACAGTCAAAATCCCACTGGACATGGTCCTGGGACACTGGCTTTGGGTGGTCCTGTTTGAGCAGGGGTGGGTGGACTATATGATCTCCAGAGGCCCCTTCCCACCTGAACCCTCCTGTGAACTCATTTGCAGCTGCTCACCGAAATGGCCTGGCTTCCCTTCGGTCCCTGTCACCCGCCCTCTGAATGTAGTGCTGGATGGTGCAAATCCTGTCACCGGGTACGACGTTTGCATTGCTTAACGAAGTGCTTAATGGCTGTAAACAGCCATCTTATTTACCTGTGGGGAAGACCAATACTGTGACGTGCTGGACAAGTATTTGCTGTATTTAAAAAAACCACCCAACGCCCCC
>NW_008824599.1:61439-61674 GCF_000699105.1 Pygoscelis adeliae
TGCGGCTGAGCACGCCCGGGCCGGGCTGGGGAGGCCGGACCCCTCGGCGGGGGTTCGGCCTCTGACTGGCCGGGGTGGTAAGCGGCGAGCTGGTTGTTCGCCCAGCCGCGGCGGGAGGTTTTCTTCGAGGCCTTTCCCCGGGGAGGTTTCGCCAGGCCGGGAAGCGAGGCGGGAAATCTGCCCCGTGGTCAGGGTGGATGGAGAAGGGTCTGCGTCCGAACGGGCACTTACTGCT
>NW_008824600.1:0-208 GCF_000699105.1 Pygoscelis adeliae
CAGACGGAAAATCCTCCCTTCCCCTCCCCTTCCCCCCCGGCTCCTGCTGGCAAATCCCAATCCTCCATTTTCCTGCAGCGGGATTACTCAACCCGTCCTCCTGGAAGCGATTACACCCGGCCCGGGCCGGCCGCCGTGCCTGGCCACCCTGCAAAGGGTTATTGGGGTCCCCCTGAGTCTCCCAGCTCCCACCCCCGCGGCAGCCAGG
>NW_008824600.1:870-4355 GCF_000699105.1 Pygoscelis adeliae
CCTCATCCTCATCCCCCTCCCATCCCCATCCCCCCCCCTCATCCTCATCCCCCTCCCGTCCCCATCCTCGTCCCCAGCCCCAGCCCTCATCGTCATCCTCACCACCATCCCCTTTCAAGGGACCAGGGGGCTCCAGCCACATCAGCTCCTCCCTTTGCACCCAGTTTCCAGCACGTTTCCTTTTTTCCCCTCCTATTTTTTTTTATCCTATTTTCCCTTTTTTCCGCGGGCAAAAAGAACAATGCCTTCTTGTTTCTTGGCCTGCTTTCCCTCGAGGGATCACGTCACTCCATTGGAGCTCGTTTCCTGCCCCGCTTGCTTGGTCATCGCTGCTGATGTAATACCCGGGGGGGGCCGCGCACGCCAGGGGGGAAAATCGGGAGAACTTGGAAAGACTTTTTCCTCCCCTTAAAAAAAATTAATAATAAAAAAAGCGACGGAGAAAGACCCCTGGGACTCGTCCCGCTTACGAGAGGAATATTTGTCATCATTTATAAAACAGCTTTTCCTCCCCGCTGTTGTTTATAATAAATTCTTGGACGCTCCAGAGAGAAACCCGACTCCTCTACCAACGGGGTGTTTTATTTTCCCCCCACGAAGGAGCTCGCCCTGGATGGCCCCGTTGTTATTGTAGGGTCTCACGCCTGGTTTTCGACTCAGGCCCGGCAGCGAAGGGTCAAACCGCAAGCGCCGGCATCGCTGGGGTTAATAGGATGGCAGGATGCAGCCTCACCACCCTCCAAAAGTCCCCTTATCACAGCAGGGCACCGAACTGTCCCCAGCCGGGGCTGGCCAAATCCCCCGATCCTTTTTGCTGAGCCAGCACTTTTCCACCTCCTGCAAGTCAGGGGGCCTGGCAGCCCTCCCCCTCCCCCCCCGACTATCGCCTCCGAAAAGGGACAACCACAGCAAGAAAATGTTTGTTTTTCCTCCTCCACCCCTCGGCCTGCCCCGAGGAGCTGCCAGAGAAGATTTCCTTCTTATTCACCGTGAAAATTAGAATAATAAAAAAAGGCCGGCCTGCTCCCCGCTGCGCTGTTTGTGCAGGTGTGCCGGCCTTAGCCAAAAAAATCCCAGCTCCAGCGTTTTTCCCAGAGGGCGGCTGCTTCGCCTCCCTGTGCCCGGCAGTGCTGGGTCCCAGCCCTGGAGATGCAGGGACCACTGAAGGGGGTGGCCGTGAGCAGCGGCGACGGGGACGTGGGGACAACCCCGGGCGACCGAGACGCACCCCTTCATCCCCCCATCCCATTCCATCCCCGCAGCATCCTTCCTCCAGCACCTCCCGGTGCACCCCTTCATCCCAGCCCAGCAGCATCCCTCCTCCAGCACCTCCTGATGCACTCCATCCATCCCATCCCATCCCATCCCATCCCATCCCATCCCATCCCATGCATCCCATCCATCCCATCCCATCCCATCCCCCGTGCAGCACCCCTCCTCCAGCACCTCTTAACACACCCCTTCATCCCCCCCATCCCAGCCCCACTGAATCTTCTCGGGATCCCCGGTTGGTTGTTAAATGCCTGAAGATAGCAACGAAATCAACCCGAACCCAACCCCAAGCCCACAAAAGGGAGACTTTCCCAGCAAGATTGTCATCTCCTGGCCCAGTTGCCCCATCCGTGGGTGACGGCATCCTCAGGTGTCTCCACAGCCACCACGACTCAAGCTTAGTCGGTACCAAAATCCCCATGGGATTTCCAAAACCCGCTCCCATTCAAAAACCAACCCCAGGCGACCCGTTCACATGAGGGCAAAGCAAAAAACCCCGCTGGAGATGGAAGAAAGCAGAGGGGAGGGGTCCGGGGAGCGGTCAGGGTGAGGAAGCCCCTGGAGATGCCTCCTGGGGGTCGGTTGAGAGTGGAGAGCCCCGGTGGGAACCGGCACCTTGGCCGAACCCCACGAGGAGGGGTGGGCTATCTGCCCCCACGGCTTAGATGCCACGTGGGCTTGGCTTTCACCAGCCAAGACCTCCTTTGCACGAGATGGTTCAGCCCCTGGGCAAGACTTGGGTGACGCTTGGGTCCTCTGCAAAGGCCATGAGTAGGAGACACGAAGATGTTTGATGTCTCCTCCCCATCTCCTTGCCAAAACCTGGTCTACTGCCTTTATCTCCCTCTCTTGACCAAGCCACGTGAGATGCTCCTCTCCCACCTCCACCATGGCGGCTGGAAACCATTTCAACTCTCATCTTCTAAGGTGACTTCACCGGCTGGTTTGGATGGAGGGAGGCGGATGATCCACGATGCTCATGCAAGCCCCTATAAACCCTCTCAAGAGCCGGTGGGATCTAATTGCTTAATTAACCCCACAGGTGCCCCAGCGAGGGGCCGGGAACGCTGCACATTCCTGAGCCGATTAGGAGGCTCTTAAAGAGCTTAGGCGCATAATTAACATCTGATTCGGCTTTATAAAGTGTTTTGACCAATTAAGAAACCTGCCTGAAGGGCGGCCCCGCAGGTGACAGGCTTGGGGTTGGTTTTTTTGGTGACCCCCCAGGGAGGTGACAGCTTTCCCCAAACAAAGCTTGACTGGAGAGAGCAGTAGGTGACCCGGAGGAGAGGCCGGGCAGCGGGATGGGCCCAGAGAGCCACCTCCCTTGGGCTGGTCAGATGATCTTTATTCCCTTCTTTATTAAGGAAAAATGTGAAGGAGGAGGCCGGGGGCTCCTGCACCGAGAGGTGGGTGTCCCGCTGATGGGCTCGTTGGCCAGCGAGGGTTGTCCACCCACCCACGGGCACCCCGATCCCCCTGGCAGAGCCATGGCACTATCACCTCCGGGCCCAGCTTCCAGGCATCCTTGAAGGACACAGCCTTTGCCAGCAGGGAGAAGATAAACTTGGCAGGCATCTTCTCATCTCCCTCCGTCGCCTCGGGTCATCTGCAGGGCAGGCGTCCCTCCCCAGAGACACGGGACCGCCGGCATCCCTCATCCTTGCATCCCTCGCCCCTACATCCCTCGCCCGGCAGGAGCGGCTGCTCCCGGCAGGGCGGGCAGAGATCCGGGGGAAGATCCTCCCCGCACAAACCCTGTCCCCAAGCTCTTTCCCACACATCTTCGGCGGGGCCGGCTGGACCTCGGGCTGACCCAGCCCGGCTGCTCTCGCTGTGTTTACTTGCTCGCACGCAACGGGGCAGGGCTGGGACGAACGCTTCCCCCCGTACGAACCCTCTGGGATGGTATTTTTCTCAGAAACCAGAGATGGGGCTGGATGGGTTATGGGATCAGATGGGTCAGAGGCTCCAGCTGAGATGGGTTTTCCCAAGGGACAGGCAGGGAACAGATCCCCCAGGCTGCTGTTCCTCACGCCCTCCAGCCTTGCTTTCCAATTTCACCACAGAGCAAAAACACTCTTGGCAAGCCTCAGTCAAAAGCCACAGGATTTCATCAGGATCGGGGTCAGTAGGACGTGAAATGACGGCGTCCCTGCTGCGACCTTGGTCCCCTGCTGCGGCCCCGATGCGGCCGGCACGGCGGGGCGAGG
>NW_008824600.1:6316-12073 GCF_000699105.1 Pygoscelis adeliae
CGGCTCCTGCCCCCCAGGAGCCGGGAGGGAGGGCTGCAGGGTGCTGGCTGCAGGCAAGATGCTTCCACGCGGGAGAAAAAGGCGACATTTCGGGTTTTTAGACTTTTTGAAACCCTGGAATGATGCCCGCCTTCAATATCTGGGTTGAATTCTGCGGGTGTCGGTGTTACACAACGGCCTCGAAATAGGGGTCGGGCTTGCGGAAAGCGTGGATGCAATCCTGCCCCGCGCCACTGCTCGGAAGGACCCCCTTTTCCCCCAAAGGGACCCAAATTCACACCAGTGAATGTCCCACGCGGAGGCCTGATACCAGGGTGAGGGCCTGGGACAAGCACCTTCCCTCCCTCGCAAAAGCTTTCGGTAGGTTTCAAAGGGGAGAGCGTGCCAAAAAAATGGAGCTTTCCCCCAGAATTTGTCTCTTTGTGACAATTTGGGGGTTTTCCCTTGATATTGTAAACCAAGTGAGGACGGATCCTGCGCAAAACGCTTTTAACAAGCTCCAGGGAGGAATAAAACCGGAGACCGGTTGGTAGCTCAGAACTGGAAATACTAAACAAAAAGGGGGGACCCGAGGAGCAAATCCGGGGGGCCCCCAACCCTGCTGCCAGCTGGATCCGGCCCGTGCAAACCCCGAATCCATCACCACACCGGGGCCATCGCCCTGGCTCGTTCCTCCGCACCACCGAATGAGGGGCCTGTGCAAACAGAGCACCGGGGCCTCACCGCCTCGTCCATCCTGGGGACCCCCCTGAACTGCCCCCCCCGCCTTTTTACAGCCCCACGACCTCGGCCTGGCATCCATGGGGAGATATTTCAGGGCAGAAATGGGGCTGGGAAAAAGCATCCCAGCAGCCTTCCCTCCATCTCCCACCCTGGGGAAACTGAGGCACCACCCCAAAAGCCAGAGCGGACACCCCAACCCCTGCCACCCCCCTGTCCCTGGAGCTGCCCTTGTGCCGCCCGGCACTTTCCTGTTGCTTTAAGTCCTGGCCGTAGGGACGTGTGTTTTCCACGTGTAGATTTTTCCTTTTCCCCTTTTCCCCCCCTCCTGCCGCTTTCGTTCCCAGCCCTGAAGCCGGGGATGGAGCCAGGATGAGGCCAGGAGCCAAGGCCAGCCTGACCACGGGGGATCCCAGCACCGGGCCGTACCGGAGGGGCCGAATGCCCCCCGTGGGACCCCCCAGTTCCTTGCATCCCCCAATATTTCTTTGCTTTTCCTTGCTTCCCCTGCTCCCGCCCGCGCTCCTCCCTTCTCCCCGCAGGGACTGGAAATACCAGAGTTGATGTAATAGGCAGCGCGGCGCTGGCCAGGAAGGAAAGCCTGGCCTAACCTCCTCCTCCCACATCCCCACGGCCGCCTGTCCTGAGTGGGGACGGGGACGCAGGGGGCTGGCCGTCGGTCGCTCCCCTCTGCATCACCCTAGCCCTGCACACGGCCAGGATTTTGGAGGGGGGGAGGGATAGGACTTGGCGTGATGTGGGGGGGGACGGGGACATGCAGCAGGGACAGGGTTACCCCCACCCCAGTGTGGGGCAGGAGGGGGATGGAGGGATGATGGTTTGCTTCCCTATAGGTTTGGTTCAAGCGTGGGGGTCCCGCGTGGCTCCGCACCCTGTCCCGCTCCCCAGGCCACGAGATGCCACGGGGACGCGGTGGCCGAGGGGACAGGCTATCAGTCCCACAACCCTTAACGGGGAGGGTTAAGGACACGCAGGGTCCCGCTCCGCATCCCCACGGCCCCCACGCGGGTTCAGCATCCCCAGAGAGGATGCGGGAAGGGGGTGGCCAGAGGGCATCTGTCCCAAAGCTGGACCCTGGGCCACCAAGATGTGACGCGAGGGGCCGTGTCCCGCTGTATTGGGGGGGTCCCACCCCCACTAGATGGTGCCAGCAGCCCACGCTTGCGGTGCCACCGCACCTGGGGTGACAGCGGTGGGGACAGCCACGCCTGCAGTGGCTTCTCCCACCCCAACCCCACAGAAACCCCTTCCCGAGGTGGGGTGGGAGAAGGGGGCAGAGTGGCTGCACCCCCTGAACCATTTTCTCCCCCCCTTCTTTTTATAAGGATCCCACGGGGGTGGAGGTGGGTGCCCATATCCAGCACCAGAGCTGGGGGCATCGTGGGGTGGCTCCCAAAAAGGGGATGAGGCGAAGCCACGGTGCTGGGGAAGCTGAGGCAGCGTTGGCCTGGGGCAAGCCCCCAGCACAGCTTCGGTGCCTCCATCCCTCCCGGCTGGGCTCAACCCCCAAATTTCAAGTTACCCTCTCAACCTGTCCGTTCTGCTTTCCCTTCGCAGAAATAATTACCAATACGGTGAATTGGTTTCATTCCCAAGTGACTAAATTACTTAGCAACTTAATTACCTAAATACCAATTTTCTATTACTATTATTTTTAGGCAATTTGGGATAACCAGTCGTGTGAGTAATTGGGTGTCACCTTATTGAATTAACGGGGACGCGTGATCACAGCGGGGCACGGTGGCATGAAGGCTCCTCTGGCTCCATCCACGTCAAACTCACCCAAAAGCTCATTCCCAGGATTTTCCTGCCTCCTTTTTAATCTGGATTTTCCAGGACTGACTTGATTTTTCGAGACGGCCAGGTGGGGGAAAGCACGGGGGAGAAAAAGGGGAATTTAACTGAACCTGAATCTCCGCTTTCTTGCCCCAAAACAGGTTGTTCTGGGGAACGGCAGACTTTTTCCACAAGCAATTTTTAACAGTTTATGGCAGAAACCCCCCTCTTTTCTCCAGTTCCCACCACACCAAGGACAACCAAGCCCCAGGAGCAAGGTCAGCATCCCCCATCTCTTCAACCCCTGTGCCATGGGGATGAGTGGATGGGACCAAGGCCTCCCAGCTAAGCCGGTGGCAGAGGACAAGGACAGCCATGTCTCCCTGCCGGAGCCAGTATCTTGCTATTAATTTTCCCCCCAAAATCAGCCAAACTTAGAGGTGCTACAGCCTCACTGGACAAGGAAACCTGCTCGCGCCGCCGCTGCAGAGGAATCACCTCCTTTCCCCGTGATCCAACGGCTCTGCTCTCCCCAGACGAAAAAAAATAAAGGGGGGAAAAATTATAGAAAATAATCAAGCTTAAAAGGAAATAATCAAAATGACTGTTCTCCACGTCCCTCTGGTCGCTGGGAAAGCTGCACGGGGAGGCAGCCAAGAGACCTTGCATGCTACGAGTGTGCCAGGTCTCAGCTGTCCTTCGGGATGGACCGCGGGGGAGCCGGGATGTCTCCTGCTCCACCCCTTCATCCCTGTGCCCGGGTGGGTGGCCCTGCTTTTACCTCCCTCCTGCCCTGGGCTGCTGGGAAGGGAAACTGAGGCACGGGGGACATTCCCCTGGCTGGCACGGGGCACACTCACACTGGGACCTGAGCAAATCCCACCCGGCGTTCTGGCATCCATCAGCAGGCGGAGGAGCTGGCAGTCAAGGAAACCTGGTGAGCATCCTCCTCCACATAACTCATCCGAACGACCCAGCCAGAGCCGGTAAGCGCTTTCGGCAGGGGAATGTGTTTGAAACTTCATTTATCCACCAACCTAAATGGAAGACACTTTATTACTTTCATCTCTGCATCTCCACTGAAATACTCACCGGCTGGGTGTAAACAAGCCCTTAACTTCTTCTATGCCAGCTGCCGACAGCCACGGAGGTCAGCCGCTGTGACCGATGCCTTCAAAATCCCCTGTTCAACCATCTGCTTCTTGATTTTAAGCGCGGGGCAATTTCCAAGCCAGGGAAAGGCGGATTTGTCATCCCAGCCATTGAACCTGCCAAACCCTGCTGCCCCACAAAAATCCCCCCAAGGTTTCTATTCCTCATTTCCCAGGGCGGGTATAGGAGAAGGGAGAGCATGAAGTGATGCTATATATCCTCCAGCAGTTAGTGGCAGAGGGATTTTTTGGATCATCTTGTCCCTAAAAGCCTTTTTTCTCCGTGAATTTGTCTGGCGATGGCACCCCTTGGGAAGGAGCTCCAAAGCTGAATGAGGGTTGTGCGAGCCCTTTCCTTCCTAGGGCCAGCCTGGAGTCAGGAAGGCAAGAAAAGAGGGGAAAAAATACGATCTGGGGTAATAAAACTAGAAATCGAGCTTGGGGTGAGGTGGCTGCTCTCCTCCTTTCTCCCCAGCCTGGGCAACACCGCAAATAATGCAAAATTCAAGAGCAATTACATGGAGAAACCTGTGGGACGGAGCAGGGAGGTCCCAGCCCTGCCACCACCTTGCCTGGGCTCGGCCAGCTCCTTCCCCACCCCACGCTTGACCCAGAGGTGCCTGGGGAGGGTCTGCAAGGGGTAGGGGTCCTTCTCCAAACACGTGCTCCCCTAACTTGCTTTATGGCTTCCCAGGATTTTTGAACCCTTGCAGCGCTCCTTGCTTTCTACGCTGACGTTCCCCTATCACATTTAGCAATTAAAGGTGATTTTCTTTTCCCCCCCGTGTTCTTAACAGAGCTTATAATTAACTTGCTTCTGATTCGCATCCCTGCTTGCGTGCCGGCCTCATTAGAGATGTCAGCAAAGTTCTTCAGTAACGTCACCTCCGGGTTTTTTTATAGTCAAGCGCAGCTTGGGATGCGAATCCAGGGGTTTTCTTTTCCCAAAGGATGAGAAACCCACTGTCCCCAGGAGCTGTTGTCCCTCAGCGTCCAGCCCTCAGGGACATCCGTGGGCAGATGAAGCCGGCGGGACCCATGGCTTCACCCAAAGTCCCGGCTCCTGGTCCCAGCCCAACCCACGCCGAGCACCCCATCCGGAGCGGCAGGGTTTTAGCCAAAGCCAGCGGAGGAGAAATACAGCTTCTGAGACCTGTCTTGGTAGCTCAAATTAGCCTTCAGTGTAGGACCAGCCACCGGGGACATTAAAGGTGACCGGGAGAAGCATCCTTTTAATCTGTATGGCTGCCCGCTGCACACGTACAGGAGCGCCTGCGTTTCGCCGGAGGTTTCTCGTAGCTCTTGTAAATTGAATAAAGTTGTCATCACCCTAACCTCAGCAGTTCTGCATGAGGAATGTTCCCTCCCTTATCTCCCCAAAACTCCTGCCTCGGGTTTCCAGCCGTTTGGATTGGTTTAATGCTTTGCAGCCCAGCCTGGCTCTTAGCTAAGCTGGGAAAATCCATCACGTTCCTCGAGGCGAGAGTAAAGTCCATGAAGCTTTTCACCTTCGCAAGCCTTCCCAAAGGGCATCGTCCTCTGATCCCCTGAGCCTGGCCGCTATCGCAGTCCCCAAGTACAAGCCAGGCCTTGCTGGGGGCTAACGCTCACCCCAGACAGAGAAGATGGGGTGGACGTCACCGGGGACGTCACCCTCAGCAGCTCTGGGCTCCTTGCCTTCCAGCCTTCCCGTGCTCCCATGGTTGCAGCCGGGTTGGATTCATGGGCAGAGGAGATCTTCAGCCAGCAGCCAGCCCCAGGGAGAACCGTGCTCTGCGCAAGGTGGGCAGAGGCTCAGGACCATCCATCAGCTGCTGCTGCGGAAAGAAAAAAGGCATTAAAGCTTCCTTTGGGAAGGCAGGGGAGAGGTTTTCTCCGGTGTCTTCCCACCCGGAGGCATCGAAGCAGCCATGGGTGCACCACTGGGTCTGGCAGGGCTGCCTGCACCCAGCAGTGCAGGAGAAGCACCCCAATTACAACCAGCCAGCAGAGCCCTAGGGGAGGTTTTCTACCTTCACAGCATCGCTCTGGTGATTTCCACAAGGTAAAAACCAAACATTTCCGTCCCCCCCCCCCCCCCCCCCCCCCC
>NW_008824600.1:12658-19011 GCF_000699105.1 Pygoscelis adeliae
AGGCACCCCCAGCCCCTCCGTGGGTACAGCAGCACGTTTAGAAGCAAGTCACCAGCTTGAGGACCCCGAGCGTCTCCTTCTCAGCAGTACCGCTGGTCAAATGAGCCAGTTTAACAAGCAGACCCTCGTTAGGGTACTGCAGCCCCCCCGTGCCCGATCCCTCCCGTGGGACCCTGAGGAGGAGGATGCGACGCTCGCTGCGAGCTGGACCAGCTGCTTCACCACGGCTTCATCCCAGCCCTGGGCTGCTGCAAACAGGGAGCAGGAGCCAGGGCCGTATCCTGAGCAGGGTAGAGACAGGGCAAAGCGGTCTCCCAGCCCCAGCCCAGATGGGAACTGGGGGGGCGGGGGGGTCTCAGGCCCCCCAGCCCCTGCTCACCCCAAAGGAGCTCCGCGTCAGCTGGCAGGGGTGCTACACCCGCCTCCCCACACCAGGAGCAATGAACCATCTCCTCCTCCTCCCACCATCCTCTTCTTCTTCATGGTCGTCTTCTTCCTCCTCCTCTTTCTCCTCCTCCCCCTTTATTCCCTCCGGCTGCTCTTAGGTGTTTAATATTTGCCCCAGGTTTAACCCATCGCTGCCCTCCTGCCTGCAGCTGCCCGGGCTCTCCTGGGTGGGCTGGGACAGCGCTGGCAGTCGCCACCAGCAGAGGATTGTCCCCAAACCTTGCCGGGACGGCGTGTGCTTGCAATGGGGTCCCCCAAACCCTCATTTAATTCACCAGACACAGTCAATGGTGAGGTTGTGGCCATGGTCCCGTCCCCCGCCCCGTGCCTCAGTTTCCCCCCTTGCCTGGGAGAGGCCCCAAAACCACCAGCAGGAAGCTGAAGCGGTGGCAGGGAGGACAAATAAACCCCAACACGTCCCATGTCTTTCCTACAGCCGCTTTAAAAGGAGAAACACCACCCACAGCCGTGACAAATGTCTCTGGCTGGCTCACAAGTGGAATAGCTAACACCCAGAGAGCGGTGGCTGCTTACGCTCTGGAGTGGTAGGTGTATAAATATATAGTGAATATAATGAATAGTTTTGTTTGTTCTGCTCTTATCTAATTTAATAGCTTCTGGGTGAGCAATTACTCTCTGTAACAAGAGCAAATAAGCAGCTTTAGCGTAATTGGTTGAGTATTACTCTGCTTTATGCTATATAATGCAACATTAGGACCTCAGCACTTACTCTTAAAAGGTGGTTTTCTGCTCCTGTCAAGGCTGGAGGGATGCTCGGTGTGGGTTAGCCCTGGTTTTACCCGCAAAACCCCAAACCCAGCTCCTTTTTGCCATTCCCAGCTAGCAAGAACTGGTTTTTTTTTTTTTCCCTTAATATTTGCTGCAGAAGATCTGCAGGATGAAATCTCTCCTGGAGGAAGGGGTGAGAGGGTCTTGCTATGGGTCTGGATGCATCTCACCGTGATGCTCATCCTCTCCCCCAGCCAAAGCAAGGCTGAAGCTGGCCTGGGCAGCCCGAAAACCTCAGCCCTGCACATGGCTGGGTTTAAAAGAAAAGGAAAAAAATTCACCTGTCAAGAAAGCAAGAGAAATCAGCCCATCGTCTTCGGCCAGACCAGCTATGTACATAGGTTTAAATGGTCATTAATGCGTCCCTTCCTGCTTGGAATCATATCTGGGTTAATGTCCTCGCCGGCACGCTCCATGATGGACATCTCCATTAGGAGCAATTGAAAAAGCGACAAGAACTGTCTGGGGAAAAAAAGAGAAATTGGCTTTTGGGTTGGGGAGAGGTGGAAATTTCATATAAATCTGCTTACTTGCTTTGTTGCTGGCGAGGAAATGGAAGCGACAGCTCCAGCTCCGTGTGTGTGTGGAGAAGGAATTGGGAAACGGGAGCTAAAAAAGCCCAAACCACAACAGTTTGGGGGTTTTGCTGGGGGGGAACAGGCACCTTTTATTCTCCAACAACCCCAAATCCTTCTCCCCACACCCCTTGGGAGCTGCTGCATCTTTGCCCCATGGAGGAGACCTTTCCTCCAGCCGTTCATCCCTGGGGAGCAGAAGTAAAGCCCAATTCTTCCAGATGCCCCCTCTTCCCCTTGGAAACCGTCCCAGCAGCTCCCAGTCTTCCCAGTTGTCCTCACTGGTCTTGGAGGAAGGAACTGGAGAGCTGGAGGGCGCTTGCCCCGGCCGTGCCTCAGTTTCCCTCCCTGCGGAAAAGAGAGAGGGAGGAAAAGGGGACACGTGGACATCTTGAGTTGGCCCAGAGGGAAAAGGATGTAGCATCCATCCTGACCTTCCACCCACACCCCTTCGCCGGGTGCTGAGCACCCTCAGTCACTCTCATCCCATCATCCCATCCCATCCCATCCCATCCCAGGGACCCACTTCTGTGCGCAGGGATGGGCTGAGCCTTACCATAGACATGCTGTCACCCCTGGAGAGAAGGAACCAAGCCAACCCCTGGATTTGACGCCCCCCCCCAGGCTCCCCCCACGACAGCCCTGTCCCCTCATTAAGGAGAGGGGGGGGAAAAAAATAATGAAGAAGAAGGAGCTGGGAAGGATGGTTTAACCCCATGGCAGTGTCCGTCTACAGGAGGGGCGGCTCGTCCCCAGGCCCTATGGCAAGAGAGGGGTGGCTCGTAAGCAGATGTATTGCTCTGTGAAGGGCTGTGTGGAGCGAACTGGTGCAAACTGGTCCCCAGCAGCCCTGAAGATGCAGAGGTCAAGCACGAGCGATTGCTGGACCGAGGTGTTTTGTCACCGCGGGGAAGGGTAAGTCTCAGGTGCAGAGAGACAGGAATTTGTGGCTCCTGTTACCTGCGCTGGGAGCAGGCGGGGGACCCAGGGGAAGCCACCCCCTCTCCAAAAACCACAGCACCCCACAAAGAGGCCTTTTGCAAGCAAAACGCTCGTCCCCTCTAAACCGTTTAGGAGGGTTAGCTCCCAGCTGGTACAAGGCTGATTATCAATATGCTCTCATTTATCCTGCAAAAGCCGCCTGACGCCGTGAAGCCACACGTCCGCCCGTGCCGCGGCATCTAAACCCAGCCCAGAATAGTATCAACCCCAAATCGGCTCACGCTAATTGACTAACCTTGTTAATCCTACAGAGAGGGGAAAAAAAAAAAAGAAAACAACCCAAGAGGTTGGGGAATTTCTGCTGCAAGCCCAAAGCCGGCTTCGTTTCGATAAAAGCAATTTATACCCTGCTAAATACCCAGAAGCGTCCGATGAGGCCGGCAGAAGGAGGTTTGAAACAGCCAGAAAGATGAGCCGGGGTTTGCCGAGCGGGATGCTGTGGGCAGCCAGGACAATGTGGGTCCGTCATGGACCAGACAGATGCAGAAATCACTTTATTCGGGTTAAGAAAGCCAAGCTTTGCAGAGAGAGGGGTGGGGCTAGCTAGATAACTGATACAACGGGGGAAAATATATAAGCCAGAGCAAGAAAATGAAGTTTCGGGCACGGAGCCTGCGTTTCGGCAGCAAACTTCTGGCAAGGAGACGGGTCGTGAGCATCCCAGACCTGGGATAACGCTTCTACCAGCTGAGAGCTCCCACTTTGGTGCTGTGTTTGTCCGGATGCTGAACTGCCCTCAACGATGGCCCATCACCCCGAAATGTGGCCAGCACCTCATTATCCATGCTGCAGAGCCCACCGGGTCTCGGGGCTTTCCTGGAGCAATCTGTCTGTCCCTTCTCACGCTGGAGGAAAGCACCGTCGTGACCTTCTCCAACGGCAAACCCCATCCGTGCCATCACGCTCCTTCCCTTCCGTCCCGCCCCGGCTGCGGGTACTCCCCCATGGCACACGGGCTCCTCGCCGCTGCGGCCCCAGGGAAATCAAGACGGCTATTTCTCCGTCGCTGCACGAACGCAGTCGACCACTTGCGGCTCGTGAACATTTCAATGCTCTCAGGGCTGGAGAAAAACCTGCCGCTAAGATGTTTTTGATCTCCCCCCCCACACGCCGTGAGTCCCCAGCTCCAGCGCAGGCTTTGCTGCCTCCTCTCCAGGCACGACGATGTCTCCCCGTGCATCTGCCAATGCCGGGAAGCTGCACGGGGATAGGACAGCAAGCGCAGGCACAAAGACAACCCAAAACAACCCAGTGCCACCCTGGCGAGTCTCATCTCAGGGCCAGGGCCACCAGGAGAGGATCGGCTACACTTCTCAGGGATCAGATGAGAGAGGACCAGCAGCATCTTCCTCTCCTGCCCAGCGCAGAGGGAATTTGCTTCCGCAGCAAAAAAAGAGCCACCAAACACCAGCTCCGTGTTCACGCACTGCGTCCCACCACCATCTCCGGTGGGTTCCACCTTCCCACCATCCTGGTGAAACCAGAGGCAGCGTTGTCTATGGAAAAGCAACCTCTTGAGCCCAGTACAGGAGCTGAAGCATTGCCCAGAGAAGGGCAATTCCCCAGGAACTCGTTCCCCCAGCCTGGGGTGACGTACCCCGTGATGGAGCTGCTGCCCACCCCGCTGCTAGTTCCTCCTCACCAGCATCACAGGGGAAAAAATAACCACCTCGAAAACAAATCCTGCTGCATGCAACGTGCTTTGAAACGGAAAGGGAAGAGGAGGAGGAGGAGAAAGCGAAGCAGCGAGGCTCGGGAAGCATAATCTCGTTAAAAATCTCAGCAGGGACGCGGTGTAATTAATCCTGACAAATTCATTGCGGAACAATCCCTCGGTCGGTTTGGGATAAATCGTGAGCTGGTGCCTATGGCATCGTCACGAGGATGTAGCAGGTACCTCCGGGTACCTTACGGCAAGTGAAACAAGATGAATCCTCCCCTTGCTGCTGCTGCTGGGGCTGCCGTCGCTGCCGAAAAGGCGGCTGCTTGCGGAGGAGAAGGGGTTTTGCCAGGTTATCAGGTGGCAAAAGGGGACAGGGACCCCGCAGGCTCCTGGGTACCCAAACCACCCCCCAAGCTGAGACGGGGAGCGGGATGGGGATGCTCAGGCGGGCATGGCCAGCCCTCCTCCTCCGCAATGATATTTAGGAAAACAAGGCTGAGTTCTTCCCAGATTTTTGCTACTGGGTGAAATGAATTGAGGATAGGCGTCGAGTTGCTCTGAATTTTTGCAGGGATCGCCTTTTGTCCCTCATTTTGCAGAAGCGCCGTCGCAAGCTAAGCCAGCGCTGACGTGACTGCATTGCTCGGCCTTCTCCATCTCCTCTCGCCCTCGCCGCAAGCAATGAATTCCCTCTGCAAGACAATTTTTGCCCTAAAGACTGCCCTGTCCATCTAAAATAGGAAGCGTTGAATACCTCTGCTGTTTCAGCTGGAGAGCAATGTTTGGCTTAAAATATATAGCGATAAACATGCTTCGATGTCTCATAAAGATGGAGAGGGACATCTATGCTTCGTCATCATGCTCGGCCTTTTAAGATGTCCCGGGCCAACCAAATGATAATGAAACCCCCTCAGCTCTGCCAGCTCTTCCTTGCCAGAGCCTGGGAACCACGACTTTTAGCATCCCGGTCAGCCCTGGACTGGGATGCTGGGCTTTGGATACCACCGGCATCCCAACACCCCCGCACTGCCCTTTCCAGCACGGGAGGTCTTTCCTCCCCGGAGGCATTCCCAGCTTTCCTCTCCTCCTCGTCTCCTCTCCTAAACGAAGTATGTCAGGCAGCATTAGCTCAGCCTTCCCCTGATCCCTGCCCAGGGAGCATCCCTTGCAAAACAAATCACTCCGTGTCAGCAGAAGCGTCTGGAGTGATAAAAGCCGTTCAGCGACGGCGGCTCCGTATGACCAGCCACTGGACGCTCCCAAACTTGATTAGGACCTCGAATATAATCGCAGATTTTCTGCTCCGCCTGCCAGCCTGGCTGAGGATGAATGAATTCCGCACGCTAGCTGGAGTCTCTTGCTTCTCCTTCTTTAACCCTCACGGAGATTTATGGCCCTTCGGTGGCTTTCGCCTTTCTGGGGAGATGACAAAGTCCAACACTTCCTTGCTCCACGGCAAGGTGCACGGTGGCTGCTTGCCTCAGTTTCCCCATCTGTAAAAAAAAAAAGGGGGGGGGATAATTCTTAGCAGTTTGGGATCTATTTATCTGTTCCCCACATCCTTGGTGCTGGCATGACGTGCCTGACCACAAGAAGACAGAAAAAGCAGGAGGGCTCTGGGAGATGCTGCCCAGCACCGTGCAGGATGGGGTACCCCGGTGGGGACACGCCAGGGGGTTGAGACATGGACAGCACATGGAGTTCCTCTCCGAGGTGAGCATCTCCCCCTCTGAAGCAGCAGTCACAGTTCAGCGCATCACCATGCTCCCTTTCAGGAGTAATTTTCCTTCTCCTTCTTATTTATTTTGTTGTGAATTTGGCCGGTGCTGGGGAAGATCAGCCCACCCGGCTCTTTGCAATGCAAAGGAGGAGGGCTT
>NW_008824600.1:19031-36379 GCF_000699105.1 Pygoscelis adeliae
GTCACCCCCCCTGCCCCCCCCCTTTTTTTCCTTTTTTCCTCCCCCCCCTTTTTTTTTCCCTCTTTCCCCCCTTTTTTCCCCCCCTTTTTTTTTTCCTTTCCCCACTCCTGCCACTCACCATCAGGATGTCTTTCCTGCTCCTGCTCTCCCGCAGGACCTGCTCCCACACCACCAAGGCCACGAGCGCTTGGGAATTTCGGCAGGGCTTCCCTGTCAGGAAAACCTGGGGGGGCCAGATGGGAGAGGGGCACGGGGGGAGTTATCATCAGGGGAAGCCTGCAGGCAAAATCTCCAAACCCAGATAACCAGATCCTCAAATACGACGAGTTAAACTCCCTGATAAGCTACAGAATAAATAAAGCAGCAACCCAAATTCCTTGATGTTCCTTCTCAGAAGACCCCGAATCCATCCCCTGGGTTATGGGTGAGGGTCTTACAGACCTGGGACAGATCGCAACGGTCAGAGGGACAGACACAGCCCATGCACACAGGTTGGTTTGGGGATCCCACGTTTTGTTTTTGATGTTTTCCTTCAAAAAAAAAAGCAATTTATGGTTCAGGGACCTCCTGAGCCACGGAAGCCTCTGAAGAGGTGATCCCCCATCAGCCGGAGGATAATGAGAACAAACACTTGCCGCACGGGCTCCATCGAGATGGGCGGGCGCAGAGAAAGAGTCTGTGCAAATATGAATGGAGATAATCAAAGCTGCCGGGGAGTGGGGCTGAGGGACGAGCTGCAAGGAGAGAGACCCCTCTCCTTCCTGTGGACCGGGAGTTGCAGATGGCTGGAGCTGGCCGGAGGGATGCAGGATGCTCGGGGTACCTGGGCAGATGCAGGACAGGTAGGGGCGACCAAGGATGGGGTCTTAAGATACACTCGCCTCCCACAGCTTCCAGATGTCATTGAAGGACTTGAACACTTGCTGGAAGGAGAAGCAAAAGCAGGGGACCAGCGAGTGAGTAACTTGCGGGCCTTTTCCTTCTGAAAGATGAGAAAAGCAAACCCTGGGGCAGAGACGATGCTGCATTTTAAGGGCAAACAGGAGCAGTTGTGAGCCATTGGGATGGGAGGTAAAAGCCAACCTGGCCAGAGAAAATCAGGCAGCTAAACCTGGAGGAGAAGGAACATTTTCCACCCAAGCAGCATCAGCGGGACATGAGAAGGGCTGGCCCGTGGAAGGACAGCTCGGGAGAGCTCAACAGCCGCAGCTTCAGCTCCTTCTTCATGCAACTCACAGAGTAAAGGAGATAAATTCAGAAGAGCAAGTGCAAAGGGCTCAGGTCTTCCAGAGTCTCGCCACGGAGCCGTCTCAGGAGAGCCAAGACACATAACCCCTGCTCGGTGGCCCTGACCCATGTCCTCAGCATATTTAGCAGGTTTAGGTGATGCCAATCACTGTGCAAATACTTCCTCTCCTTTGCTGGCATCCTCTCTAAATGATGCTGCTGAATCTATGGGGGTGTTTTCTGCTGGAGCCGTGGAGGTGCTGAGGAGGCTTGGGACTCACCCAGGTGTTTTGCAAAGGTGGGATCCATAAATGCAACCGAGATCTTCAGCATGGTGAAGCTCTTCCCCATGCCTATGTTCATCACACAGCTGTGCTCCTGGGGGACACGGAAAGCAGGAACCCAGAGCAGGGAAAGCTCCCGTGGCCCAGCTTGTTCGTAGCCACAAAGCCCAAAGCCCCAACAATAGAGGATTCGACCCCTTTACTGCAACTCCATCCCCTGCAGGGATCAGCACTGCCTGGGCAAGTTGGATGAGGCCCACCCCAAACTGATGCTCACTGAGAGGCGGTTGGGAGGAGGGACCATGCCTGGTGGGGGGCAGAGGGGAGCTGAAGGCTGTAGGTGGCTGTTTCCCCCAGGGTGGGAGGACATCAGGCCAGGAGCAATTACGGACTTTCACCACCTGGACTGTTTGATCCAAGGAAGAAGCGCCCCGAAACTTACTGTTTTCTGGATGAAGAACTGGAAGAGCCAATAGACCTCGTGTTCCCTCTCAACCAGGAGGTGGAAGCGCAGGAGAGTCTCACAAAAGCCTTGCTGGTTCTCTGCCAAGAGAGAGGTCATCCAGACGCGTTCATTGCACCAGAGGGCAGAGATGAGATCGGCACTGCCGGCTGCCGATGGGAAAGTTCCTCCCTGGAAAAGCCCTTCGGGGCCACATGGGACCTGCTGCCCCCCTGCCCGCTCGCCAGCCTCTGCGTTGCACACGTAGCTCAGCAGAAGGGTCTTCTCCAGCTGCTTCTTGTCCACCACGCTACGGCCTCATCTCATGCGCAGTCTCTGCAGGTCCAAGCCTGGAGGGAGAGACACCCACCCACGCTGGACACTTGGAGCAGGGTGTTCATACCGGGCTGCTTCACACCATCACATCCTGCACACGTAAATGCCTTTGGGAAAAAACTTCATGAGCAAAACAAGCTTGAGACAGGGCAAAGCCGATTTGCTTACCTGGAGAACTCAAGGGGGCTCCAAGATATTTCTCCTACCCTGATTTTGACCACAGATTTCCTCCTGGTCCAAGAGTCCCACCATCCCTGCTGTCCCGAGTTTTGCCTGCACGCTTGCCTATGTCTACAAGAAGTTTTAGCTCTGAGCAATGTGTGTAACCCGCACCAGCTCTGTAAGCAGTTCATTTCATGAGGAAAGTTGGAGAATGATTTCTTCTTCACCCAGTCGTGGAAAAAAAAGGGAGCAAGGAGATGTGTCTGGCTGAAGGCATGACATTTTTCTAAGGTCTTCTCCGGCTGGATGCAGCATCTTTCATTTCTAAAGCAGCAGCTTTGTCACAGCAAGGCACTTGGAAAAAAAAAACCACCAAACCTTACCTTCTTGCTTCAGCTGGGTTGATTTATGCAGGTTACATTGATTTGTAACATAAATTTTGCAAGATCATTTAATATTCCTTTTGTTGTACAACTAGGAGAAGCCTAAACGGGAATCTGAATATAATAACGCTCTTCACTGAAGTAAGCTCCTTTCATCCACAAAAAAAACGGGCCCAGAGGTTCTCTCCCAGCTCCCAGCTTTTCTCTAATAACATCTCTATCTCCCAGCTTTCTATATATAATTCCCTCTCTCTGGGTCACTCGACCCATCGCTGCAAAGCCGATGGCTCCAGGCGATGCTGTAGCAGGTGCCAGATCTAGCCGTCAAACGCTGCAGCTCACGGTGAGAAGAGAGGTAGAAAAATGCCATAAATTGGAGCGGCTGTGGGGATTTTAAGGTGTTCAGAAATATAATGACACGTGCTGGGGCTGGGCCAGCCAGGGGGTAGCACGGGTGGCTGCTGGTGGGTTGCCATCCCTCCCTCTGCCACTGCTGTGGGGAAAAACCCGGTATCTCAACCGGGTAAAAATCCAGCATTGATAGCCCTGGTCCTGCTGCAGCTGATGGAGAGGAGGGAGGATTTCATTGCAGCCTCTCTCCCCAGTCCCAGCACACAATTTCAAAAGCAGCTGAAGGTGATGCAGGACCTTTACATGGTCTTCGGTGGCGTTGACCCCATCCCTCCTGCAAGGACTAGTTGCCAGCCGGATTAGGGAGCTGATCAGGCTTGCAGCTAGCTCTGTGCACATCTACGGGGTTAGTTATCCTGCAGATGGCTGGACACTGAAACTCAAGTCACTGTAACCCCACCGGGCACCCCACGCTCCCCTCCCCACTGCCATTGGCACTTAGCGATGAAGCTGCAGACGTAGGAGAAACCCCTGTGCTGTGTCTCCAGCAACAGCTGGATCTGGTCGTACATCTTGCACAGCCCCTCCTAATTCTGCCTGCAAGGAGGCTGAAAAACTGCCCCAGGGTTTGGACCAAAATGGGAGTTCTTTTTGATTTTTTCCCCGTTTCAGACCCAGAGGGGTGTACAGGATGGGGGGACGGGCTGGCAGACAGACGTATCTCAAGTGCTGTCGACCACGAGCATCTCATCTCGGGAACTGCCCCATGAGATATTTCCACACCCCTGGCTGCACGGAGATGCCAGGCCCTGGGGATGACAACACAGCACCTCGGGCACCCCATCCATGCCCCCAGGGGTGGCTTTGGGGCCGTCGTCAGCTCTTGTGGCCCTCAGACCCTCGTGAAGGTGGCGATGTCCCAAACCACGCTACTTGGACAAGCAATTTCAGGGTTTCCTGCTAAAGGAGCCCCAGTTTACAAGTTCATTTAAACCCAAACAGCTCAGCAGAAGGGTTTTCAGCCCAGATTTGCCCATGCCCGGATGCACTGGGGCTCCCCGGCGTCAGGAGAAGGGAGGGGACTCACGGGACGCTGCAGGGCCATGGACGGCAGCTGCACCCCCTTGGCACGGGGCTGGATGCTCAGCACTTTTGCAAGATCAACCCCATGTCGTGGCCCCTCTTGGACAACACAACTCCATTTCCAAGGAAGCAGGAGCATCTTCTCGCCCACCTCCCTATCCTCTGGGTCCCGGAGCTGTAGCTCCGTACACCAGCTGGACAGGGTCGAAGAAGTCACCCTGCCAAAAGCACCGTCCCCGGCCTCCATGCCACCAGCAAGCCAGCCCTGACTTCCCCAGATACTTTCCAGACACTGCCTTTAAGCCCAGACAGGAAAATTTCTCGCTACCAGCCCAGCAAGGGGGAAGCAGACTGTTTTCGCGGCTCTCTGCAAGTGTGACAAGGTGTTTGGGTTCGTCTCAGAGCTCTCCCGGCAGCTTTCAGGGGAATGAAAAGCTGTTTTTAGAGGCTTAAAAAAAGGAGGGAATAAAAAAAAAAAAAAAAAAAAAAAAAAGTTGTTTCACTGTAAGAATCAATTCTCCCTCACCGGGCAAAGCTGACTAATTTGTAAACTGCGAGAAAAGAATAAAAAGCAGCCAGCGAGCGAGAAATGCCAGACGAGGATAAGCGCAGAGCATCGCTAGGCAAAGGGATGCTTGTTCCTCAAGGATTTATTTATTCTCCTAGAAAAACAGGGAGGAAAAAGGAAACTCCCTGGGGCTGGTTCCCCCCTCGGATGCCACTCAGGTGGACCTCCAGGCGAGGTTGGGGACCCCCTGGAGCCATCCTCTCCACCGCTGAGCCTGCTCACCCTGTTGATGGGCATCTTCTTGGCTCTCTACGAGCAAGAGGAGAGTGAGGCCAACCAGGCAAGGGCAGCAAAAGCTCCCCTGGGTTAACACCATCCTAAAGCTCATAAACCACATCAGCAACCTGCTTGGCTCCGGCACAGCTCTTATTGACCGCATGCCCTGACTCCCTCAGTGGGAAAACGTAGCCCCGAGCCTACATTGCTCCATTTAATGTCAGTCCAAGCCCGCTTTTAGCGGAGGATAAAAGGCAAGCGCAGTGTGGTTTAGCATTGCTAATTAGAAATGACCGGAGAGGAGGAATTAAGGGGATGAAAACCAGGAGAGGAAACGGTATCAGAATCTGAGATTTCTGCATCCAGCAGAAGAAACACTTAATAACGCGACTCCTGGGGCCCAGAGGCAGGTCCTGGAGGAAGGGCTGTGCGGGCAGTGGGGCGCAGGAACACCACCAATGCTGCTGCCCAGCTCTTTGAAGGGAGGGGGAGCAGGGAAATTCACTTTTTTTTTTTTAAACCCAGCACCAAACCAAAGGGAAACAAGAGCGAATTTGTGCTTCTTGTGCTTCTTCTCCCTCCTTACAACTGGGTGGGCTTCAGCAGAAGTTTGGCCATCCTGGGAGAAAACAGACCGTGTCCCCATCGCTGGCACCCGCGTAGCAGTTCTGTCACCCTGGGGCTATGGGACTGGAGAAACACGGTGCAGAAAACCCAGGCTGGCTCTGGGTGAGCCAGGTCAAGGTGTATTCCCAAACCAGGAGACCTAAACTGGGACATGCCCAAGGTCCTGAGCGATGCCAGCTCAGCCAGTGCTTCTCAAGGCACAAGTCAGAGATGCCCGACCTTTCAGATCCTGTCTCCAAAACACCTTTCTAGCTTGTTTCAATCACCCTGTGTACGTACAGTCGGGCTTTCATCTCCCAGGGAAGTCCCCTGGGCTGGAAACAGCATCTGGGGGAGTGTTGTGAAGAGGCATGGTGTAGATGGAGTAAGAGACAGGGACCAGGAGGGCTGCCCAGACCCGGGGAGCCCCATGTACCAGCAGGGAGAAGGAGGGTCTGAGCTGAGACATGTTGGTTTGGGAGGAGGCACTTGTCATCTCCCAGCTCTGCAGTGCTGCTGATGCATCGCCCACTAATCAGAGAAGAGGGGAGGGGATCACACGCCTGCGGGGGAGAGATGCGCTGATGGATGCTGTGAGGTCATAGGGACAGGAGATCACTGAGATATGAGGTCACGCGTCGTCCTCAGCCAGCATCTCCTCTCCAACCCCAATCCGAGCCCCTCGGCAAGGAGCTATAGGTCCCCAAGTCGTTCAGCATCTCTTGGGTTTGCTGATGACCCATTTACAATGGCTTTGGTAGATCTCAGTCTACATCCCACGTATAATGTGATTACAAGGCTGTGTAATTGCTGCATAATTGTCCTTCTTCCTGAGGCTGGCGCACCCTGGGGTTCCAGCCTCTCAATCTTAATTAAAAAGAATAAATATTAATCAATCTCAATCGTCATTTCAGAGCTGGGGGGGCAGGGGGAGGGCCCCTCAGCACACACAACCTTTGGGGTGTAAGGGGAACATGAACCCCATGTGGGGAAATTAGCCTGACAAAGGGTCTCGGAGGTGCCATGCCCCATCATAAGGGGTCTAATTGAGGACTCTTTTAAACAGTACTTTAACTCCTCAGCGGCTGATCGTTTGGCAGAGCAAAGCCTCAGGAAGATCCACCTGCCAGCTACAGAGCATTTCCAAGCAGCCAGGCATCCTCTTCCCTGCATTTTACAGAGAAGGAAAACGGCATGAGCAGAGCTGCTTGCTGTCCTCCAGCTGCTGGGAAGCAGGAGCAGATCAGCCTTTTCTTGTCCTCGAATCAAAGGGAGCGATGCCACATCTCATTTTTCCCAGCAAAAGTTTGCGACGGGAGTTTGAGACCCCCCAATTCTCCTTTCGCCCACCCACTCACAGCCCTTTTGGTTGCAGAAATGTGCGGGGATTAACGGCACGGACTCTGGCAAGCAGCAACCAAAGACCTTTATTGCTCTATATTAGGGTAATTTATAGCAAGCAGAAGTGTCCACGCGCTATCCGCAGCCTGCAGATAGGTTACAGCCTTGTGTTCACGCGCATCTGTGCTCCAGCGGATAGGTCTGCTCTTCCTGACCATACAGCATGACTTCATGGTCCTTATCTTGTTTACTCCTTCCCAGCAGCTCATTCCTTTCTTCCTTATCTTCTGCCTGCGTGCTTTCTCACGGGTACAGTACCTGCTCATTAAAACCGAATTCAGTAATGTCCATAGTTAAAAATCCTATCCCCACAGAAATGGACTGACCCGTAGGGCCGGGGCAGTGGGATGCAAACCAGCATGGAAAGCAAGAAGCCATGTTAGTGATGGGGCAGAGCTAATAAAGCTTTGCCAGGACCTGGCTGCCAAGCTGCTGGGACCCAGGGAACCCGAGGATGAGGAGAAAGGGCTTTCCAAGGGAAGGGTTTTCCAAGGCAGGGATCTGGAAAGGACTGCTGAAGGGGAAGCTAGGAATGAAGGCAGGAATTATGGACACTGTGAAGGAGAGGAAGCCACCCCAAAAAAAACTGCAGGTGCTTGCTGAACATGAGCTGCCCCATGCAGAGAGCCTGCCCCTGGAAATAAAGTCTGTGCCTTGGCCTCAGACCTGCTGAAGTGGCGGGTCAGACATCCAGATGATGGCTGGGGTGGTCGAATGAAAAAACAGGGAGAAAACAAGCAGGAACTAGCGTAAGGGGGGCAAAAAAAGAAAAGAACAACAACTAAAAAGGCAGAGAGACATAGTTAGGAAGTCTGTCTCACTCCGCCAGTGCAGAGCCCAGGTACGTGGTGGGACCCTGCAAAGCCTGGCTGATTCGGCTGCAGGCAACTGTAAATCAATCAGTCAGCCCTCGTTATTGCAAATGAACCACCGGTCATCTGAGATACACAGCTGCTAGCACCCAGGATAGCATGAGAGAGGTGCTCAGGCAAGTAACGCTCAAGGGAAGGTTTGTCCACAATCCCCATCTCCCTCCTGCATCCTCCCATCTAGGACCAGGAGCGTTGCCCCACTAGTCCCGAGACTTTTAGAGAAAAGCCACCCAGAGAGCAGGGTTTGCACTTGGAGAGCTGAAACGGTGTTAGATGATGCAGCACATGAAAGAAGAGAGGTCTAGATACAAAGAAATGCTCTTTCAGAGCTGTCTTGTTGAGGAGTAACTGGGCCATCTCCTGTATTAACTACTCTGTCCTCACTTCTGTCTGAGACTGGCAAGGGTCTGCCCCACTCAGTGTCCTGGGAAACCTAAGCAGGTTGCAAAAGGGCTAAGAAAGAGTGAAACGAGGCGGAAAAGAGAAAAGAGTGATCCCAAGAAGCTTTGGAGAGAGCTGATGGAGAACTCAGCTAATTACATCCTCAGAAACCTCACCACTTCCAAATGAATTTTTAATGAAAAAAAATAATGCTCTTTTCCAGTTATTTAGCATAGAAAGGAAAAGCTCTGGAGATTGCCGCACCAACCCCCAATACCTACTGCGTCTGGGCATCTCAAGACCACACGGAGAGGTGAACTAGAGCTTTTTCCAGACAGGTCCTGACCTTGGGAGGCAGGACCAGAAATTAATTCAGTCTCACGCAGACTGAGAAAATGCTCTTTAAAGTGGAGACAGGGAGATGGGAACTCACAGGGGTCAAGCGGTGATGGCGCTCCTGGGAGACTGGCTACGGAGGCCCCGGTTGGAGGCTGAGGTAGAGTTTTCTATTTAACACAAGGATGCGCCTCAATTCCCCAGGGCTCTGAAAGCAATGAGAAAGCTTTGCCTAGCACAGGACTGTGGGAAGGCAAGTGGTGCCACAAACCGAGAGCAGCCAGTACCCCCACACACCACCTCCACCATCCAGGGGAACCCCCAGGATGGACTTCACCTCCGCACCTGTGGGGATAGGATTTTTAACTATGGACATTACTGAATTCGGTTTTAATGAGCAGGTACTGTACCCATGAGAAAGCACGCAGGCAGAAGATGAGGAAGAAAGGAATGAGCTGCTGGAAAGGAGTAAACAAGATAAGGACCATGAAGTCATGCTGTATGGTCAGGAAGAGCAGACCTATCCGCTGGAGCACAGATGCGCGTGAACACAAGGCTGTAACCTATCTGCAGGCTGCGGATAGCGCGTGGACACTTCTGCTTGCTATAAATTACCCTAATATAGAGCAATAAAGGTCTTTGGTTGCTGCTTGCCAGAGTCCGTGCCGTTAATCCCCGCACGCACCCATCTCATCTCCTGGCACAGCACGGAGATGGGCATTTAGCAATCAGGTACATGAATTTTACCTCCCTGCAACATGCCCTCATGGTCTAACCTCTATCTCTGAACGATTCCTTCACCCAGAGGACAACAGGGTACTGCAGTTGGGGTCTCAGCATCGCAATTCAGCTCCTTTCGAAGCCCTCTGAGCAAGGTCTGCCTGGAGCCAAAGAAGGAGGTAATGCCTCATGAGCCATATACCATGAAAAACTCCACTCACCCCCGAAGATAAAGCAAAAACTGAGTGTAGTTACAGGGAGCAAAACCCACTGTGATTTGTTCAAAAAAGATGGAGAGAAATTCTAAAACTCCAGCTTCAAGATAAGAGGGAATCAACCCGCACCATTTCAAAACAGTTGGGCCCCTCACCACCAGGTCCTGCCTGGGATGCTGCACCTCTGCACTAAGGCAACGGAGCTGAATGATGGGTAGTGCAAACGAGTCCTGTCTTTGTTTTAAAACTCCTTTCATCTGGTGTCTTCTCGTTCTTGCCTTGTGAGGAAGAGTAATGGCTCCTTGCTCGCCCTTCCCCGCCGCTCAGGTTTTTATAGACCTCTGTCCCTGAGCCCATCCATCATCCCTTCCTTATGCTGATGAGAGCAGGTTATTTAAGCTTTCCTTGTACACAAGCCGTTCCACCCCCCTGATCTCCCTCGACACCCCTCTGAATTGACACCCAGGGTGTTCCGATTCTCAGCACAGCAGCTGGGAGCCACGAGACGCATGTGAGAAAGGTGCAGGCACCATGCTACATCTGGCTGAAACCTCTCAAAGTGAAAATATGATTATTTCCACCTTTAACCATCTCACATCCACCCAAGACTACTTTCAGGCAGTACTCTGACCCATGATCTGGAAGCCTGATGTCCTAAAATTGTGTGTCTGCAATCAGTGGGCAACTCTTGACTACTCTGCCTGGCAAGTTCAGCTCAGCTGTTGTGCTCTCCTGTCTTCTGGTTCCCAGAGACCATGAAATATTAAGGGAAAAAAAATACATAAATAAGAATTTCTAAGGGATTTCCAAGGAGCTCTTGTCTTCCGCTTCAGTGGGTCAGTTGGACCCACAGAAACGAGCAGAGAAAGGAGGTGAGTTCTTCTTTGACACAGTGAAAAACTTGCTTAAAAGAAATTGAAGGCAGGCATGCTCTGTGAGGCAGGAAAGGGTGTTGGGATGGAGAAGCCCTTTTGGGCAGCAAACCCACCACCGTCCAAATAGCTGTTTAGCTTCTCTGACAGCATCTTCAAGCAACCCATTCATCTTTTATGGATGGAGGGCTGTAAACTCTCCCTCCCTGTCCCCAGTTTTGTTCTTAAAAACTGTTCCATCAAAGAGATCTATGAAAGGCTCAGTTCCCAGCTGACAAGCTATCTATTTAAAGTTTATATGCCCGGGAACATTCACAAAGACTTATTAATGCGAAACTGCTGAAAGGAGCAAGCCCATATGCAGCCGCTACACAAACATGTCTCCATTATCATTTAATGCTCCCCAGCTTGGCGAAACAGCACGTTCTCGCTCCTCATCCCATCCTCTCCCTGCTTCAGTGCTCAGGACTCACTTATTCCCCATCAGCAGGAGCACGTACGTCCGAGGATCTGGCAGAGGGGGACAAGACGGCGCATGGAGGTCCACCTCACCAAGAGGGTGAAGCTGGATGCGCAACCCGCCCCAGTGCTCCGGGTCTCCAGTTGCAATGAGAAGAAGGAGCATCATCTAGGAGATGCCTGCGGTGGATGGCTGCCATTGAGGAGCTGCATGTCCAGCGTGGACCACAGTGTTTCAGTTCTGCACGGAAGGAGGGCGGCTCCCACCACAGTGAGGTGGACGTGGGAATGGCAGAGTCACATCTCCTGGGGATCAAAGGAGGAGGCAAGTTTAAGATGGAGCACGGTGAAACCATCTCCAACGCGTGCTGACGACTCGGAGTATTTTAACCCTCTCTGCAAAGATCGCAGAAGACAAAGAGGGGGCCCGCGTATGGATGCTCTGGGTAGAAAAAGAGGGGTTGGGGTAAAAAAGGCTGGGGGCGGGCAGAGCCCGAGGCTCCCCCCTGCCCCAGGAGGCTGCTGCAGGGCATCCTGCACCCCAGGGTCAAGGCCCGGGCACGTCACTGCCATTGCGTGGCAGGAAGAAGAATAACTCGTGGCCCGTGCCTCCTCTCAGGGCTGCCTGCTGAGCCAGTCACAAGGAACACCCTCGCTCTGGCAGCTCCACAAACCTAGAGAGGGTCCTTCCACTCTTCCCGAGCACTTGCTGCCTGGGGAAAACCACTTTCCCCAACACTGGCTTCATTCAAGCTGGGAAAATAAAGAAATTAAGTAGAAGTGTCCTTCCCAACCCATATCAGCTAAGAAATGTAAGCGCCTGCGTTCACGTATGCGTGCTCTGGGTGATGTTTTACTCAGCGCACTGAGAAGCAAAGCATGACCTTGGATCCTCGAAATCAAAGATTTATCAGCGAAACCAGGCGAGGAACGGAGCAGAAATGAACAGACAATAAGAGCATCATTCTTTCCTCTTCCCAACACATGTGTAAATAAATGCAGCGTTTCCAGCCAGGCGATGACATATCAAATGTGGCCGATCCAAGGTAACTGCCTGTGCTTTTTCTGGCTTAAGATTTCCAACCGCGGGGTTTTCCACATGGAAGAAAAGCCTTGTTCTTCTGATAGATACCTCTGGCCGTGCAGCTCGTGTTTAATTTGACAAGAGGACAAACCAATAAAAGCCTTGAAACTAGAGACTAAAAAAAAGGGATATTAAGCATGAGAAGACTTTCCTGGGACGAGGCATGGAAAAACCTGGGACTGCGAAGCCCGAATGGCTGAGGCTGATGGAGACAAGCGAAGCAACGCATGTCGGAGAGGGTCAGCAGGGAGCTGCCGGTCCCTCCATCCCTGACCACGACCTCACGCTCAGCTACCTCCGCAGACCCAGCATCACCAAGAAAATTTCATTCTGACATCTCCGTCACCCCCCACTTTCTGCAGGCTCTGAGTTTCTGCATCATCCACGACCATTCCTGAGATGGTCTAAATGCCCCCATGCCCACCTCCGAGCAGCTGGCAGATGTTCTGGAGCAATGAGGCAGCAGGGACCAGGATTCTCTGCTCTTATCCTTATTCAGCCTTGCACCGCTGCCAGCGCTGAGCATCTCCATCTCAGGGGATGGAGTCACACACCTCTCCTGGCAGCAAGAAAGCTGCTTCTATAGGCAGGCGAGAGCTCTGCTGAAGGCAGACGGTGCCCAAGGTGCTGCTTAAACCCATTTCTAAGCTCGTAGAGAGGCTGTATAAGTGGACAGCAATGACAAGCCTCATTCCTCCCCCGCAGTCAGGTGGGGAACACCATCAGCGCTAGAAAAAGGCATTCCCCAAACACCCACAAACCCACCTAATGTAACAGCCTCACATATTGATTACCTGGCGTGGCCAAATTAAGCAGCTGCTGGGAATTCCCACCAACATTTAGACTCCGCTTTGCGGCACATGGGTTTTTGCGGGGACACAAAGGATGTCATTTTTGGTATAATTCCATTTGTTCATGATATTGCTTCCTTTAATAGGTTCAATGAATTTTTTAAAAAAGCGCTTTTATTGAGCCATTTCCTAATGAATTGGCTTCTTGAAAGAAGTCAAGGTAATATTGACACTTTATGTCAATGCGGTAAAAAACAAAATAATGTTGTTAACTCCTCAAGGTTCACAGGTCCTCGGCAGTGTGGAAATGCCTTGGGACGCAAAGAATAGCTCCACCATAAATGTGGTACCGTGAGTCACGTAACACTGCACACCAGCACCTTCTACAGAGCCCAGGCTTGGACTTCAGTGGGAAATATAGAAGCTCAGCTCAGTGTTTACTGTGAGGAAAGTTCCCCATCTATTGGGAAAGATTTTCTTTGGCTCAGGCTCTATGGAGAGACTGGATGTTGTGTTGGGGCGTCCCAGCCTGGAGGTCACCACAGAGAGATGGGACCAGCGATGGATCTCACCTAGAGGTAACCTGAAGAAGCAAGCAGACCTGGAGAAGGAGGGCTAGATTTCACAAGGACCAAAGGAATAAATTAAAATGGGGTCAGACATAGCAAGCACAGATCAAAAACCAGCAGGAGAGAGTGGAAAAGGCACATCAGAAATCCAGACAGCCTTCCAAGTTCATTGCCTCACCTTGCAGCATCACCAACAGACAGCCCATCTGGCTCAGCCCCCGGCAGCGGGGATGGGAGAAGATGCTCTGGTCCACAGAAGCAGTTGGGGACTGAGACTAGACAAGAACAACTGCCCTCAGCTTGGCTTACGAGCTCAAAAATAGCCACCCACCGCAATTAAATCATTGGCAGGTTACTCAGCGACGTTGTCAGCCTGTCTCAAACTCCTCATTTGGAGGCTTCAGCCATTGGAAATAAGGTTGATTCAGGGTGAGCTGGAAAATTACGGGGGGCAAGGAGACAAATCACACTGAGATCACCTATCCTGTTGTTTGCGCGGAGTGAATTACACTGGTTTAAATTCAGACATGAGGTTATACCCAGGACATATTTCCTAGATAAATAAGCCGCTAGCCTTTTCTACTTGTAACCAGGCAACATGCAGACATGTGGGTGTAGGACGCCAATGAATGTTTATATTGGGTATTATAACCTTTATTTACCGTTGGACCGGCGCTATTCTCTCATTCTGAAGAAAGGAAGGTTTATTGCCAAGCTGAGTGGATACGGACTCCTGCCTTATAGCCAAGCCCCACATAAAAAAAAAAAAAAAGAAGAGGTATTAGATCTCCATCCTCCCCAAGCATCAGATCAAGGGTCCCTGCTGCAGCTCCTGGCATTGGGAGCTGCTCTTTAAACATTTAACACACTAAAATCAGCCGCGAGCGAGACGGAAAAATAAAAAAACAAAACAAAACAAAACAAAACCACCACCCGGAGCAGCCTGATTTTCAGCCTTTAGAGACACAGAGCCATTAAACTTTCATGTCCACCCTTCGCCTCCTCGCTGCCCGGCTCTGATCTGATTTGGCAAACACACAGTCCCAAGGACCGGGACCTGCTGTAGGTGAGGTAGGGAAGATAAAAAAGGCACTGGCGCCTGGGCACGGGATGCCGAGACACAAGATTCTAAGAAAAAAGTGGTTTCTCGTGGTCAGTCTTTTCAGAATGACTTATTTTCTGTGCCAGGGGGGCTCTCTTCCACCAGCCCTGCAAGACTGCCAGGGATAAAGGGGGCATCACTGGGGCTGTTAGAAAGGTAACCAGTGTGGGCATGTATATAAAAAATATATGTAAGATATATAGATATATATAAATAAAAACACATAAAAGATATCTAAATACTATATAATATAAATATATAAAAATAATATATATTTATATTTTAGTGACATTTTCTCAAAAGGATCTCATGGGAATGATTAAAAATAAACTTCTTGGTAAGCTAGCCACTTCAATAATACAAAACACATCAAGGAGGGAAAAAAAAAAAAATCAATCTCCAGAATGGTTCAAATTAAGGTCCTGTACTTTTTTTCCTCCCCCACTCCTTGTGTTCTGCAGAAGCTGTCCCACATTCCCCATTTCACCCAGGTTTCCGACACAGGGCAGCAAATTTGGGCTTTCCCTTCGGTAGAATAAAACCACATGTGATGAGCAGATGGGTTTTCTGGAGGTTTACATCAACCAGCCGTGTGACCAAGTCACCCACATTAAAAAATAACCCCAAAAGCCATGTTTTCTGGCTGTCATAGAATCATAGAATCATTAAGGTTGGAAGAGACCTCCAAGATCGAGTCCAACCGTCAACCCAACACCCCCATGCCCACTAAACCATGTCCCTCAGCGCCTCATCTACCCGTCTTTTAAATACCCCCAGGGATGGGGACTCAACCCCTTCCCGGGCCAGCCTGGTCCAATGTTCAACCACTCTTTCAGTAAAGAAATTTTTCCTCACATCCAATCTAAACCTCCCCTGGCGCAACTTGAGGCCATTTCCTCTCGTCCTTTCGCCAGTTACTTGGGAGAAGAGACCGACCCCCCCTCGCTACAGCCTCCTTTCAGGTAGTTGTAGAGAGCCATGAGGTCTCCCCTCCGCCTCCTTTTCTCCAGGCTAAACAACCCCAGCTCCCTCAGCTGCTCCTCATCAGACTTGTTCTCCAGACCCCTCACCAGCCTCGTTGCCCTTCTCTGGACACGCTCCAACATCTCAACATCCTTCTTGTAGTGAGGGGCCCAAAACTGAACACAGTATTCGAGGTGCGGCCTCACCAGTGCCGAGTACAGGGGCACGATCACTTCCCTGCTCCTGCTGGCCACACTATTCCTGATACAGGCCAGGATGCCATTGGCCTTCTTGGCCACCTGGGCACACTGCCGGCTCGTGTTCAGCTGGCTGTCCTCCCTGCTCTGCACCCCATCGATGCCTGGGAGCCTTGGGCACGGCTGCTGTGCTGTGCAACCACTCATACAGCAAAACTAAGGCCATTTAAACCCTTAACAAGGTGGGAGTCTCCTGTCCCCAGCACCCATGGGTGTCCTGCCCACGACAGAGAGTCTGTGAGGTGCAGGATGGTGCCCAAAGGGGAACGCACCCTGGATGCAGACCTTCAACCTGCTGAGGTCCACCTGCATGCTCCCCCATCACCAATGCTGTCCCTCCCTTTTACTCCATCTTAGTTAAAGCATCTCTTTTGGGATTTCTTTCTCCACTCCAGGAAAAAACATTTCCCAGACAAGAGGCACCGAGCAAAACACAGCCAAACCACCCGGCAAAATGAGTTTCCAGATGCAGTGGTGGCTTTATGGCAAGCAGGGTGCCTCCAGCCCCTGGCACAGGTGATCTCCAGGTCCCACCACCCAGAAGGCTGCTCCCCCCCATCACCGCACGGGTGACCCCCAAACTCTATGGCAGGTACCAGCACCCCCACCTCCGCACAGCATCGCTGCAGAGCTCAGATCTTGGTCAAGCTGGGATCCGTGAGGAGATACTCCTGTACACTCGAGTATTTGCCATGGTCAGAAAGTGTCACCTCTGCTGCTCCTCCTGACCCAGCTGAGCCACCAAGCAGGCATTGACCATGAGTCTTAAGCTGCTGATAGCCCGCTATGGCATCCATGCAATAAATCCATAGGTATGGTTATATACTGAAGCATTGCAGTGAAGTCCTGGGGCTGCCCGGCTGGGGGGGATGGCGGGTACAAGCTCACTCACGGTTCTCCTTCCACGCCAGCACAGCTGCTCCATACCCTGGTGACACCGCGCCGGGATGACAACACCATCGGGCGCCACGCTTGGACACTGCTGTCACACGTGGGCTGCCCCATCTCACACTTGATTTTTTGTGTGCGGTGTAGCAAGCCCATAAATACAGGAATCCCTTCCGAAGCAGACAACAGGCAGGAGGTGGAGATGCTGATGGCACCAGCGATAAAACCAGGGGAGGTTTCAGCATCTCAGTCAGATGGATACAGCTGTGGGATGCTCTCTTAGGATGATGCCCTTAAAACAGAAGATCCTCATAAACACCAACCAAGCGTCCTTGCTTGCTGATGGAGAAAACCTGCCAGCCCAGCAACCCAGGGGAGACATTTGGAGGAGGGATGGGGACAGAGCCATGCTCAGAGGATCTTCGGGAGCCCTCCAGCCTCTGCAGGCAGGCTGGGGGCAGTTAGGGTGGACACCATGTACCTGATGCATCTGCAGCAGCTTTAAAGAGTTTCATTTTGTACCACCTTGCCTCAAAATTTCGGTGCAATTCTTTGCCTGCTCTTTATCCACATTAAATACGTTTGGCCTGCTTCTGCAGAGACCTTTCTGGGACGCTTTCCAGCCTTCTGTCTCTGTTTATCTTGCACCCTTGATAGGGAAAGGGAAAAAAACCCACCCCACAACCCAACCTCCAGGCAGGTAATCTGATCTCTTCGCTGCACAACACATCATCTTTCCCCTTCTTGCTGACCTGCTCTTGTCTCTACTGTTTCCGCCCC
>NW_008824600.1:36389-50224 GCF_000699105.1 Pygoscelis adeliae
CCTTCCCCCCCCCAACCCCCCAGCCCTTCTCCCATCTGCTGCTCTAAAAAACCAGCCTTTAGGGGACCGAGGGAGGAGCTGGATTCATTTTGCTGCAGCCCTGAAAGCCAGTCTACCCATCTTCAGTCCACTTAAATGGACTGCTTCACCTCTGCAGCATCCCAAGCCCTATTTACATCAGGCTAAAACCTGCCTTGTCTGCACGTTTGGAAAAAAAAATAAGTAGTGTTTTTTGTTGGAAGGATTTGCTCTCAGCCAGGGATGCAAATCAGGGTGGTGATGCAAGGAGATAAACTGCTTTTTGCTCGGACCAATTTTTTTTTTTTTTCCCCCTGTTGTTTCTGACAGTCCAGAGATCAAACTTCTTCCAGTTCTTCCAAATTCCATGAATTTTTTGGATGCCAGAATGGGTTTCCTGCAAGAAGTTGATGTTTCCTTTCAAAGTGTTCAAGAAAGAACAACAACAAAGAGCTTTTTTCCTTTTTTTTGCTGCTCCTGAGTGTTTCCATCCAGGCACGCAGTCACCAGCAAGGCACGAGCGTACCCCAGGACCCCCAAAACCCTGGGTGGGGACCAGGGCAGCAGACCCCAGCCCACAACGGAGGAGCACGGGCTGTTTGCCTTCCTTCAAAGGCTGTTTTCCATCCCATGGCTCTGCAGAGAGATGCAAAAACAAAAAAAAGAGCCGAGTCTTGCCAAAGGCTGGCTGGGAAGGGATGGAGCCACGTGCAGTGCAGCGAGGGTCTCGCTAAGGGGAGCTCCCACTTTGGGGCTGGGGGTTATAAATAATCCCCAAAAGAAGAGGAACCAACATATTTAGTGCTTGAATACGAGACTTCAAAAGCAGTCACCCTGAAAATTCACAGGGTGGGTGCCCCCCGCAGAGGAAGGGCTCGGGGGGGCTGCAGCAGTGCCCTGAGGGGTCAGTCCTCACCACCGGCAGCTGCCTGTACCTCTGCCCAGGGAAATCGCCCGAAGCTGGGGATTTGCAGCCCTGCTCCCGCTCCTGTCTGCGCCACTGCTTCCCTGGGCGCAGAGTTAAACCAGAGCCTCTCGGGCTGGGGCAGCAGAGGAGAGCAGGAGAGGGGAAATAGCGACATAAAGAGGACAGGAGGGGATAAATAGCACCAAAGGAGCACAAATAACATCCTCCAGGCCGCCAGCTACAGGGGACAGGGAGGGCTTCCACGCTCAGCGTGTCCCTTGGGGACATCAGAGGCACAGGGTGAGCCAGGGTGGTGGAGCAGCTCCATCCCCGGGGGATTATTCAGAGGTAACCCTTCGCATCTTCCCAGGACAAAGCAGCAGCTCACAGTGAAGCCTCCATTAGCCAAGAAAGCTCCCAGCAACCTACTACCACAGGGAGCAACAGCCCCCTCACCACCTCCATCGTATCGCCTCCTCTACTAACATCACCCCCTGCTGCCTAAGCACCTCCCTCTGTCCACCTCTTATTATCTACTTTGTTAAAGTAATTAAGCTCAGCTTGAAGCAATTGTTTCTGTGGTGCTGGGAGGCACCCTGGGTGACAAAACAGACTCAGAGACAGGAAGCTTATGAAGTACAATGCTCAGAGCTAAATTGCTTTCTGTAGGGCTCAGAGTGAACGACTCGTTGCAGTCACCAAAAAAATCTCTAGAAAAGTGGTACCGTATCCCCAAATCAAGCACATCCCTCAGTTTAGCACCGCTGGAAGGAAATTTATGTCCTGTAGGAAATTCCAAAAGGCAATTTCATTTCAGTAAGTAACAACGTTCCACTCGGAAAACATTTGAACAGTGTAATGCAACATATAATACGAAGCCTATACGTAAGTGAGACAGTAGAAAAGTCCGGATGAAATTAAAACGACAATGTCTCAATGAAACATTTTGACTATCAAAATGCAATGAGATTGAAAAGATCCATTATGACACTTTTGCCATAATGTTGGGGTTTTTTTTGTATTAATACGCTTCTAGGAATTTTTCCAGCTCAATAAAACTGCATGTTCTGCAAGAAAGCTGCAGTAGCGACATCACAAAGTTCCCCTTTGGGAGATTCCCTGAATATCCCAGAGGGTTGGGGATTATTTTCTCTCCTGCAGGGAGTGCTGGCACAACCAGCCTGGCACATCCCTGGCACAGACGGGGCATTCACTGGCTCATCCCGGGGCCGCCGCCCAGCTCCAGGGCTCCTCGGCCGGGCCGGGCACGCTGGGCTTCACAGCGCTGGAGAAAGAAAAGCAAGAGGGGGAATTGATATCCCAAGAGCCCTCCCAGAAACAGGGAGGAAAGGGGGATTTTTGAGAAGAGACAAGCAATTTTCCAGGCGCAAACATGGGTAGGGGAGACTCCAGACTGTGCTGTGCCCATACCCACGGCTCCCTTTCTGTCTGTCTGTCTTTCTTCCCAGCCTCATCAGGTCCGTTGTGGCAGTGGGAAGCCCTCCCCAGGGGCAAACAGAGAGAGAAGAAATACATCGATCCAAATGCATCTGGCCAGCGGAGACATGGCACCAGCTCACCAAGATGCCCCCCAGCTGATGATGCTCCTCCACCCGCCAAGCGGTCCCCACCGCTCGAACGTGCCACAATTTATCCAAACTCCAAGGGCATGGAGAGAAGCGGGGGTGGGGGGAAAGAGCGAGAAATCCCTGATGCATTTATTAAAGATCATTTTGGTCACAGCAGAAAATTGCTGGCAGCTCCAGCCCTGTCATCTGAGCAGCTGCCATGTGGCCTCCAACCCTTCCCTGCTGGAAGCCAGCCTGGAAATGAGCTGGCCCCAGTACCAGAGTCCTACCCGAAGGACGGGAGGGAATTTGTTCCTTGAAATCCAACCCAGTGAACATCCTGCCTGATTTTGCACAGGGAAATTGATGCGCACAGGGAAATTGATGCACACAGGGTGTCCCCGGAGGGGAGAAGAACCCTGCAGGACCAGCCCGGGCTGGCACAGGCACCCCCAAAGGCATCGGGGTCCCCCGGCAGGGTGAGGATGTGCTGGAGGAGCAAGAGAAAAATCAGGATGCCCAGTGCAATTGTATCAGCCTGGAAACACAGAGGAAGCATCATCTGGTGCACGGTCCCTGCAAACGAGCACAGCAACGAGAGCCAAGGTGGGAGAGGATCGCCTCTTCCGTCCCCACCGTCTGTCCAGCCCGGCCTCCTGCTTCACCCCATCAGAGAAGAAATCATCAGCCAGAGCCCGAGTGATGCCCAAACGCTTCCCAGTGCTTGGAGGCATTGCACTCTTCAAAGCTAAATGTCCTGGAGGGCTGCAAAAATGCTATGCAAATGGTCAAGCCAGAGCTACTAGTCTCCCATCGATGCCCAGGCAGAGGGAAGGGTTGGGGTACACCTGCCTGGGTTGAGCCCCTGGTCCCCACAGTGGCATGGTGGCTCCCCACGGCCATCAGGTACCACCTCGCAGCCGGCCTCGGCACCACCTGGTGCAGGCAGCATCACCCTCCTGCTCCATCCCCAGCGCCCGCCAACACCAGCAGCAGCAGCGGCAATGCAGCAAGATGCCACCACCTGGCTGGAGCTGTCCCCCTTGCTCCTCGGCCACCAAACTTCCCCTCTGCTCCCTGGCTCCATCGGCCAAGCGTGGCCCTTGGGAGGGGGCACCTCATAGACCCACCCTGCGCTCCGGCATCCCGCTCCTGCCCAGGAGTCCCAACTGGGCTGGGGCTGAGCTGATGTCCCAGCCAGGGGACACGTTGCTGCCCCAAGCCCACGGCGCCGGCGCTGCCAAGGCAAGTCTCGCGCAGATGGACAGCAAACCATCTCCCAGCGGGAGATCATCTTTCATCAGCCCAACTCCCGGGGATGACTTTCAAAGGAAAAACGAGTCTACACTGTAGAATTTGAGATCCCTCTTTCACGGCAGGAGACATGACAGCCTTCCTCCCTCCTCCCACCTCCCTCCCTCACCTCCACCTTGCTAAAATCCAATTTAAAAGTCACGGCATGCCAGCCTGCTATCCCAAGGGGGGTGAGGAGCAATTTCCTCTTCTTTGCACACTTCAAAGGTGCTCGTGATCTGAGAGCGTCTCCCTCTGGTTCCCTTCCCCTGCAGCTTGTTTCCTCGTCTGGCAGCCTCTGTACTTCCATCTCCTCTCGCTCTCTCCCTCGCCCACGTAGCTGGAAGAGAGCTGCACGTGGATGGCAGCTCGGCTCGGCTTTCAGAGGCTCCAGATTAGCTACCCTCAAGGACTTTTCTTTAATTTTTCTCTGATTTTTCTTTTTTTTTTTTTTGAGCTTTTTCCTTGCTTGTTAATACATTTTAGCTCCAATGTGCTGGATGTGTGCCCAGCTAATGCTTGGAGAAGATGAATCCTTGTCTGATACGCATAAATGGTGGATCCTTTATGATTTGTTGTAGGATCATGTGTGGTCAAGCTTCAGTCTCTGCTCATTTGTGAAAGGAGATCATGTCCCATTCCCCACGGTCTGGGCAAGCCCCAATATCGAGCAGGTACGTCACTGCACGTCCACCCCAAGAAGATGCACTGAAGCTGGAGATGAAGCAGAAGGTCTCACCAGGGCCCTTCCTACAACATCACAGGAGAACCAATCCACCTTGCAGAGAGGATTCAATAAAGAGACAAACTTGCATGTCCCAAACCCAGAAGGAAATTTGGAGCAAGGTGGAAGTTTGGGCTGAAGACAACCGATTGCTTCTCAAACTGCTTTCGTGCCCTGGAGCTCATCCACCAGGAAACTTTACTTCTATGTTTGTGGTCCTTTTTGTGTCCAAATCAGATGCAAACAGTGAAAAAACACTGGTCCACAATCTGACAAAGCTGGTCCTCCTGCTTCTGCTGGCAGGGGGATAATGGCTGCAGGCGCAGCCCGAGGAGGATAGCATCCCAAACAACCCCGACATGGGCAGCCCACGGCTTTCCAACCAGAGTGCCCTCCTTGCAGGCACAGGTTCTGGCAGAGGAGATGAAATAGTTGACGAAAGGTGCATTCCAGCATCAACAGGGCTATTAATCAAGCTTGCAGAGAAACCAAATCCTTTCCCGGTGGCAGGAGGGAGACACGTGTCCTACCACGTTGGAGAAGGCTGACAGGAGAGGAAACCACCCAAAACTGGTGGGATCAGAACAAGCTTGGTTCCCTGGCTCATCCTGGGATTACTTTCTCTGTCAGGACCGAACAACTTGTCCTACCGTTGTCTTTCATCCCTCTAGACTGTATCAACCAACAGACTAGGTTAAACCTAGTGTATTAACTGAAAAGGGTAGGAATCAAAAAGCTAAATAAATCATAGATGCAGATTGATTTATGTGGTTTAAATAAAGCCTTTCAAATGGAGACATTATCCACTGGAAACCCTTAATGAAAAGTTAGCAATGTTCTCAGAAGCAGAAATATTCTCAGCATGAAGGCAGGACATCTATTAAAGCCAGTAAAATTAGATGAATGGGGCTCAAAGCTAGTGATTTTTAATACACCAGTTGGACATTGCGAATTTAAGCTAATGCCGTTTGGAATTAGTTCTGCTCCCAAGGTATTTCAAAGAGTAATTTGGCAGATACTTGAGGGATTAGGAGGTGCTGAAGTTACAGCAGATGATATTTTAATTTGGGCTGTGGAACCTCAAGGAACATCATGAAAGGCAGAGGCAACTTCTGCAGACAAGTGAGAGGAAGAAAGTCCTATCTGCATATTTAAGAAGTTCAAATGCCACGGGTATATTTGGCCTCAGGTGAATCATGTTAGCCGTGGTGTTCTCCAGAATAAATGCCAACTGGCTGATGAAACCACCTTCAAAGCTATTTCAACACCGAGGCCAAGATGCTTTAAGTCAGCAGTCAGCAAGTCGGGCACTGAAGGCTTCTGGAAAGGTGCCCTTCATTTGCTGCCCAAGTAGCGTTTGGAGATTGAGCTGCTGGAAACTCTCTGCCAAGGATGCTTCAGCCTCTCTTTCAGAGATCTCCTCAACCCTGATGGACACATTGAGCCGTGACGTGATTTCTAAATCCAAATATGTATCTTAGAGGAATTAAGATTAAAAGATGAGTGAGAAATTAAAACAGTCAATGTGAAGGTGCTGGGGAAACCACTTGCAATGAAACCCAGGCCCATGCTGGTGTCCCTGCAGAGTGGCCTTCTAGCAGCCTCCAAAACATGAATGAGCTGGATGTCAAGGGCTCACAGCTGCCTTGAAAGTACTCCATGCCATTATACATGGGAGATGTGAGTTTCCCGTTAAAAGAAAAGCTTTAAAAAGTCTAAACTTTAAAATTACCAGGAATCATTCACCCTCCGTGGAGCCACCGAGCCATGTCACCCCCCCAAGGACCCAGGGCTGGAGACAGCCACGGCCATCTCCAACCCACCCGACCAGAGGGATGGAGGGGGCATCTCAGCAGGGAGGAGGGTATAAGCCCCGCAGGAAGATTGAGAAGTCCCCACTGAGCAGCGACACTAACAGCTGCTGTTTTTCTTTTGCTGCTTACCAAAAGAAGAAGGAAAAAAGGGGAGGGAAAAAAGTATTTACCCTGTTTATAATATTGCTCTGGATCAGCGTATTAATTATTGATACAACTAGAGATGAAAGCAGTCTCCAAACACCTCCCATTGCATCAAACTCATGTGCGAGGTTTCCATCCATCAAACTCCCTGGAAGGGAACAGCCTAAGAGCAAGTCTCCAGGAGGAGGAGAAAGCAAAGGGAGAGGGAAGACCACCCTGCCAGGAGAGAGGTCCCAGCATCCAAATCAACTCCAGGAGCAACAGGGAAGGAGTCGGTCCTCCGAGACTCACCGCTGGACCCGACTTTGAGTGAGGGGTGAAATGACACCCCCCCATGGGCACATGCAAATTAATTTTGGGGGGTGAAGGTGACAATATAAATACAAGCTCCTGCCAGCTGCAATAAATCTGCTCTGCGGCGGGTGCTCCAGAATTAGGCAGAGCGCTGCTCCGAGAAAGGCTGGCAATGAATTAATAATTCATGCTAAAAATCTGAGCCAAAATCCTTGATGTGAGTTTGCAGCCTCCCTCCCCGAGCCAGCCGGTGCCACCCTGACCACTGCACCTCCTCCTCAAAGAAGCAACCTGGGCTGGAAAAAGAAGGAAAACCTCCCACGGCAAGTGGAAAAATCTAATTTTTAAGCCACACAGGCACCATGGTGGAGATCTGGTCTCGTCCCCCTCCCTGAGTCACTCAGACAAGGAGGGAAAGCAAGAAATAGCGTTCCTGATTGAAACTCCAGGGAAGGACCGGGGAGACATTGTTCTGCGGCGTAATTACCCACGCTGGATTGCGGCCAGGACACAGCCCGATATCGGGTCTGGGTCCAGCTGTTCAGCTTCATTACGGCTGAAGCGCAGCCGTGGCATTTAGCCGATTTCTTCTTTCGGGGGCAATGAAAGGCCGATTTGAGCAGCGGGGTGAGGAAATGCTGGAGCGATTCTCGTGCTCGGGGGCAGCCGTGCCGCGGTGGTCCCCAGGGAAGTGCCCGCATCACGGGAGCTCCCTGCTCACCATCGTGTGGCATGGGACTGCCTTTCCCTCCTGCCTGCACATCCCCAGGTGTAGCAGACCCCAAGCATCAGTGGTGATGAGGCTCATCCCAGACCAGCTTTGCGGTGGCAGTGGGATGGGGAGCCATATCACCCCAGCGTGGCTTTGCAAGGGGCACAGGGACACCTCATCTCTCTGTTAAGCTTAAGGGCGTCGCGCTGGCAAGGCAGACAAAACATGTTTTATTTTCTGCAGTACAGCTGGAGAACTGAGCACCTATGGGTGCCCCAGCCCATGCTGCAAGGAACGAGGCATGCAGAGGATGTGCTGTTTTGCCTTGCCCGTTTGGAGGCAGCAGTCCAGGTCCTGCTCTGATACCCAGCCACCCTCTCCCCCCCGGACGAGCTGTCTCAGTTTCCCTTCATCACTGGTGGTGGGAAGGCAGGGGGAGCACACGGCAGTCAGGTGCTGCCCTCCTTCCACCCACTCCCAGGGGAGCTGGATCCCGTTATTCCACCTCTCATGAGATCTTTACCTCGCCCTTGGTGCCTCCAGATCTAGATACCGCAACCCCACGAGTCCAAACCTTCCTTTGCCACCTGGAAACAAAACAACTAGCATTTAGTAAATGCACAAAAAATATTGTAAAAATAGATAGACAACTACAAGGCATCCAATCCCTTTTGGTAGTTACTTCCCAGGGTTTGAGAGGCATTTTTCAGTGCTTGAGGTGGCCAGGCTTTCTCGTTTGCCTCCAGCTGCCAAACTTTGGATAAAAACTATCCAAACTTTTCTGATGGACATCGGTGAAGTACTTCTAACCGTTGAAGCAATGAAGGGCTTCTCGTGGTCATCCAAGAGAGTCTGGGGTACACGTGCTCACTCCAGAGAGGGGTTGGCTCTGCAACTGCACGGGGCTGGCCAGGAGGTCTCACCACTTTCTCGGAGAGGAGGTGGCATCTGCCCGTGGGTGTCTTGTGCTCGAGGGCAGCCGTGCCACGGTGGTCCCCAGGGAAGTGCCCGCATCACGGGAGCTCCCTGCTCACCATCGTGTGGCATGGGACTGCCTTTCCCTCCTGCCTGCACATCCCCAGGTGTAGCAGACCCCAAGCATCAGTGGTGATGAGGCTCATCCCAGACCAGCTTTGCGGTGGCAATGGGATGGGGAGCCATATCACCCCAGCGTGGCTTTGCAAGGGGCACAGGGACTCACAGTGGGTCCATCAACTGTGAAGGGATCTGTCATCACCGAACCATCAAGTGCCAGGGGAAGGAACCAGAAGTAGAGGGGGGATTTTAAAAGACACCTAAGGGAAGAAAGGCACAGGTGTCTTCCCCATGGTGGGAAGCTTTTCAGCTGAGGTTTTCGTTAGAAAGGGCTCCTGCACCCTGAGGACCTCCAAGCAGAGGTCCCATGCGGGGAGGATCTCCATGAGATTGAGAGGAGGCTTCCTCCTGCAAACAACTGTTGCATACACAAGCAAAGAGCCTCGCAGGGAGGAGCTGTACGGTGACAGGTGAAGCTCTTGGGGAAGGACATGCCATGAGGGGAGATGTCCTCCTGTGAGGGTCCCCTCTTGCTGCAGGCAAGGATGTAGGCACACCCTTGCACATAGCAGGAGCAACTAGCTTGGCCGGCTCCTCCCAGGTTGTAGCCTTGATCATGAGGATGTGGGGACCCTCCTTTTCCTTCCAACCAACTCCATGAAAGTCACAATTACACACACCCCCCCCCCCCAAAGAAACCCCTAAAAGACCTGAACTCCCACAGACGTCCAGGTTCCCTCTGAGACCTCCCCCGGTGGCCATGGTCAAAGAGACACAGGCAGGTTTGGAGGGACAGGCGCTTGGGTACGGATTCTTTTTATCTGCTGTTATTGAGGGTGGCTGCAGGACATCTCTGGTGACAGAAGAAGGGTTTAATCAGCCTCATTCCACCAAAAAGCCTGGGCCCCATGCTAATTCACAGGGGACTCTCTACCTTTGGGATTTGTACAATCACTGAATTTTTAATAACTTGTCCTCATGCAACCCAACTTTTTTTTTTCCGAGTCTGGAAGCTTCCTCTCCTGCTCATCAGCAAATCAAATTTCTTAATAGCAGAGTGAAATAACCTGAGAAGTAATGGAAGAAAGGGAAGGATTAAGTTTTCCCAGGGACCTTGATCTCTCTTATCATCTCATTGTCTTCAGAGGGGTGGTTTTCTCTCAATCTAATTATCTAGTGGATATGCGTTGCCGGCTCTCTTACGCATCCTGACTTCCATTAAAACAAAAAAAAAAAAGTTAAATCCCCTGTTATTGTTTTTTGATGAGAAATTCATGCTAATAACTTACATTCGGGAAATAATTTCAGCGAGTTTACCTTGTTTTCCTGAGAGGTGTCCCACGGGAGCTCTGCAACGGAAGAAATGGCCACGAGGAAGAGACAGCTGTTGCTAAGAAGAAGAAAGGGATATGCACGCCCAATACGCTTCCGGAAGGACTTGACCCAGGTGTTCAAAACCTGTGATCCCTGTGAGGCTTTCCATGGCTGGTGGCCACTTTTGGGGAGGACTTCCAGCAAGCAGGGTCCTGCCAAGCTCCTTCTGCACGTGGCCATGAAACGGAGAGGGAACAGCCGTAAAAATAAAGGGGAGGATTTCTGAAGGCACGAGGGATGTATTAGGGAAGAGTGGCCTGGGACCATGGAGGGAGCAACAGTGTAAGATGAAGACCCTGCAGCAAGACGTGATGGGAGCAAGGCAGGAGGTATCTGCCCTTGAGAAAGGAGATGGAGACAGCAACACAGGAGATGAGGGTGTGCATGGGGAGAGATGAGGCAGGCCAAGAAGATGGTCCTCCTGGAGAAGGTGAACTCAGGTGGAAAGCAAAGGGAAGGGGCAGCCATGGGGATCAGGACAGCAGGCAGCACGTGGCATCCTGCCCTGCCTGGGGATTTAGAGGCAGCAGCGTCTGGCAATGCATGTAATTACACGGCTGAGTTTCCCTCTCCAGAAACAACTCAGCATCTCTTTCTCCCCAGGCCTGACAACATCAAGGTCACGCATGTAAACTAGGGATGTACTCAGTTGTCTGCAGGAAACGCTGAACTTCTCTCTCGGGCAGTAGCATGATTCAGGCAAGTGGAGATTTCAGAAAAAAACACCGAGACTGTGAAAATACAGGAGGAAAGGGAAATCTCCAGACACAAACACTCTCCGGAGCCTGTTCCCCCTGAAACCGAGCTCCTTTACTGTCCCAGCACAGCATGTGTAAGAGCATCCATGCCATGAGAAGACCAAGGTACCTCCTGGAGGGTTAATTTGCACTCACCTCACACTGATCAACTGAAGGGGAAGGAAGCCCTTTTTAGTTTTTCTGTCTCCCAAGAGGCTCGAATAATTGCCATAAGTGCCAGCCATCTTCCACACGACTGACACATTACCGGCAACATACCCAAGAGGCTCTCCATCACTGAACTTATCACAGGAGAAAGGGGTGTCTTCTCTTCTTGATGGCTACTTGTTGCTAATTTAATACAATAACTAGACATTAGTGTATTAAAGCAAGCATATAAGTGCCTCTTGACAATACCTGTGACTTTTGGAGAATGGGCACCTTGCTGGGGTCACTCGAGCCCTCTCTCCCTGGCATGAGGAGCAAAGCAGGCTTCTTGGAGAAGCACGTTTAAGCAGCATCACCTGCAAAGGTGGAAAGGGCATTGAGTGTCCGCGTCCAAAGAAAGCATCTGGGGCTTGGAACAGGTTGATTCACCCTCCCCAGGAGGAAGGAGCACTGAGCTGGGCTAGCAGAGGAGACAACGTCCTGCTCCGGGCTGACCATGCTGGCATCAAGAAGGTTAAACATCTGCAGGATGGTGGGGGACAAGACCTCGGTACAAAATCAAGATACGCTGAGAACAAAATTAATCAAGGGCACCACGGGATGTGGCGTGAAAAAATTATTTAACTGCCTGCTCACCAATCCCTGCAGCCTGGTAATGCACAAAGAGCACTGAGCCGCTCATTTATAAACAAGCGTTTGGCCCGGTCAGTGCTGTTGAGAGCTGGTGGGAAGCAGTACCTGCCAGGCATGCAGAGATGAAAAAAAATGCCGAGATGATTCTGAGTCACGCTGGCAGGAGTGAGAGGTGGAGGAGGGACATGGCTTGAAAGCAACCCAACTTGATGTTTGCAACCCCAGTGAGAGCTTGGAGAGAAGGGCTTATTCCTTCCCCAAGACCATGAAGACCCGGTGACATCTCCCCAGGGCTTCACACACCTCCTTGTCACCGATGTTCCTCCATCGCAGCCCATCGCAAGGATGTGCCCCAGCTACACTGCACATCCCCAGATGCATAACACACATAACCAATCAAATCCCTCGCTAATGACACATTTTATTAAAATATTCTGTTCAAGAGGAATGATGGTCATGGTTAGGAAAAGTTGCAGCATGCAACAGGTAGAGCGAAAAAGAGAAACAGGCCAAAAGCCAAAATATATTCAAAGAAGATGGAGAGAAAGGGAGAGATTTTATCGTTAGATTGATGGTGATACATAAGGGCAAGAGAGATAATGCAGAAAGGAACAGGCATAGATTTATGTTGAAAGATATTCCAGATAAACAGGAGACAGATAGATGAATAGATATAAATGGATTAGGTAAATAGACTGTAGGAAGGGAAAGGAAAAAAAAACCCCTAATGAATATAGAAAGAGCACTTTATTTCCCGAATAAATCCTGATCTCCTATTTCAGTCTTTGGTTTGCAGACATAAAACGCACCTCCTTTGACAGATGGGCGAGAGAAATGATAAAAAACTTCCTCACCTGTTTTCCAGCCTCCGGTAATCGCGCTGCCAAGGCAGCGTTCACTCCTGACCCGCAGGGAGCTCAGAGCGCGACTGTAACTCCAAAGCCCCCCAAAACCACAGGCAAACGCTGCTGCTTTGTCCCCGGCACGCACCCCTGCAAGGAGAGGTGCTGGTGCTCCAGGGCGTGCAGGGAAAGGGCGCTCTCCATCCTCCATCTGACCAGGGCGAGGAACCGCATGCACTTGTGCCTACACAGCATCACCTACGCTCAACACCCGTAATGCCACGGATGGCGGGCTTCCCATCTACTGCTGCTTTATTTCTAGGCCACAGGAAAAAGAAAAAAAGGAAGGTAATTTCCTTGTAAAAGGTGGAAACTTTACATGAAGGTGAAAATCCTATTTGCTGGCGTGATTTACCCTATTTTCTTGCCAGTGCGTTTTGTCCATCACGTTCACAGCTCCCAGGAAGAAGAGTTGGGGCTCAGCAGACCTGTGAGGTGCCGTCAACCTTTGCCGGCACCATTTCTGTGCTCGCCAGGAGTGGAAGTCCCACTGGAGACCCAGAAACTACTCAAGTTGTGGCTCAATCCTGCACAAAGCCGAGGGTAAGAGCTTGCTGTGCGCAGGGTTGGACCCAGCCCAGCCTCCCTCCCGGCCCGGCAGAGCCCTGCACGATGGGGAGAGTGAGGAAACGCCGTAGCTGCATCGCAGACCTGCCCAATGTATGTGCAAGAGGCAACATTATACAGCCACAAAGGAGAAAACACCTTCTTGCTCAAACAGATGGAGAGAGATAAAAACCCGGGAAGAGATGGATGGAGAGAGAGAGCAGGGGTTGGGGACCACGCGCCCGGTGGGAGCAGTCACCCTTCCATGAGCCGGGTTTGCAGCATACAAGCACACATCTTTTGGGATCAGCTCAAGAAAAACCACCTCGAGTCATGTTGCGTTTGCTAGAGGGTTGGAGCGCGCACATGTATCTCGAGGGGAAAAAAATCCCTTTTTTCCTAACACAAGCCTTCAGGGAAAGAAAGCGAGCGCAGGCTGCTTCGCGCGGGGCACAACCAGCCCGGGGGACTCACCGCCATGGGACATCACCGAGATCAAGGGGTCTGCAAAAAAAGTTATTGGGAGATATCCTGCGACAAAAATCTATCTGGAGTGATGGACAGACAGACAGTCTGGGGAGGGTTCGGATGCGTGGTGCGGGGTTTCTGATCTGCACGTGACACGTGAGGTTTGATGGCAGGGGGGGTCCCCGAAAGCACTTGCTACCTTGGGGGCTTTGCTGGCACTGCCGGGACGGGAGCACAGCTTCTGAAAGAGACCCTGGAGCTAAACCATCGCAGTGAAAAATTAAACCCTGCTTCCCGCCCCCCCCCCAAATCACCTGGGAGGGATTTAGTCTAAAAATATCTTCTCCATCACAGCTTGTATTTCGAGCGGTGCATTAGTACGACCGGCGGGATGCTGGCGGAGGCGGGTGGCGGGGGAGAAATGGGTTGGAGCATCGCAGGCAGGCGTGGGCTGTCCCCAGCATCCCTGTGGGATCCCTCTCTTTGGGACAGACAGGG
>NW_008824600.1:50460-55682 GCF_000699105.1 Pygoscelis adeliae
GGGGGAAGTGGAGGCACCAGGCATGCCTCCAGGACAGGATTGACCCTGGCGAGCCAGTGCCACCGACACCCCTCACGGTCATCTGCCCTTCTTGCAGACAGTGACCGCCATTTATTTCCTCCCGTAGAGCATCACCAGACCACGGTGTAGGTGAGATGATGCACCCCAAAACGGTCCTGGCTTGCCCTGCTGGCATCACATCTAGGACCCCCAGGGCCACAAGCTTGTCGCTGCAGACCCCGGGGCTGGCGCGGTGGCTGTCACTGCTGCAAGGGTACAGCAGCAGGGCTGTGATCCCACCACCCCATCCCGAGTGCAAAATAACTTCCCGCACCCTTCAAGGGCTCACAGAGATGCCCAGGGTGGTCTTTGGTGCCCAACTTCCATCTACCCGGCAGAAACATCGGAGAGGGGCCCAGGTGTCCCCACTGAAAGGGAAGGGCACTCGGCATCTGTCCCCAGGGTCTGGCCAAAGCTAGGCAACCGCACATCGCCCCAGCCATCCAGGAGAGAAGAGCTGCATGAGCATTTTTCCAGCAGGTTTGCTATTTTGCATGAAATATTTTTCAGAGCAGCCCCAGAGACCTGGGCGCCCCCGAGGTTTGCATGTGTGCAAGCGCCAGCCGGGCCTTCCTCCTAATGAATATGAAATCTGGCCATAAAACCTGCCAAAACCCGGGGTGGAAAAAGGCAGAAGGCAGCCAGGGGAACGTGCATCAATAAATAAGTGTTATGGAAATCCCCAGCTTCTATATAGTTGCTGAGTTTTGATGAATCTTGACAGCTGCTGCGGGATGCTCGGGGCTGGGTGGGACCAACCCACCCCCTGCACCTGTACATCATGTTTCCGACACGGCTTCAAAGAAACAAGGGGTTTGTGTTTCCTTTCCTTCCAAAGGGTGGCAGGACACAACCGCTTCTTTGTCCAACTTCACTGGAGTCAAAAATCACCCGGAGCGGCATTTCAGCAGATGCACCTGCATTTGCGTGGTGTGGGTGCTGCAGCATCTCATGGGGGTATCACTCCCAGCTTCAGCTGCCTGAGGCTCACGCAGCACCGCTCCATCGGGCCAGATCCTGCACGGCCAGGAAGGTCAGCATCTCCTCTGCCCAAACCGATGGCCTCCTTGAATTCATCACGTGTTGACAGAGCGATATTGAGAGACCCACCGAGCCAATCCTCCGCAGGGAGGATCTCCACGCCACCACCAGCGAGCACACAGCTCCTCCAGCCCACCCTCAAATTTATATCCACAACATGTTTTCTGAAGGACGCTCTAGCCCCATTGCAAGGTAAACCCCTCTTGACGCTGGAGTCCTTCACCACTAGCTCTGACCATGACACGCATGCAACAGAGCTCCTACCAGGTTAATCCAGCATCGTTCCCATGGAGGAGCCTACAAAGAGCATCAGCTGGGGAGGGCTTTCCACTCCCACAAATAACAAGCGGTGGAGATGGCTCCAGGGTGTCAATCCACCCTCCAAGCTCAACCCACCCTTGGGAAGTGCCAGCCTGGAGCTCCCAGGGGCTGCTCGCAACCACCCACGGGAGTACGCCCACTTCCAGCCCACTCCTCCTCGCACCCGAGCCCTTTTCCAAGGTCCTGGGACACTCTGAGAGAAGTCCCCTGGATAGATCAGACAGTATCAGTGATGCTTGGAGCAGCTCAGAAACCTTCCCTACAGCTCCAACATCCCTCGGCCAGCCGCATTTCCACATCTAACGCCGGCGGCTTCGTGCATCAGGCAGGGTAATAACGCTCTTCACATTGTTCGAAGGGCGACTTATAAATTTTTTAAGAGCTTCTGTTGGCGGTGATAGAGATCAAGGGCTGTAAGCAACGCCGATCCGCCGCAGACAAAACCGAATTTGTCAGCAATTTGCAAACGTTGGTTTGATGTCGCTGCACTTGCAATGATGCCGAATGCTCCCTGGTCCCGTATTGCCTGCGGTCCTGCCACCCTGCCTGCCCACAGGAATTACCTGTGGGGATACAGCTATAGCGGCATCCTTTATCCAAGCAGATTAAAAAGAGGAGGTCCTGGGCTGCAGATGGGTATGCAGGAGCAATATATTGGCTTGTTCTAGCTCATTTTGATGCCAGCCATATGTACATCCCTATATGAGGTGCCTATAGGCGTGCATGCACGGGGGCTACTGCTTCCCCGGTTTTGCTCTGCAAGAAAATGAAAGCTCATGGAAAATTTGGAAAAATGGAAAAAGATCTGATTTTTGGAAGTGTTTTAGCATTGGCAGGGCTTCATCTTCCAACAGGATGGCCCCACCGAAAAGTCCCCCACCCGCCCCTGTCCATATATAGCCCTGTTACCTACGGTTACCTACGTGTCTTCAGGGGCATCGCAGGTGTTGGTGCGGTCCCACCACGTGCCCGGTGGGGAGGGTACCTGGATGTGGCCCTGCTCAGAGCACTGAGGTGCAGAGGGTTAAGGGGGGCAAGCAGCATCCCATGGCTCAGCCCTCCTGCGGTATAAATACTTATTTATATCCCTCCTGGGATAGAAATGTCTATAAAATTATATATGAAATGATATAATTTTATATAAAATTTCTATAAATTGATAACCCTCTGGGGATATGAGTATGTTCTGCAATGGGGTGTGCTCAGGAGCATGGACCAGCAGCACCAGGCTCAGCAAATCCATCCCATGGGGATCATGAGCAGGACTAAGCTGGCACCCCCTTAGTGACCTGTTTGGGGTTCAGTCCCGTGGGGGTGCAAAGCTTTGGGGCTATGTGCTCATGTGAGACACTGGCAGTGCTGGATGAGACCCAGGAGATGGATACCACCCTCCCTCCGCCCTCTCCTTGAGCAAACGCTCCGCGAGCTCAGCCACCGCACAAATCCAGAGCCCCCCTCCGCCAGCACAGCCAGCTTTGGGTTTTTCTGTTTAACAAATTCATAAACGCTTCTGGGATGACCAGAACAGCTTTTTCACTGTAATTAGCCATTCCCCTCCCTCTCCTTCCCCCTCTAACGACTCATAACTCACAAAGCCAAGTCGCACGTCAGGGCACCCCGAGGGATGCTCCAAGCAGGTCCATGCTCCAACAGCCAGCAAGCAAGGGCCAGATCCTGCCCCCCAGCCACTTCTCTCATTACCCTCAGCCTAATTAAATTCAAGACGGTCTCTTACTAGAGACAAAGGAGGCTGGGGGCTGATCTGCTCCTGCTGAGCGGTTGGCTTTATGAAGCTCCTCTGCGTTTTTTTGGGCATGGCCACCGAAAAGCAGAGCTGAAGGTAGATGCAAGCACAACCGGGCACTGCGTCGGGGCGTTTCCGAGATCTGCTTCCCAACCCTTTCCCTCTGGAAAACATCAGCTCAGAGCAATAAATGCATCTCCAATTAAGGAAGGATGGAAAAAAAAACCCTGAAAACAACCCAAACACACTGGACCGAGTGGGAATTTGGCTTTTGGATGCCCATGTGTGGGCCCACCACGTTGGGCTCACATGAGTCAGGGAGGAGAGACCCTGGAGCCATCTCCCCACCGAATTTTAATTTAATTACTTTTCTCAATTTCTCTTAAAGGTCTAATTTTAACTCTGCTAAAGGAGTTCTTGCAGCATTAGAAACGCCCCTGCTTATTTAAAACCAGCTCTGCTCACCTGCACTGAGCCATCCCCCTGTCCTCACTGTGGGTTTTGGCGCATCCCTACAGACCAGTGGCGATGCTGAGTGATCCCAAACAAGTCTCCCTTGGCAAAATAATGCACCAAACACGTGAGACCAAGGCTTGGATAGGTGGGACTGGGTCCTGCCCTATATCCTCACGCAGCTCCCCCAGGCAGGGGGAGGCCGGCAGTGGTGCCTCGCCACGACAGCACATCCCCAGATATGTTTTCCCTCTTGCCTATTAAATACTTTCACTTGAAAAGAAAAATAAAGCAGAAGCCGTCTTCAGCGTAACGCAAAGCTTGCAGGAGCAAGGAGGAACTCAAAGCAAGTCTGAGGCCACCATGCCCCAGCACCTGCAAGCAAATATACCGCATAATCCCACTCCTAAATGGATTAAATTCCTTCTTAAAACCAGATAGCCCCTGGCTGTCCTCAAAATCCCTCCAGAAACTCTCCTGACAGCTGAAAACCTTCCGCTAATTTTTTAAGTGCCAACATCCTAATTGGCTGTACTACTCATTGCTGCGACTGTGCATCTCGTTTCACCTGCAGAAACAACAACTACACGCAGTATTTGACTCCCTCCAACTTAAAAGCTGCTTTATAGCTCATAGAGGAAGAGATTAACACTCACACTGCAAACACGCAACACAGAAGCCTCAAATTTTGTACTTTCGAATGCGCTCGTGTATTTTAAACCCCCCTTTTTTCCCTGTTTTAAATCAGAGTTAAAGTTTGCCTGTGCATATTGGCTACACTTTGGTACAATCACAAATACAGAATTTGGGATCGCACTGACTTCCATAGTATCTTCACCTGAGTCAGCAAAGTAGGGCTGGAAATGCCACGTGTCCGGCAAGAAATTCAGCTTCAGGTGGCGGGGGACCGATGGCTGGAAGGATGGCCGATGGCAGCACGTCGATGAGCATCCTCTTCCTTTTTGCACCTGCCTTTCTATTTCTACACCTATCGGGGAAGAGCGCAATTATTAATAATTAAAATAATTAAGAGGGTTATCAGAGCAGGGCAGTCGCCGGATCCCAAGTGCCCTCGTTGAAGACCCTGGAGCTGCAGCTACATGCATAGAGCGGGGCCCTTCCCTAAATGTTTGGTGCTTGCACCCTGTTTCCGTGATAAATAAGGAGAAGTGAGCAAAAAATCAAGCAGAATTCAAGATTTGTATGGTTTCTGGCTTTTTATCCGCATTAAAACATTCAGTCTGGAGCCACAGTGCATGGAAAGGAACCCCAAACCCATCCCCAGCCCTGGAGCCACGGGGCATGGATGGGGACCCCAAACCCAGCCCCAGAGCCACGGGGCATGGATGGGGACCCCAAACCCAGCCCCAGCCCCAGAGCCACGGGGCAGGGATGGGGACCCCAAACCCAGGCCCAGAGCCACGGGCACGGGATGGGGACCCCAAACCCAGGCCCAGCCCCAGAGCCACAGGGCATAGATGGGGACCCCAAACCCAGCCCCAGCCCCAGAGCCACGGGGCATAGCCAGGAGCAATATCAACTGTTGGGGGGGTTCCCTTTTCTGACCTGAACCTCCTTTTTTCTATGCCAGCCAGGACAGCTA
>NW_008824600.1:55706-67427 GCF_000699105.1 Pygoscelis adeliae
TTCAGCTGCCTGCTGGTTTCCATTTTAAGTGACAATCAAATCCCCGTTGGAGCTGCCGTTCCCGGGGAGTGGGCTGCGGCGGGGAATATTTGCTCCTGGCAAGCTGCCCGGCGTGAGATGGGTGAGGACCGACACGCGTGGGCAGCCAGCCCACCACCGACACCCCTGCTGCTTGCTCCGGCATGGGCTTCCCCTCCATTGCCCCGGGTCCCAGCAGGCCGGTCTGTACCACGCGCAATACAAAACACCCATCGAAGGGCCTGGCAGCTCACAGGCACGTCAGGCAGCAGCATCCTCCCCAACAAGCCTGGCCACCCAGCGACGGATGGAGCATTTGGGGATCTTCAGTGACCCTAGAACCTGCCTCAGCGCCTTGCCAGCTCCTCTTCCCATGCAAGGCAAGCTGCTCGGCGAAGCCAGGAGGAGATGCCAGCCCACCGTGCAGCCAAGTTCATCTTGTTTTCAATAAGGCGCTTCTTATTCTTGCGACCCACCCCAAGGAGCGGCTCTGGTCCCACCACAGGCGCTGGGGGCCAGGCACCCCCCAAGCAGCACGGCCGTGGGAGCCCACCTGGGACCATCAAGGTCTCAGAGCAGCCCCCAGGCCACCTCCGCTCCCCACAGCCAGGCCACCTTATTGACCACGCCATTTCTCCACAACTTCTTTTTCCTTTAATTAAATCAGTGTTTTCCAACAGGGAAAGGAAAGTAACCAAGTGTTTCCTCCTGAGCAGTTTTTCCCCACCCCACAAGCATCTGGTAGCCCCAGTTTTTCTCCTCGAGGCCTGGGACCTGCTCCAGCCCTCCAACCCATCACCGCTATTAGAACACAGGACCTTATCTATCAACCCTCTTCGTCCTCTGCCGCATTACCCCATCACCCATCCATCAAGCTGCACTTCGCGTTTGCCTCAAAACCAAAGGAAATTCAGTTTATTTGATCCTCAAACTCTTGAGGTGCAATTTCTCAACAGCTGGAGGCAAGGATTTATCCCCTGCCAAAAAAAGGTACAACCCCTTGTAGCAGCACCGGCCAGCAGCAAGGGATTTTTCTGAATGGGAAGGAAATAAAAACAAGCTTAAGTTATTTCTGCAAAAACTGGGGGGGGGGGGGGGGAAAAAAACAGGGGAATAATACCTTTTCCTGCTGTTGGCACGCTGCTTTGATCTTTACTTTGTAGTTACCATAGTGACAAATAAAAAAGGCATAGGTGGAATAAATTGCTGGAAGTTGATGGTGTCCTATATATGTTTCTCCAGTGCACAAGTGCAGCCTGCAAACATCCCCCAGCTGCTGCGACGTACGTTCGGCTTCAGTGTACGGCTCACAGGGAGTATTTAGGCTCTGCCTCACATTAAGCGATATTTAAGCATGTCTCAGACACAGAAAGCTCCATCACTGGTGTTTCATGGTCTGGAGGAAGGAGGCAGAGGGTTTGTCTTGTCTGCAAAATTAAGTGGTAATATCGCAACTTGGTGACGGACCGTCGTCATCCTCATCCGGGGCTAGAGGGGACTTGGGTGGCTGAGGATGGGGGAGCAATAAAAGGGATATAAAACAGCAGAGGAAGAGAGCGGGGAGGCAGCCTGCAGCTGACGGTCAACGCAAAAATATCTCCATCATCCAATAAACCTTTTCTCCAGCTGCTCTGAGGTCTGCACTAATACAGCACCAGGCTGCATAAAGCCCACAAATGTACAAAGCCATTTTTACTGAAAAATTACGTCCCCGATTGCTTTGCTTTCCCCTGGATCATTCACCCTGAGGATCAAGCTGTAGGACAGAAGGTTGCTGCCAGTTCCAAAAAAGCCACAGACTTTAGGGATTTCCATTTCTCCTAGAAACCACCCAAAAGACACTGCCCATGCCAGTTCCTACTGGTTAGAAAAGATTTAACAGTCCAGACAACCTTCATCCCGGCCACTTGCAGCTCTTAACTGGGCGACCTAACCTGGAGGTACCTGCTCTTCCCCCCAGCCAACCTCCGCCAATGCCTTAATACTTCTTTTTATACTAAAAAAAGGAGCAAAACCTTATTAGCATCGATTCTTCTCCTATGGAGAGGTTCATTGCAGGGTTGGAGGGATCAGAGCATTCCCAGTGAGAAATTGGGATGTGCTCCCACGCCAGGGCAGCCCCTCGGACTGGCTGGTCCCCGTCCCGTGGAGCAAGGGAACGGCTGGCTGCAAGCAGCAACGTGATGCTGTCGCAGGCTCCGATCATCCTGATTTTCCCATGTACGGGCAATTGGAAATTGCTAATTCTTATGTTCCCATTGATGGAGCAGCCCAAATATTTGCAGGGCTCTGAGCCCGAGCGGCCACATAAAGGTGCAGAGCAAACGACGACGATGCCGGGCCCCCATCACACATACGTGGAATAAACTACAGTAAAAAACAGAGGAGCAGGGCCAGTATCAGCACAGCAGAAGAGCTTTGAGGGCTGAAAAAGAGCCGGGGCAAAAAGAGTTATGACTTGGAGGGATAAGGCAAAGGCGGTATGGGTTATTGCACCCGTCTGGCAGGCAGGGAGGTGGGGAAAAACCCCAGATACCTCTTTCCAAAGCCCCAGAGAAAGCCCGTAGGAGACCCCAACCACTCCTGAGCACCCATCAACTCCTTCAAACCCAAGAACCCACGAGGATGGAGCAGTGCTTGAGAGATGCAACCAGCCTCGGGCTTTGCCAACCCCTGCCTTGCTTCGATGCTGTTGACACACAGCTCTTAAGGCAATCCGTGCACAACTAATACGCTACATCTGCTGTGTATTTTGCTCGGCATTTGTTTGCTTTAGTTCTGTTGAATCTCTTCCCGTGCTCCCTGGTAAGCTCTAATGATGTGCGGCGGCTGCTGTTGTTGCACCATTACGCCGCGATAATCTTTGGACAATTATTTGCTGGATTCACCCCGTTGCTGGATGAAACAGTGCTTTCGCCGGCTGTCAGTTATGTATTTCTCCGAGCCGAAGCCAGACTGTGGGGAACCATCCTGGCAGTAAATTAAGAGCTGCCAATGCCAGGAACATCCTAGAGAAGCATCTCCGGCTTCAGACGCTCGTTAGTGATTAAACGTGGGTTGGGCGAGGTTGGGTCCTGAGGCAATAGGTGATGTCTACGAGTGATGGGAGAGTCTGAACCCAAAGCGGAGGTAGGGATGGGTCCCAGGTGCCTGCAAACTTGGTTCCTAAAGACATCATTTCTTCTTCAAATATCATTCCAATTTTTATTTTCCCTTAACTCCTAGGAAAAGCAAGGCTTTTCTAAGCCAGACTCATACAAGAAGAGGCAGCAAGAGGTCACAGGTTGATTCCTTACTATGACATCTCCTACAAAGGTCACCCTTCCCTGGCCCTCCTAGTCCATGCGCTGCCCCCCCCATACTTGTGGGGCTCCCCAGATGGAGGAGACAGCTCATAAATCCAAAATAAATTGTCACAGCAGAGGGGAAAACCCATGCGGCTGGTGGGTTGGAGGGTCTGGGCTCTGGGTCTAGCTCGTTGCAGGGAAGTTTTCCAGCAAAGATCCAAGCGGAGCTTTGCAGGAGAGGAAGGGATGCTTCTGTACTGGGGAGCGCTGGGGAGATGGCTCAGGCCCCTGTGTTTAAAGCTTTTAGTCTCAAAGACACAAAAAAAAAAAAGGATTTTTTTTTTTTCATGGTTATTATTTTAAAACAAACCCTCAGAAGCTAATTTGACTTGGGGGATCCTCCTAGAACATCTCAGAGGTAACTCAGTTGCAGATCAAAACACCTGGTACTTTATATGGAGCTTTCATCTTCCCTCGCTGCCTCTGTTGTTCCTGTAATTAGAGACAAAGGTCCTTTGTCTCCAGCTAAACCTCCCCTTTCCCTCTCCCTTCCAGAAGATACCAACTCTGTTTGATTTTTGATGACTGGCCTTTTTTTATTATTTTTTTTTTTTAAAGAAGCTTGCTCCTGCATGCCCCATTAGCCTGGTTTCGAGCAGTTATGGGGTTTTTTGCAGCATCTTCCTCCCTGCATCATTAATGTTGTTGCACATCAGGTCTTAAATACGCTCGCCCAGCCCATCCGCTGGCAGGCTCGGGGCTCGGTGTGTGTCTAACCGGCTGCTCCTGATCAAGCGATGCCCACCCAGGCTGGGAGCAAGCGCAGGCAGCATTAGGACCTGAGCTTTTTTTCCCCCCCTTCCTCTTTTAAATGGGGTTTTACCTTCGACTCCTCATTTCCAGGTCAGAAAGGAGACAGCAGGCATTTCCCATGCAGCCCTGGAGCTATTTTGCCCTAGGACACATATTAATGTGTTACCAGCTGCTTACATCTGTTCTCCCATTACCTTACCATCAATGATGCATAAACCCATCTCCACGGGCTCAACCTGTCCTCGAAAACCCAAATTAAGAAGGGGATTAACAGCCGCACCTGGGCAGACCATGCCCGGCGCATCAGCAGGCACCGACGCCGATGCCAAAGGTGTTGGGTGAGCCAGCAATGTGGGGGCAAAGCTGTAAAAAAACCTTTGTGTTTCAGCTGTGCCGCTCACAGAAGGAATTGTTTCGTTCAAACGGACGTAGCAAGCGGAGCCAGCCTGCAAAATGAGATTTCCCAACGGCAGGAGGAGGCGGAAAGCCGGCCACCCGCCCCGGCGCCACGTCCTCATGTCACTGCTTCTCATCTCGCCTTTAATCCTTTACATTATTACAACAGGATATGAAATTGCTGGAGGGGCGAGAGAAGAGATACCACTGACATTACACCGTTTGCTTTCATTACTCATGATTAAATGCATCATTCCAATAACGATCTCCAAAGGGGATGGAGAGGCTGTACCGAGCATGGCTCACGATGCTCTCAAACCCCAGCAGCAAGGGCAGCCGGGAAAAAAGAAACCAAGCCAGGACGTCGTGCAGAAATATCTGATAGGATAATAAAATGGGAGTCCCGAAGGAGAAACCCAAAGCTTGCTTTCAACAGCGGACACTGGCCTTCAGATGTCCCAGTGGTATGGGTAGCTTGACCAGAGCCCCAGGACTCTGCGGTGATGGATGAGGAGCGTACGTGGTACCCGAGCCCGGTACTTGGTGTTTTCCTTGGACACCTAGTTGTGAGGCTCGTGGGATTTCCAGGGAGATGCTACCACCTCCATTTTGTGCTCCGTGGCTGGCAGCAAGCTCTCCCACCGGGGTTTGCACCCCGGGTACCTCCCTTCCCATTAACACTCATTAAATTGAGAAAGGAAATTAAAAAACACAAGGTCTGGATATCCTACGGCCAGCATCAGGACCTGGGTACCAAACGGGGTACCCACACACAGCATCTGCTCTTTAAATGAAGGCTGAGCTGAAGCATCACCTTTGTGAGTCTGAAAACAGGACGCTGCTTCAAACGGTGCTGCCAGGAGTCCAAACCCCGGGATGCCGGGAGCTCCTTTTCCCCTGTTTAGCTATGTCCACGGTGTGGATCAAAATCCTGAAGAACCCAAAAGCTCGGGAGCTGCCGGAGCATCCTTTGCGCGCCCTGCAAGCAACAAGCCTTATTTGTTAAGAAAGGATCATGGAAGAATTAGCGGGGAGAAAACCAACTGGGGAGCAGCAGAAAATACCCGATATATTAAAAAACACCGAGAAGCCTCATTACTCTCAGAGGGGTCTGCACCCCCCGTCCTCTTGCAATACACAAAACCACCCCAAAATCTGCACCGAGAGATTCCTGCGCTTCTTGTGAAGAGGGGGAAGGGGAAACGAGGTAAATACATCCACCCCTGATCCGGTACAGTACAGGGGCCACGCAGGAGCCGGCTGCTCTCTGAGTGTAAATACCCCTGTTTCTGTACAACAGGCATTTGCTCCTGTCCTGTCTCCAGCAGGATGAGCCAAAGCAGGTAAAAAACCGGGGAGCAAAGGACCTTTTACTGGTTGGTACGGCTGCCTTTCTAGGGAAGGCAAAAATACAGCGGCGAGTTTCTAGAGCAGCAGGAGTTAAAAAGTTCTCCTCATCTGTCAGCACCATCCAGCCTCTTATGAAGTTCAGGAAGAAAAAGACAGGGGAAAAAAAAAAAGCCTGACAACATCAAATTAAAACAGCGGCCATCCTTTTCCCCCATTACTTTAAAACACGAGCTCACAAAGCGTCCTGCTTTCAGGGAGAATCAAAGTGATTTTATTCCCCTGCAACACAGATGCGCGAGGGTCTGGCACATTCGGGGGGCCGTGGCCGCGGCGGTACCCTTTGGCCAAGGCACCCTCGCACAACATATCGAACAAGCATCACTGTCGGCTGCCTCCATCTGCGGTTAAATCAAGCCCAATTATGACAGGTGCAATTTTATATCGCCGTTTGGCTTTTATTGCCGTCGTAAACGGTCCAGCTGGCATCAGGCTGGCGGTAGTTAATAGCGAGAGATGAGCTGAGATAAATAAAAGTGGGAGAGGGGTTTCTTCTTTCGTGCTGTGCCTGAAATCCGTCCCTGCATGGCTCAATCCAACCCCGGGGCCAGGGCTGGCGAAGGGAGAAGCCAAAGCCTTGCGGGGGAAGCTGCTCCCCCCCATTTGCTGTTTGACCTCCATCAGCACTGCCGGGGAGCTCGCAGCATCCCCCACGGCTGGGTCGGGAGAACAGGGATGAGAGAATTTGCCTAACGAGGGGCTGCAGCTGACGGGCTTTGCGATTCACCCACCAAACCGAAGAGGGTGGGATGGAAAGTGGCCCAGAGCTTGTCACCAGGAGGTGGCTTGTGCCACCCAACCCAAGCACCGTAGCCAGGTGTAATGCACAGGAATGAGCATCCTCAAAGGCCACATTTTGGGTAAATACTTCCCCACGGAGCCCAGAAGATAAGTCCTGCCGGGGCTGATGCTATTTTAGCATCTCCCGCTCCCCATCGCCTGATCCACAGCCCCCAGGGCCCGAATCCAGGGACCTGATTCTGCTCGTTGCTCGTCTCCCGGGACAGAGTCAAGAGCTGGTGCCCGGGCCAAGGCTCCCCCATCCCCAGGTTACTACCAAGCCTTTCAAATATAGCAAATTAATTATTATCCCACCCAGCACATCCCGGAGACAGATGGGGATCCGCCGAGAAGCAGCCCTAAAAACCCACTTGTCCCACCAGCCTTGAGGAGGACGCCTTCTCCTGGAGGAGTCTCACCAGAGATGGGAAAAGCAGAGTTTTAAGAGCAAACACTGAGGGCAGCTCCATAACCAACTCCATGGGCCCCCCGTGGTGGGGAGGGACCTGGACCACCCCGCTGGGAGACGAACAGGACTTCAGCCTGGTCTTAAATTAACGTGAGAGCTTTAAAATTAACTCAGAGGGCTGGGAAAGGGGTAGGTACCCCACGCCAGCCCATCCCCTCCCCAGCTATTTAGAGCCAGTTCAAGGCAAAAAATAAAAAAGCAAATAAAAAGCAAACGTAGCAGGAATTGCCCTGTTTACCCGAGCGATCGCACAGCTCCAAGTAAACCCCCGGAGGAGGATGAAGTGTCTTGGCTGCTGCAGGAGAGCATCACAGCAGCTGGTGTGTGGAAAGGAGGAAGAGATTTACTATCCCTGGTGCTTGTGTTTCTCTTTCCCCACCCCCTCTTTTTTGTAATAATAATCGTAAAAGGGGGGGGAAAAAAAATCTCCTGCACCTCACCATGATGCTGCCTTATTAAAAAAAGTGACAAGTAGTCATTTGAAGAAGCAACAAAGAAAGCCGGCGTCGGAGAGGCGCGTTTTGAATTTCAATGTGCTATGGGAGGGATGGGGAGCCGAGGCTCTGGGAGGAGAGCTGCCAATCTCCCCGCAAAATCCACGGCCACCCCTTTCCATCCTAGCTCTCTCCACTCGGGGACTTAAATAGCTCATGGCAAGCACCCTGCTCCATCTCCCCCAAAATTCATCCTGACTTGCTCCCCAGGCTCAGCTCTCAGCCGGGTTTTGGCACAGGCGCTTTGCACGGGACGCTGAGCAAGGAGGGGACCAGCTCCCCTGCAAAGCTGCTTTGCCATTAGACATCACGTGCAGAAGGGCTGGGGGGACCCCAAAATCCCACCCAAAGCCGGCTGGACCCCAATGAGCCTGGCCCAGGGGTCCTGAGTATCTTTCTGGGTCCGGTGCCTGGGGATGCAGGCTGGGGTGGGAAGGATGCGGGCTGGGGTAGGAAGGATGGATGGATGCAGGCTGGGGTGGGAAAGATGCAGGGCTCAGCCCAGGGCTCCCTTTCCCCACACCTCCCCATCCTTCCCCCTGCAATCCCTCCGGAGGGTTTTAGGGGAAAATTAATTTGAAGGGGGGCTGGAAATTTAATATGAAAGCTGCATCTCACCTTGTTCTCATGAACGCATTTACAGTCTTACCTTACTTCATAGATCCCCAGCTCTGGTTTGCCAGGAAAAGCCCAAAAACATGACCCAAGGTCACCCCAAAGACTCAGGATCAAACCCATGAAAACAGAAGCCAAACACATTTCTGACCGCGGCAAAATGAGCCTGAGGGGATATAAGAGGCTATAAACCCCCCCAAAGCCAAAACCCCTGCCACAGCTAAGCCCCCAGACCCCATCGAACCCAGGGAGGAGGTTCGGGGGAGGCTCCCCGCTGCTGGCCCTTCTCTTACAGCACTTTCACATTTTACCCAGGACATGGCTCTGAATTCAGAGGCAGAGAGCCGCCAGCCAGAGAGAATATAAATGCAGCCCCGCAGCCCAGCAAATGAACAATATCTTTATTAGCATCTTCCTTTTATTATAGTTTATAAGGATTTTTTTTTCCCCTTCTTTGCCTTTCTCCTCCTGCTTTTATTCCCACGAACCATGACATTTATGGGACTAGACGGGCAGGATGCCTTTGCCCAGCATCCCGCAGGGGACATAAAGCCACCCTGGGGACACTGGTCCCCCTTCAAGGAGGGCAGCAGACGGGTACAGCGAAGGAAATGCAACGGCCAAGACGGGGCTGGAGCATTTCCCCCATCACCAGCAAAGGCAGGAAAAAACCTAGTATGATTTCCCAAAGCTTTTGCTTCCCGAGGAAAGCGCCGAGCCGGGGGCCCACCACCCCAACGAACCAGACATCCAGATGGAGGGATGACAGGCAGAGCTAGACACGCTTCCCAGCGCCAAATATAGGAGACCCATCTTCTCCCTGCCTTGGAGCCAGCCCCCCCTTTACACCGCAAATAAAAACTCCCCGATTATCGAGTCGGAGCATCCCTTTGCCCCTGCGTTCCCGACACCGCATCCCCTGGGGACCTCTCGTGTCCTCCAGCACCTGCAGCCTCTGTGGTGAAAGCTCCCTCGCGTCCCCATGGGCTCCTCTCGGTACCCTGCAGACCGGGGGAGAAAGAGATGCTTGGTGACGTGCTTAAAAGCAAGCTGACCTCTTTAGCCATGCATGGATGCTGCTGAACAGCCGGCGGGCCAGGGAAACATCTGCGGTTCCCCCTCCTAGGAGATGCAAACAGCCTCTGGGGGAGGCTCGGCAGGATCAGGCCCGGCACGGCTGCTGGAGGCTCAGGGAGGGGGGCTCAAGAAAAGGGTGCCTATATAATAACAAATCTGTCAGTGACGTGCCCATCCCAGCAGAGCCGTGGGCTTCCCAAAACCATCCCAACCTGCTGCGGAGATCCCCAGGGAGCAGCACGACTTGGTCTGCAGAGAGGAGCAACCCCACGGTTTAATCTCGGTCCCTCCTCAGGGAGTAAAAATGGGTTGGGTTTCTTTATTGCCATTATTCTTTTTCTTCCCATCCTGCAGGTGAAACTTTGCATTTAGAGGAAAGAGCAGATTGCAGCTTTTAATTAAAAGCTCTAAGCCTTTTTCTGCTTCGAGTTGCACTAGGAGCAATCTCTAAACAACATTCAGCAGAGAGGAAACAGCACTGACTGCTGCTCTGTTTTAAAAAAAAAATAAATAAAAAATAAAATAGCACAAGCCACGGAACAGGGAGTTCTTCCAACAATCTGTTTTCTGTACCCTGGAAAATAATAGCAACCCATATGGAAAGCCCACACAGCTATTTTCCAGGTGCTTTGTACGGCATGAAATCCACAGAATAAATTACCTGTGTAACGGAGGGGGGGATGCTAGGGCTGTGTTTATTTGCTGCATCTCGTTCCCTTCGGATGCAAACACATGGCGAGGTGCAGGGTTTTCCCCTCCGTGGGAAATGTCACCCTACATATCAGCGGCACGGGGCATCGCCGTGGCAGAGTCCTGTTCCCAGCCCAGCTGGGAGCAGTCAGGGAGTGGCGGGGGGGGGGGGGGAAGAAATATGTTCCAGGCGTATCTGATCATGGGGTGGTGAAATTTAACGGTTTCTCTCCATGTCGCTTATTCGAGGTGTTTATGGGGCACCTGGATCCTACAGCTGAGCTGGCATCGCAGTGGGTACCTTTATGGCGCAGGGGTGAGGGAGCAAACCTGGCACTAAAAGGGAAACTGAGGCACCACGACAGCAAGGGATTTGCTGCAGGGTGATGCTTAAAACAGATACATGAAGGAGACCGGAGTAGCAAAATAAGTGATGAAAATATTCCAGTTCTTGAAGATGCCAGCAAGATTTTGGCTGGTCCGTGAATAAAACCCTGAAGCCGCTTGCAGGCAAAACAGGTTTCTTTCTCACATCCAAAAAAGCCCCCCCCAGCACCCCCCACGCAGACAACCAGCTCTTCTGTCTGATGAGGGGATGAAGGACATGAGGAAATGCTCCCGAAGAGGATGCTCTTCTTGGTTGGACATTTCCCAAACACCTTGGAAAGCTGTTTTCTCTCAGAAAGCGCCAAAAGGCATGCGGTAATTCTGTTCTCCTCCTGCCTCCGTTCTTAAACCTGGGGGTTTATTTTATTTTATTCTTTTCCTGGGCAAAACAACATCAGTTTGGGTACGTGCTCAGGCTGCCTGAGCCTCCCCTCCAAGCCAAGCGCAGGAGCTGCAGCAGGTCCTGGCACGGGGTCACCACCAGCTTGCAGCATCAAGCAACCCCGCCATGCCCTAAAAAAAAAATCTCTGCGTCTCCCTTTGAGCCCCCTAAACTGGCTCTGAAAAGCGTAATCCCTTCTCCCCCCTGTTTTTAATCCAAAGCAAGCAGATCCCCACGGCCGGAGCCTCCAGGACAGGCTCTGCTCCAGGTCCTGGGATAATTTCATCTCCTGGATGTCACACGTGGATGGTGAGGACAGAGCCAGGCTCCCGCATCCCGAAAATTTCCTGGGGGTGCCCCTGCACAGCCTGCTCAGGTGGGACGCAAAATATATTTAATTAAACTGGGAATTAAAGGCTTTTCAACCTGACGGGAAAGAAAACAAGCCTTGCTCTCTGGAGAGCCGGTGCCAGCATCTTCTCAGGTGAAGATGAACGAGCTGGTTTGATTTCTTCCCTCTCCTCGAAAGCGAAGCATCCAAGAGATGGCTCAGCAAAGACCGGGGCAAACTCGATGCAGAGGTTTGAGCTCCCACTCCTCCTCCTGAACCACACCGATGTGGTTTTCCCACCTCCCCATCCTTAAGCCGCTTACTTAGAGAGATAGATGCGAATCCAGACAGAAAATTAAAATGTCGTAAAAAAAAAAAAAAGACTAATTAAAGCTACGATCATCCCACACTACAAAGTCATTTCAGGTTTTTCTGGGTGATAAATCAGAGGGGGACAGTGCCTGGGATGCCTGTCCACCTGCCTGAGCTCTTACAGCCAGTTACCCAGCACTGCAAACAGATTATGTTATTAGGAGAGAGTAATTAGGAAGATGGACCATAAACTTCTCTAATTG
>NW_008824600.1:67481-68082 GCF_000699105.1 Pygoscelis adeliae
ACCAGTGCTATCTTTGATCCCACCACCTCCTCAAGCCCTGGCTTTTTTATTTTAAACTCCCTACCTCTGGCCTGATAATCCCCACCTCGCCCCATGTCAGCTCCGTTCTCACCCTCTGCTTTTCCTTCAAGCCTTCCTAAGCCGCTGGAAGGGGAGCGGCGCAGGTGGTTTTGTCCCCCCTTCCCATCTCCGTGGGACATCGCATCCCCTGCCACGGCTGAAACACCGCTGGGCGGCGGGGGAACATGAAGCTCCAACATCTACCTCACGGTCACGGTTTCGGGGAACCCTATTTCATTGCAGGGTCTGCAGGGAATTAGTTAAATCCTCTGAAGCCCAGCCAGCAAAGAGGGGTGTCTGCCTCTAAACGGGGGTGACCACTGGTACCCCAGTTCGTTGCAGCAGGATGTTAATGGGTAAGCTGCTCTTGGCACTTGCTCGGCCCGAGCCAGCCTGGCCCCTCATCCCAGTGCTGCCGGCAAGAGGGTCCTGCCCCGTAGCTCACCCCAAATCCCTCCTGCCACAGCGACACAGCACCGAGCACGACCAGGAGCACCCCCGGCGTGGGGCTGACACGGGGCACCATCACCCAGGGGCCCAC
>NW_008824600.1:68950-100443 GCF_000699105.1 Pygoscelis adeliae
CTGCCTCCAGAGAGGCAAAGCCGAGGGATGCTGAAACCCCTTGCACGAGCCAGGGACCGGACCAGAGGATGGACAAGCGCAAATAAGTCTTTCCTCTACTAAAGTGACTTTTTCTGTCCCTGATGAACTGAAAATGTGTGACCGCCAGTTTTTTAAACACCGGCAAGAGCCTGTAATCTCTGTTTCCCAGCCCTGAAGTGATGTGGCCGGTGGAAAAGGCTCAGGCGCATCATTTTGGGCACCTCCCGACACCCCCAGTCTCCTCCTTTGGAACCATCCTGCTGTGAATAAGCAGCACCCAAGACCCGTTTCCCCCTGAGATACCAACCTCTCTCCTAAATTTGATTGGAATTGGGCAGTGGAACAACCTCATGGAAGGGGGGACGGGGCAGACAGATGTACGCAGAGCACCCTACTTCCTCCAGAACTCCCCAAAAAAGCCACCAAGCAGCCCCTGCTCCCGTCACCTCACTGAGGAGGGACCAGCACATATCTCCAGCGTTAATATTATTCTCATTTTTGGGTGCTGACTGCCAAAAATGCGTCGTTTGAGCCCAGGGGGATCCACCAAGCCCTCGCCCCGGGGTGGACCCCGGGGATGATGCTCGTCTCTAAGATGCCTGTCAATCTCAGCACCGAATTTACAGAATAAAACCAGCCCAGGGTGTGAAGAATTTAATAATACAAGCTGTTGCATGACAAAGCCCGGAGAGCAATATCCATATTACGGTTATTATGAAGCCGGAGCAGCCTCCTGCGTTTTGTCCTGCCTGTAATTTAAATGGGACCTTGGCTATATTTGGGGGCTTACACGGGGAAAAGCCATGAGCTGTGTGCAAGTAATCATGAAAACTGTCTGACGAGCAACATTTCTCTTTCTAAATCAAAATCTAAATATGAAATATACATTTTTAAAATATTTTATAGGTTTTTTGCAACCCTCCTCGGGCTGGCAAAGACTCTGCCTCCGCCTTGCTGGGTGTCCTCGGCCCGGTGAAGCAGGCATGTCCCCACGCGATGGGACACCTCACATGGGGAGGGGACATTTTCACCAGGACGTTTTCACCGAGACATTTCAATCCTCATCTGAGGGAATTTCTTTCCTTCCTTTTTTCTTTTTTTTTTTTTTGGCTTTTCCATCTCCCTCCTCATTTGTTCAGCCGTTGCTCCCGAGTCCTGCTGGCCAGCAGCGTTTGATGAACACCGGGGAGCTCCTTCCTCATTAAAAACTGAAGTTCTAAACTTTAGTACCCAAGGGGAAAAAAAAAAAATAAAATAAGAAAGACATAAAAAAACTTCACCGATTTTCCCCAACTTCAAAGCGCTTTTGAAGATGAGTCGGGAGAACACCGGTGGAGTTAACAGCATCTCCCATCAACCTTCCCTCCTGGGAAGCCGTCAGCCCACGGCATGGAGCCGGTGGGTGACGGAGGGGGACGGGGCGGGCTCTGCAAGCCCCATGGGAAGGGGTTTGGGCTGGGGCAACATCATGCGACAGAGCCCAGGGACCGCAGGGTTGACATTTGCAAGGGACTCGTGGCTGGGTGTGTTTAAATGTACCTATTGCACCTTTTCTAGCACCAGGGGTGCTGCGCCTCGTGGAGGATGCCGCTCCTCGTGGAGGATGCTGCTCCTCGTGGAGGATGCCGCTCCTCGTGGAGGATGCCGCTGCGCGGAGCCGGTCCAGCACTCTGCTTTCCCCGAGTGGAAAAAGCACTCTAAAATTCAATATTTCGCGCAAACACTGTGCTGAAAGACTGCAAGGGAAAGGGAAATTTTCCTTCTAGATCGTTGGAAATACCTTGCTCACCAGGCCTGACGAGGAGGTGACGGCCACCGGCTGCAACGGGGAGGGTTCGTGCAAATGCCTTGGGTGGGAAACTAAAGACAGGCTGGCCCGGGCTCTCAGAAATGAAGGATTAACATCATTTGCTCCGGCGTGTGAGCTGACGTGCTGAATTAGCGAAGCCAGGCTCAGGGGCAGGGACCGTGTGGCACGCGAGCCGGTGGCAATGCTGTGACTGCAGCCGGGGCTATTTATAGAAAGGCTGAACTTGGCTCTTCCGCAGGCAATTTTGCAGAGGGGGAAATAACTTCTCGGCTTCGCCGCCAAGTTTTTGATGGGGAATATCGATCGGCAATGCAACGCCAGAGTCGGAAACGGGGCTGGTGGTTCTGCACCGGAGAAAGCTGCTGCAGGGGGCCACAAGTGAAATGAGTTGTATCGGGTCGATGTAATTCCCGGCGCTGGCTCGCCTGCTTTGCTGGACCCCAGGGGTTTCGTTCCCCTTTGGGGGAGCAGACCCCCAGGGCTGGATCCATCCCCCTCCCCGGCGTCAGGGCTGGGTTGCTGCTTGCTCCCCCACGGGATGTCTGAGCAAGCACAGACTGTCAGCCAGGCAGGCGCTCCTGGCCTCGTGCCTCAGTTTCCCCTTCTGCTGCCTGGGTGCAAGCAATGCAGGGAGCTGGTGGTACAGGAGCTCAGCTAAGCAGGGACCACGCTGGGGGAATGATGCCTGCCCCTACACGCCCAAAAATAAACCCTAAAACCCAAGAGAGGACCCAAATAAAATTAAACAGAGATGCCACAGGATGAAACCAGGGGAAACCCCCAGTCAGGGTCCACGGGCAGCCTGAGAGCCGGAGCTAGTGGAGCCCTTGGGCTGGTTCCGAGGCGCTCCGAAGGGACCAGAGAAAAGCAAATGAAGCCCCTGAATCCCTTAACAATGCTTTGCAGGATCAAACCACCCTCCAGAGCTGGGCCTGCCTCTCCATAAAACACCCGGGCTCTCTCAGCCCATCAAATTTTAAAAAAAAGAAGAGAAAATATGTTTCCCGGTAGGTGAAAATGAGTTTGCTTCTGGGAGGTAGGAATCACCTTTTCCTGGTAATTATGAACAAAGAGCATCATTTACTAAATGCCTGCAAGGTGGTTAATTAGCAGAGAAGTGAGCATCTAGCAATTAAGAGGCATTTTTCCAACGATTCCGGGTGGCAGGGTCAGAAAACAAGAGAAGCGAAGGATCAGAAGGAGTGCTTGGCTTCTGCATCCACCGCTGTGCAGGGACACGGAAAGGCTCAGCCCCAGGGGCAGCCCTGGATCCACACCCCCAAAAAAATAAAAAGCAGAGGTATTGCGTGATTTCGGGTCGGAGAAACCGTCTCCCACGTAGTCTTTATGCTGCGGGGGGGCTGCCCCGTGCCTCAGTTTCCCCACCAGCACCACTAATGGGTACGGAGGCTGGGGAGATGATGCTGCTGGTGCTGCTCCCACCTGAAGACCATCTGCTTCGAGATATCCCATTCCTCCCCCTGTGAGCACCTCCAGCCTTGCTTATCCCCCTACTGAGGCCCTTCCTTGGGGACACAGATTTCACATCCCCTCCTGTTTGTCCTTAACATCCCCAGGTCTGCCTTGGCGTTACAACAGCAGATGGATTTCAGCAGAGCCCCAGCCCTCTGCACCGCCGGGGCCATCCCTATTTAACGGGTTATTTGCTTCCCCTTTCTGCCCCGCCACATTTCAGCATCTGCAAATACGTCCACCGCTTATTTTATATCGTTTTTCAGCTCAGTGACAAATATAGCAAAGAGCAGAAGAGCAACACCGACGATCTCTCCATTAACCAGCTTTTAATCCATTTAACACGGGCTGCACAGGGCTGGTGCGGTGCTGGATTTTTATCAGGCTGGGATGCACGATTAAGTCAAACGCCTCACAGAAGTCGAAGTGCATTAAGTCAAGTTATCTTTATCAACTGACCTTGTGATCTAATAAAAAAAATAGTCTTGAGGTTGCTTGGCAAGAGCGGGCTCCAGCATCGCTGCAGGTTTGAGGCGGCAATAACCCCCCATCCTGCCTGCTCTGGGATGGAGAAACACGTGCCGTACCCTTGTCTTCATCCCAGGACATGCTCCTGTCATTCAGCAGCATCACTTTAGCACGTGGAGAGGATTTAAATACCCCTCTGGGGAGAAAGGAGCCATGGGAAGGGTTCTTCTCCGACCCCATGGACCAGGGATTGCTGAGCCAGGAGGTCCGGGATGCTGGGAGAGGGCAGCATCCCTGGGGGAGCCCGGGAGGGGACCAGACCACCCCATCCCCAAAGCTGTACACGCTGGGGACAAAAGCACGTGGCAGATGGGGACACCCTGGGCACAAGGGCTGGCAGGAGCTGCTAAGGACATCCTGCAAACCGCATGGGTCAGAATGCGGTGCTGCCTGTTTGGCATCTCTGGGGATGGGTAAGGGGGGGAACAGGTAAGCACACGAGGGAGGCCGTGGCTGCAATGTGGGGTGATTGGGGGGGCGGCACTGCATTCCCTCCAGCCTCCCCATCCTTGCTGGAGCAAATCGAGGCCATTGCCTATGGAGGATCCCGCAGCACCTGCCCGTGAGTCACCGGCTGCCAGTCCCGGTGAGTCACCGCACCCCTGGAGCCGGCAGACGCCGATCTCCAACAATGCTCGAGCATCCCAAAAAAGTGACCGTACCATCTCCACATCCCTCCCGTGAGCCTCCGGCCATGGCTCCCCAAAGGACCTCATCAGCTCTAAACCATCCTGACTGCCAGGACTCTCCTTCTCCGGGCTTGCCAAGCACCGAGAACAGCAGAGCAAGGAGAAAGGGAGTGATGAGAGAGAGGACAGGCTATGGAGGAGAAAGCAGACTCGTCCTGTTGGATAAAGCTGGAATGATGAATATTCAGACGGGAGATGGGGACACCGTCCCATCCCAGAAGGGTAAGGTTTCTGCTCTGCCCTAAGAAAACAACACCAAAACATTTTGTTCTGGCTGGTTTGAAAGCATTAAAAAGATGAATGAATCCAGGATGCACCAGAGAAAGAGGAACAGTAAATCAATCCTGTCCTCTCTAAACTGCGTTTCTCCAGCTTCATCCCACCCCTAAAGCATCGCTGATACCCCGGGGGAAAAGCAATGTCCCCAGATCCCCAGGGCAGAGCAAGGACTAAACCCCTTCACACTCACCATCTCGCTCCTGCCCTGGCCGAGCACCCCCAGCTCCCTGCAAGGACTTTTTTTTTGCTGATTTTGACTTTTTTGTTTACTTTTTCATAAGCTCGATGTGAGTTTTAAGCTCAGGCTGTCAGGAGCAGCGGGTGGAGGCAGGAATTAGGGGGGAAGGCACCAAAGCAGCGCTACCCCAGATAGCATTCCCTATCTAATTATAATAATTTGAAGCAGATAAAATTTGACACCTGGAGGCTGATGGCAACCCTCTAAATGATTTTTTTCCCTCCCCTCCCTTCTTAAATATTCCACTTTAAGGAAGCAAGCGTGCGTAATGAAATCAAAACAGCTCAGATTGCCAACTGATGCTGGGACGTAGCCGTTCAACTGCGGCGGGATTTGCTCTGATGGGCATCTCCAGGGCTGGGCAGCACAGCAGCGGATTTGGGCATCTCTGTTTCGGATGATCTTGGCTGCTCTGGGCCCCCTTTTCTGTCTGTGAAATGGGGACAGCATCAATTTTCCACTCTGTTAGGGGAAAAAATGGCTAGACTGCTGTTTCTGAAGTGCTCGCACAGCTGGGTGCCTCCACAGGCTAAAGGATGCTTAATCATTGTACCACGCAAGCAGCGCTTTGAAGACCATCAACCTGCAGCCAACACCGACCACTGGACCAGCTTTTGGTTCTTTCCTCCCTCACTGAGCAGATTTGCCCGTTCCTAAGAGCCCACCATGACCCAGAGAGGGCCCCGCGCTGGTCCCCAGTATCCGCAGAGCAACTTGATTGCAACTGCTGGCAGCAAACGGGCCGTTCCTTCAACCCCAGCAACCCTGGCTGAGCTTCAGGGTGGATTTCCCCTTGCTTGGTCCTTGCAAGTCCTTGGGACTCTGCACAGCCCCACCTCGGCAGACATAGCTTGAAGAAAACCTCCTAGGTGCTCCTGTGGCTTGTGGTGGCTCTGCTGGAGATGGTAGACGGATGGATGGTGGGAGCTTGAAGAACAGGGTTTGAACATGCAGCATGGTGGGATGCAGAGGTCCATCCAAATCAGCCCTCTGCTACTGATGCTTTTCATTTGGGCTCTGCGCGAGGAAGGGGAGAAGGTACCAGTGAAGGTCTGTGTCTACCTCTGCATGGAGCAGGTAAAAGCATGGATAGTTAATTCAGGGAACAAACCAAAAACTTGGGGGGGGGGGGGGGGGGTTGGGTTGATCTGAAACAGAAACTTTTGCAGAAAGTTTCTGCAAAATTGAAGAGCAAAAAAAACTGGGCTGAGGACAAGCAGAGATATTTTCTTTGCCTCAGGACGATGCATGTTTCTTTGCCCTAACGTGGCATGTGCTATTTCAGGCTTTTGTATCCTCTATTTAGACCCATTTTTAAACGGCCAGGGAAAAATTAAAAGGAAAAAGTCAAACTGCTTGTTTTTTTAAATTAGCAATGTGCCAGGATGGCAGAAACAAAACATTTCATTAAAAAGAAAACAAAAAGGCAAGATGAAAGATCTCAGAAGTTCCTCCTTCACTTCCCCCAAAAGCGAAGGTTGACCCAATGCTCCCCACACCCCTGAAACACCAATGCCCACATATTGTACTCACGGAAAAAGCTGCATGGATGGCCACGGCCAGGCTTTTCTGAGCATCTGTCCCCAGGATGGGACCTGGCTGGTGGGACCACCGTGAGGATGGACACCCAAGCAACTCCCAGATCCTGCTCCTTGGTCCATATGGTCCCTCTAATTGGTGCCACCTCCATCCAAGCTCAGGTTTGCAGGGTCCTCGCAGTGAGCGACGTCGAGGCCCTCTTAGGAAGGATCCAGGACATCATCTCTGCTTGGTTTTGGGGTAAACGTGGAGGAAGTCCCCTACCCTGGAGCAGGGAGCAGCTCCTCCACATGTTGGGTCTGGCAGCTGAGAGGGACCTTGCTCCTCCATCTGCATCTCACCATCTCCCTTGTTTATCAGTGAGTTTACTCTGGGAAATCTAATCACCATTTTGGAGTTAATCTCTCTAACAAACCCTTGCAAATCCCTTCATCCAGAAGTTTATTAATATTAGCTCCTCTCAAGCAGAAGTGAATTAAGCACCTTTACCTCCCATTTGGCTTTTTGTTCCTCTTCTCCTTGCCGCTGTTAATGGGAGAATTCAATTAAGGAACAAATGACTTCCCAATAAAAACCTTCCTCGCCGCCTCCCTCCTACTTTTGCTCAAGGACTAATAATGTTTAATTGGGGAAATGAGCTCGGCTGGTGGTCCTGGTGGGGGCAAGAAGCTCCGGTGGGCTCTGGGCATGGGGGAGAGGGGCTCGACTCATCCCAGGGAAGGGGGATGCTTGGCTGGGAACCCCCCAGAGGCCCATGATTTGCTGGGGGAAGGTCTCCCGGCCCTGAAGTGGCTGTCTCAGTGCCCAGCTGATGCCATCCTGCTTGGTTCAGGGAGAGGAGAACCCTTGAAGGCTGCACCAAATTGGGACTGCGGATGGCAAGCAATGCCCTCCAGCTGCCCAGCCTCTCGTTGATGCTCAAAAAAGCCCTGAGATCTCCTCAATCTTGATGCAAAACCACATGAATCTCAGCAGTTGCTGCTGCAGGTCCACAAGGACACAGGGTCTGAACCTGGCACCAGCTGAGCTGGCTGCGGTGGAGGGCTCAGGATCCATATCCAGCACCGTGCAACTGAGGAAACAGCAACAAGGCTTGAAAACAGGACAACAAGCTATGGGCGTAGCTTGCACCCTGCATGTAAAAGTGCAAACCCTCTCCACGAGAGCTCTAAGGGGTCCCCAAGGGGTCCAAGCCCCTCTCCAAGGGGTCAAAGCTTGCCTTTGCTAACTCCAGCTCTGAGCGTCACGCTGCCGTGGGCACGGTCCCCACCGAGCAGCACTGGAAGAGGAGGCTCAGCCCACCCAGGGGGTGGTGCCACCCATCAGCTCGGCTCCATCACAAAGGCCACGGCATTTCCCGGCTGTCAGAAAGGATTTGTTTGGGGCTGCGCTCCCTCCTCCACCTCCTGCGGTGACAGAGCCGCTCTTCTCCTAAACCTGGGGTTAGCCTGGGAAAGGAGGTTGCATCTCTCCATCCAGTCCAGGCTCCTCCCATGCATTTGGCTTGTACCCATCTGCATCAGCGGCAGGAGGACGTGATGGACCAGAGATGCTCAGCCACGAGCTGAGGTGCTACCTGCAAGGAGAAGACACACGTGAGCAGGGACAGGGAGCAGATCCGGGACACAGAAAATGCATCAGCCTGGGAGAGCTGGCTCAGGGAGGCACATTAAACACCAACTCCTCTGATATCTGCCCATCATCTCCCCAGGACCTTCTGCTGAGGTTGGGGGGCAGCCAGACCCTGCGATGCCCTCCCTTTGGGGTACCCCATTTGCTGGCCAAACTCTGCCTCTGCCATCCCTGCTCCAGCGCAGACTGAGACCCTGGAGGCTGCACCGCACCTTCGCCAGGACTGAAACTCTTTAATGAGGAACTGATGTGAGAAAAAGTCATGGCGTGGTCTGGGGTGACCTCTTGACATGCCCCACTCACACATCACCCCAGGGCCTGCCTGGGGACCCAGCAATGGAGACCATCCCCATGCTTTCACCCACATTTGCCCATGGTTTTCCTTCCAAAATATCCCCTTTTCCAGCCCTCTGAGTCGTTCTCGCAATGCTCTCCTGCCTTGCCCAGGGGTGTGTTGAGCAGCATCCCCCTGCCCTGACTTCCAGCAAGGGAGGGTGAGGGACGGGCACCCAGCCTCACTGGTGGCCGCGTTTCGGTGGCGGGAGAAGTGATACAGGAATCCCTTCAGGAAGAAACCTGCTACTGAAATGTCAGCGGCAGTTATCGTAATGGGAGAGATGGGTTTGTCAGGCAGAGGATGGTTCAGATCAGGACTGATGCCTGCGGGTATTTGACAAGAGCATCTCAACCCAAGCAAAGCTCTGCCCCCAGTCTCGGGGCTTGGTGGCCATGCACCCTTCCCGGGTGGACTTTGGGCTGGCAGAGGGACAGAGATCATACTGCCAGTGAGGAAAGGGCTGTGGGGTGCTCTGGCATGGGTCATGGCGCCTGCACTGATCTGTCTTTAGGCAGTAGGGAGGGCAGAGCCACACAGGTCCCCCTCCAGCTTCGTCTGTCTTGTTGACCAGGCACCATGCCTCTGCTCAGAGCCCCTGGAAAGCCTCCAAGACAGGGCTGCAGCAAGGGCGGAGCTGCTTTAAAGAGAAGATTTCCACAAAGCAAAGCAGATTGAGCATGTCAGTGGTGAAAAATGTTTCATTTCCCCCATCTGCTTCTTTAGATCTCCCAAGAGACACATTCACAGTGGTCACAGCATCACCAGGACCTGCACCTGGGTCTTCTCCAGACCCATGTTCCTTCCAGCCTATTAAGTTTAGACCCTGGAGTTACCCACAAGCAGGGGGGGTCCCATCTTTATCCCATCAGGGTGGTCACATCCAGCCTGTGCCCCTGGCAAGTCAGGTCTCAATTTAGCACGGTCAAGGTGATGGAGCAGCAAGTGTGCTCATCCAGGCACATCTGCACAGGGGTCATCACCTGAAGAACAGCAAAAGCTTGAGACTAATACATCAACAAGCATACGATGGTGCCCTTGGGGGGACGGGAAAGGGACTATCCCCCCTCCTGAGGCTGAAAACAGAAAAAAAGACCCAGGGATGAAGCTCTCTGCATCAACATTTTCTTCTCCTGTGCGACGGGAAGACGCCAAGCTGCTCCACGGGACGTGTAATACGGCTAACGGCCCCCCTTTGCCCCTTCTTGGCCTTCACTGAAGGGATGGTTGCTCATTAGTGAGTGGCACTAATTAAGAGGAATGAACCTAATTTGCAAGAGCAGAGTGAACAGCCTCCACCTCCTCCCCTTAGCACCAGCAAACAGCTTTGCAGGGGATTATTCGGCTGCTGTTGAGGGCAGTAAATGCTGGACACAAGCATGTCCCCCCTGGGATGAGGAAGCTCCTCTGGGGAACACAGGCATTTGCCGACCCAGATCACAGGAGTCTCAGCAGAAATCAGACTATTTTTTTTAATGACACAGTCACAGAAAAGCACAGTTGAAAGCATTTCCAAACCTCAACGTGCCTGCCTTTGATTTCTTCAAAACAAAAATGAGGTTTCCACAAATAAATTAATGTCTTTTTAATGGGGAGTTTCTTGTCAGGTCCTCTGACACCTGCTGACCCAAAATGGAAACTTTAAAAAATATTTTTTTGCCCCCAAAAATATTCAGTTCAAGTTGACCCAATTTTAGAGATTTTTTGTTATTACTTTTGACTCCGGACAGTGAACGGAGGAAGCAGCCACTCTCCCGTCACTGGAGGACACCCAACCAATGCTATCAAGCATTGGGAGAACAGGAACATTATAAAACATCCAGGTGGGATCAGCAATTCCTGCCTCCGAAGGAGGCCAAGAGGACATGTGGAGGCTTGCAAGCAGCAAACCAAGAGCATGGAGATGCTCTTCCTATGTTTAAAAACTCATTTCTGGCTTTTAGCATGTCCTGGCACAGGGGTGCTGGAGGTTAAATCCAGACCACAATGCTTAAAAGCCCCTCAAGACCTCTTCGCCATCAGCTGGTGAAGCCCCTTTTCACCCAAAGCCCATTTTGTCCTCCAGAGCTTCCCACAGAAAGGAGTCCCACGAGTGACCGGCCCATTGCAATGAAATGGCATAAAAAAAACAGGTGATTTGAGGTTTTTTAAGTGATTAAAAGACATTATCCAAGTTACATAGGACAAGCTTGGCCTTGGACCTGCCAGGTAGCTTGGCAAGACCTGGCTTGCAGATGCAAATGGGGGAGGAGGAGACAGCTGAGCCACCAGCAGTTCCTTGAAGCTCTAGATTTCACCTTTAATGTATTTCAAGCCGTGATTCAAGCACATTATCTGCATGAAATGCTGCATTAGCATCAAAATGAGGGGAGTTCTGTTCAATATATTAAAGTGTCTCTGATGGGTTTGAAGGTAGCTTAGGCAAGAGAGGCATTAAGGAAGTAAATGCCACATTTGTATTCAAAAGAGCTTTCTTTTTTTCATTTAAAGCCATTGATGTAAGAAGTGGTGCTTAAGACGGGCTTATAAAAGGAAGAGTGCAGCTTTGCTATGAGACAAAAAGCTGTGTTCATGGTGAATGGTAAAGGAAAGCAAAGAGCCCATTTAGAAAATATGTTTCTTTGGGGTTTCGGGACATCAGCTGGAGGAGCAGAGGGCTGGCAGGGACAGAGCCTTCGGCTGGCATCGCCGCCCAAGAGCCATTTTCTTTCCCAAAATCTCCCGTGATGCCTTATTTCGGTTTTATTAGAAATAGCTTTTCCAGGCTGGCCACCCCCACCAGCCTTTTTCCTGGGTGGCGGGGGGGGGAAGGAGATTTATTGACCCAACTACCTGGCAAACACCCAGTTCGCCTTTTTCTGCTGAATTTCAAACAAAAAAAAAAAAAAAAAAGGCCTATTTAGGGTTTTTTTTTTGTTGGTTTTTTTTTTAATTAGGATGGCTTTCTGCTTGGCAAAACAGCTTCAAACTTTTCATTTGAACATCAAAAGTTAAAGTCCTGTCAAAGCAAAGACCACCAACATATCCACTAGGGCAATTTCGATGGTCTTGTTCACTAAGAATTTAAAGAAATTCAGAATATTCTTTATATCTTTATGCCACTCAACCAAAACCCATCGATTTTTTAGCCTGTTCTGAGAAAAGCAGGTTTTGCCCCAAAATCAGACTCTGTGCCACAGTCCTGTTTAGACCATGATGAATTTCTACTTGCTCTGTTAATGCTGGACAAGGAGCATTTTAGCTAAGAACGCCGGGATTTCTGCTGAATTTGGGGGATCAAACTGGTTTAGATTCATTATCTGAAGCAAAAACTGCACTGAAAGCTCAGGGCGAGCATTAACTGGCTTCATCCATCTTTGCCACCTCTGAGGGCAATTAATAATCCCTTCTCTTTCCAAATGGAGAAAGCGAGGGGTTAAAGTAATTGCTTCTGACCACTTAATGAGTCAGGGAGAGACCCTGGGAAGCTTGTCTCCCTGCTGCCTGCAAATCAGCCAGGGGAAAAATATACTTTTCTTGGCCAAGGTGCATGGCTTATGGAAATATTTATGCCTTGGAGCTGGCACGGGTGTTATCACCCCCCAGACGTGGGGCTGTCGGAGGTCATCACCCCGTGAAATTCAACCACGTGTGGCTTCCCCGGCCATTGGGGTGAATTAAATAAATCAGAATATTTGTTCCAAGGGGAGCTGTGAGCAGCACAGTTGAGGAAAGCTGCTTTCTCACAGGCACTGGGAAATTTTGGGGTTGTCCAGCACGGAGCAAAACCGAGCCTGGATACATGCCAGGACCTCCCGTGACCACGCTACTGACATGTCACCGATGTCACCCCTCCCTCGAGAGGGGTAAGGAGCCAGGAGGAAAATACACTGGGGAAAAAGCTGGACATCTTGCAAGTCTTAATAAATTAAAGCCCCTTCCTGCCAACGGCACTAAATCACAGCCCGGAGGATGGTCGTTTTTATGACTCAGCCTCCAGCCTTCCTCCCTGCATCGCGCTCTTCCTCCATCGCCCTACAAAGCAAAACTGGGCATCTTGGGGACATCTCAGCACTCCCCACCTTTCCACCCAGCTCCCCCAAATGCAAGCTGTCCCAGGGGACACCCAGCCCCTGGAGCATCCCCCAAGCCCCTGGAGCATCCCCAGCCCACCCATGAGGATGGAGCTGTTGGCTGGAAGAGCATCCCCCAATTTGGGGGCAGACCCTGCTGCCACCCAGGTATCTCCCCCTGCCAACTCTCTTTCCTATCATGGCTTGTTTTCTCCCTCCTCCCCGCAGCGGGTTGTCATGTCAGAGAAGAAGGGAAAGAAACAATGTGGAGGAAATTGATAAGCATGGCTTGAAACCCAGAGAAAGGGAACATTTGCCTGGGAGAAGCTGTGATTAGATCCTTGTGTGTGTGTGTGTGTGTGTGTCCTTTGCCAGCGCTCCTAAAAATAGAGCTTGGCTGCACAGACTGTCACACGCATGCAGACATGCTCTCGCTGAAGCTATATTTACCAGTCTCGGAGACAGCCAGATTCCTATATATGAGCCATACGTCCCCCCCAGCGCTGGCACGCAGGGTTCACACAGCCAGGAAGGGACCACAGTGGTGGTGAGGGACCTCCCTGAGCATCCCCGAGAGCTCGGGGGCACGGAGACAAATGGGGTGGGGAGCACCGGAGCGGGGAAATTCATTTCTGGAAGGTCCCTGAGACCATCTAGAAAAGCAAAGAGCTTGATTTAGAGTTGTGCACATGGGACAAACATCACAGAGGCCATCCAGATGGCCAGCACGCTCCTGGTCATACCCCTCTGCGTAGCTCCCAAAGAAGCAGCCCCCAAAAGAGCTACTTATGCCCAACCCATCTTCCCATATCTCTTCAAAAGCAAGCACTTGTGGCCCAAAAGCAAGCGCTCATGGCCAAGTCCTCCAAGCCTGATATCTGGACAGCACAAATATCTATAGCCATGGGCTGAAGAAGGTTCACAGTGAGCTCCAGCGCTTCTCCAATTCATGAGACCTCTTCTCGGTGCCATCAGACACGATGCTGCGTTCGCGGGTCTGAGCATGAATGGGTTTGGAAGGAGGAAGGTCCCACAGCTGCTTATTGGAGAAAGAAAAACTGGAGCACGACCTACATCGCCTGCCGGAAACCATCTCCTCCGCCCCCCGCCGTGCTCGTTAGCCTCGTGATAAAGCAGGGAGCGTTTAAAGGAACAAAATTGAGGCATTTTAGTCACATTCATGAGATTTCTGAAGAGGATATTTGAAGACTGAGGTATTATTATCTACATATGTCTTCACAGAGGTTGCGTGCAATTAGCATTATTCAGAGATATGCAATTAGCATTATCCAGAGATATGTATTTCGGGTGGGAAAATAATTGTTTTTCTTCCCAGAGAAGTTGTTTTGCGCACAGTTTTCTCAGCTCTGAGCATTTTGGTCCAAGTGGAAATTGGAAAAGTGCCGTTTGCCCCAGCTCGCCCCTGGAAGCAGAGCAGGCAGCAGCAAAGGATAGTTCTGCGACTGCAGCTTTTGTTTAGTTGGTGAATTTTGGACAAGCTCGAGGTGTCTGTAGATCCAACGGGTACCTACACAACAAACTGGCCCAACGCCACCTGCAGCGTCATTCCCTGGTGGCCGATGCCACATCCCCAGCAGCTCCGCTCCCCATCCTGCCCGGTGCAGAGCATCTGCCCCGATCCTCTGCCATCCCCAGGAAAATGAGTCTCATCTCCCGATCAAGGACCTGAGTCATGGCTTTGGTTGCAAACCTTCCCCTCCAATGCCTGGGGGTGACGCTTGGGTGGACCCAGGCTGCAGAGGGGTCCCCATGGGGGGGAGCAGGGGACAGCAGCTCCAACGGGGTAGCACATGGGTCCCCTCAGTCCATTTTCATGGTCTCTTGGCAAAACAAAGTCATCTTCCCCCGCATGGAGAGCGGCAGATGCCTTCTGGGACTTGTCTTCATTTTTCAACTCAAATATCCTCTGTTTAATCAGCTGGTTGTAATATCACCTTGCAAAATGTCATTAACAGAGCGTGAGAGGTGAGCTCCGTCCCGTTATTGAAATGCAGCAGCACGGCATGGTTTGCTCTGAGCGTGCAGGTTTGGGTGTCTGGGCACACAGAGAGCTTTTGTGCTCACCAACCTCAGAGCACAGCATTGGAAGCAGCAGCAGAAGAGACTCTTCAACGGGGAAAGATTGATTAGGTTGACTGTGCTAACAGCCGTCGGTTTTGATAGCAAGCCGCAGCACCCTAAATCATGCCAATAAACACTGAAGGAACAGCTTTGATTTAGCTTGGTGAAGATCTGAGCTGTATATGAAGAGGCATTTTGTAAATTAGGAATTTGAGGGTCATTTAGTGAGGCCAACTCCATTAATTCAGTCCTTTCCCCCCCACTTCAGCTTCAAGTTTAAAAGCCCAGGCAAGGGCAAGGTCTAGACCTACCCAGACGCTCTCAGCATAACTTTACCACCTGCAGGAGTTGTCCTCAACATGAGGACTCCAGACAATCATTCACTCACCCCCGCGCTGCAAACACCACTCGTCTCGCTCCAGGTAGGTCCTTTCTCCATTGCTGACAATTTGGTCACCACATCCGTAGGGTCCTTTGAACTGAATCCAACTGGTCTCTGGAGACATTGATGCTCTCAGAAGCAGACTAAATCCAGCAAGTGATGTTTCACTGAGCTCTTCAGGCAAGATAAAGGGTGTCGGGTGCCATAAGGGTTACTTAAAACTGCTTGAAGGCACCAGTTGTTTGGACATAGCTGAGTACCTTGACTTCTCAGGTGACTTGACTTGAGATGGGAATGTGGAGCACAGCCCAGGAGCCCCCTCCCTGATAGCCGTGCAATGGTGTGGGAGCACTCATTCCCAAATCCTCCCCCCATCCTCCTGGGAGGCAGGTTAACCGAACGACACAGCACAGAGAAACCACACCACAAGGGCTGATGGTCAAGCCAAGAGCAGACCCCAATGCCCTGACCCCACCATGGGCTCTAAGGGCAGCAGGGCACCACTGTAGCTCTAACCCAGCTTCCCAGCTCATAAGGACCACCAGGGCCACCACATGGTCCTGCTGTTTCTTTCAGAAAGAGCCAAGCCCTGCAAAAACACATCTTTTGTCACCAGCAGCGCTTGCTCCAAGGCATCCCATGCCAGGTGGCTCCACGCTGTGCCACTCCCTGGTGTCACTCCCCACGCTCCCTTGCTGTGGCTGAGGACCTTTACAAATGACGTTCCACTCCAATCTGTTTGATCGAGCTGGCCTCCTCGATGCCACCGGGGAGGGCGGCAGATGAGAAAGGGTTGAGGAGCTGCATGGAAAACACCTGCCCATTGCCCAGAAACACTTATAAAAACCAAACAGGCTGCCTGGGCGCTCTAAAAAGATCTGAAATGAGGAAGTCTGACATTGCATCTACCAGTGGTGCAACCAGCACCAGCTTCCAAAACATCATGGCAACCCTGAGAGAGGTGCCAAGGACCCCAGGGCCTCACGTTAAGGGCATGAAGATTTTCCAAGGGTTGGTGGCCTGGGATGAGGGACTGGTTGCAGTTGGAGGCCAGAGCCAAGCACCAGGACGAGCTCACCTCTGCTGCAAGAGGAACCATTCACTCGTAGGCAGCTCCAGGCCGGGCAGGCGCTCGCTGGGCTGTGCGCGGATGGCTCTGCATCCGTCCTCGGGGCTGTTAAACCCCTTCATTTCCCCAGCAAGAGCATCACTTAAGCGCAAGCTACAGCAAAGCCACAAGTGGGCTCTGGAGCTAATGCGCAAATTATATTTCAAAACCACTTTTCCCCAGCGCTAGCTATGCAATACAGGGAAATTGCTGTAATAAAAAGCCATCCTCTCTAGATGCGAAAGGTGGCAAGAGGGGCAGGAGGGAGCAGGGACCTCACTGCGAGGCCAGCAGGAGGGCAGCCCTTTGGGATGAGATTACGCAGCATCCCTCACCTCCAGGTACAAGGCGATGGTCCCCCAGGCACATGGCCAGCACGGGGCTTTCTCAGCACGATTGCTGAGACATGAAGATGCAAAACTCTCTGGACGGGAGGGAGCCAAGGGTGAGGATCCCATGCTATTAAAAAAAAAAAAAACAAAGCAGAGGGTGCAGGTCCTGTTCCTCTACCAAAAGCCTCCAGGGTGGTCTCTGGGGCAGCAACCCCAGGGCACAGCGGCCACAGTTTCCTCTTTAGCCTTTTTCTGTTGTGGGCTTTCTAAATCTGAGGGTAAGCATCTGGTGACGCGGGTCATCCTTAAGGCTTTACAGTCACAGATGGAGCATCTGCAATCAGTGGCAAACCAGCACCAAGCCCAGACTCACCGAATCCAAGAGGAGAAACCTGCTGCTGGGCCCTTTGTGCTGAACCCAGGCACTCCAAAGCAGGGTTGTCCCAATAAGTCATTTATAAATGAGCAATAGAAAAAGGATTATTCATGCAAATTATTAGAAGAGTGATTTCCAAGAGCAGAGTGCACTGCTAGTAACACTCAGCATCCACTTTTCACAACAAGGTGAAAAACCTGCTTGAAACAAGCTGTTCCAGCCAGGAGCCTGAGACGAGAAGGTGCAGGGGGAGATACCTCGACCACTTGCCCTTGCGTGGCCGTGATGCCTCACTGCTGACCACCGTGCCCAGCCACAGAAGATGCAGACCACCGTGGCCCTTCTACAGACACATCCTAGTCTGGAGCATCATCACCCCAGCAGAGCCAGCCCTGGGGAGCACCTGGAGAGGAAACCAAGCTGGGGAACCCCCCATGCCAACGCGCACCCCAGGTCGGCACCCACAAAGGTCACTTTGCAGGCTGGGTGCAACTGAGGGGCTTCAGGGACCTGTCACCCATGCTGACAACACCTCTCTCCTTGCCAGCTGGTTCCACACTACAATTTGTCATCATTGGCAAAAACAACCCCACAACTCCAACTTCTGAAAAGCTACTAGTGCTCAGGAGGGGCTCACGCTGCAGTTCCACCCACCCACCCCCACCCCCACCCGCAAGCAAGGCTGAAGCATCGTTAATCTGACCGGCAATTTGGTAAGACCAGGCTGATTCTCATTCAAGGTAGTTGCAGCCCAGAATTGGACACATCAGTGTACAAATTGTCAAGACAATCAGTAGCTGGGTAGAAATGAGAGCGCAACCCCTGGAAGAAAAGCGGGTCTGGAGCTGGCTGCCAGCCAGCCACAACCATCCACCCACCCAGGGTTGGGGAGAAGATACAGGAGCCCCAAAAGCAGCCCCAAAAGCCCCATATTTGCTTTTTTTTGTGCCCACGCACCTTGCTCCGCTCCACATGCAGGAGCCACGGCTGTGAGAGGCCAAAAGCAGCTCCCTGCCCTGATTGCTGCTGCTTCCAGCGAAGCAGTGTTTAAACTTGAGGAAGCAAAGCGGAGGATCAAACGGCATCATCCCTGTTAACTGGAAAGCCCCCGCTCCTCTCCACCCTGCTCTCAGCTCCCGTTGCTGTGCAACCCCTGTGGTTTGGGGATTGCTCCGCAATCACGGCTGAGAGTCAGAGAGGTGTTGGGAGGATGCAGAAGGCGGCTGCAGCAGCTCTCCCACACCCAGCACCTTCCCAGTAGCCCAGCAAAGGAGCCCCAACCCTTTCTGCTGCCCCCATAACCAACCCATCCTTGCAACATTCAGAGGCTGTGCTGGGATCCTCGCCCCTGGATCCAAAAAAGCCTGGAAAACACAACAGGGACGGACTCTCAGGATGCAGGACACAAACAACCCAACATTTCAGCAAAGTCTTTTAAGACTCAAGAGGTGGAGGAGACCAACTCAGCCAGGACTTGGCAGAGCAGAGCTGCCCAGCTGCAAGAACAACCAAAGACCCCTCCAAAGGCAAACCCATCCTCTGCTCAGCCCCATGGGGTACAGGATCAAGTCAGCCCTTTGCCCCATGGGTTAAGGCAAGGCCAGCAGGAGAACCCAGATAAATCCCGCAGGACTTGACACATGGGGAATCACCTGGTGAAGAAAGCCACCAGGGAGCCCAGGCACATATCAACCAGGTCCTGCAAAAAGTATCAGGGAACTGGGTTGTCTATCTCTAATAAAAGCCCAGGACACAAAAAAAAAGACAAAGTCTTCATGGAAGAGGGAAAATTCAAAGCTGCTTTAATTTTGTGACGGATCCTCCACCCAGCTCATGCTTCCAAACTTGTTAGCCACCATCCAATTCCTCCCTGACAGCAGGATCGCTAATTTTGCACATCCCAAAATAATATTTGCCAAGCAGCACTCCTCGTTGTGATTAAAACAATATCGGGCACTAAAAATATACAGTTCCTGGGGGAATCCTGCCTGCCCAAGACAACAAACTATTTAAGACACATCAAGGAGCTTCTCTCCGATTAAAGGCAAAGTGAGTCCATGCTCTGTGATGGGGAGCTCAGGAGGGATGAAGGCAACGAGGGGAAAACGGAGGGTGAGGGAGGGACGACAAGGGGTGGAAGAGGTTGTTTCAAGCATGAGATACCTGTGATGGGAGGGCCAGGGCTGGGGAAATGCATATCTACCAGCGATGAAGCCCAACGCCTGGAGATGACCCCAAGTATCATCTCGGTACCCTCCCGTATGGCTCCTGCCTGCAGGAGCTCCCATTGCTGGTCAAATCATCTTCCCAAATAGGTTACACTACTAATAGCTCCTGCTGGTTAACGGACAAAATATCTGTCTGTAAGCAGTTCATTATTCAACCACCCCCATGGCCAGGTACAATTCATCAAGGCAAATACTTGCATTTTTATTCCATCAACTAGCAAATGAATTACCAGGCAATACCCGCTCCCAGTCCTCAGCAGCAAGGAATCGTCTCCGAGAGCATCTGTCTATCATGGTGGCTTTACGTGTTTGCCAATCTGTCCATCCTCTATACATTTTCTCCCCATTTCCAACATAAATATATTCCCCATCGGGTTTTCCCCATTTGTTCTTGTGCCGATATTGTCTTTTAGCTTAACCTCTTCCCAATCCCTTGGTCCTCTTCCTCCCCAGGGCATTGCCTAATGCCTGTGGGCTGCACAACCTCCTTGGAGCCAATGGTGTGTTTCTGGGCCAGTGCAACCCAAGAGCTGCAAAGCCCCATGCCCTTCCCCAGCTAAATAACTAATAATCACTCCTTTGATCCTATGATTAGCCTGGCCGGCAGCCAAGGACATACCACAGAGCGCTTCCTGGTGGAGATCAGCCTCTGATGGATGCCCCATCACCTTCGACGGTCCAGACAAGGGCAGGGACCTTCTTGGTAGATCCTGGGGCAGGTCCCTGCAGAGCAGCCCCCACAGTGAGCTCTGGTTTTGAACTCAGCCTGCTCGCTGCTCCCTTTGATCTCCCCTTCATTAGTCCTTCTCCTTTGCTTTCAAATGTAATTAATACTTCCCTGATCAAAAGCCCCAGCTCAAGGAGAGTTTTAACAACTCTTGCTTCACTGCGTGTTCCCGTTAAAGGAGGGCTCAGGCAGAGGGGAGGAATGAGACCTCATCTGGAGCCTCAAAACCGCAGTGGTTTCCCCTCCTTCCACCCCATCCCCAGGGTCTCACTGCCAAGACCATAAAAGTCAGAGCACGCCATGTCCCACTTCTTCCCAGCACCCAGCCACCCAAGCACAGGTTCTCCAGGGGACTTGGGACCTACGTGATGGCTGCTTAGGGTCTGGCCAAACACCCATCTAACCCAGCAGCAGCAGCCAGAGGAGGAGAGGACCAGGGCAAGCACATGGATATTTTCTCCCAGCACCTTCCCACCACCCAGGTGCTGTCACCTCGCTCCTGAGCCAGAGGAGGACCATGGCCTACATAACCCTCACTGGATTTCCACTTCCAGCCCTGACCTACCCCCAATTCTTATAACTCGGCATCAAACACAAGCCCAAGCTTTGAGAAACCCTAATCCCCTCCCAAAACCCTTACAACTACTCAACAGCCTAGCTGCTTGGCCACTCGACCCACAAGCAGATAATCCAAGAGCTACGTGATCAAAACCCCCTGGTTTAACCTCCCCTGCTGCCACAAACCCCCCGCAGACAGTCCGTAAGGTCTTAACTGGCTCATGGGGCTGTGGAAAGCAGCCACGATTGCTGAGACTGGGGGGGAACAGCACAGGGCAGGAGGTGGCTTCTGGGATGATTGAGAGCCTCAGGCACCCACAAAGCCCAGGTTGGTCCCTCCATCCCAGCGCAGACCCTCTATGGACCATTAGATGCTGCTTGCAAGGGTCACAAAGCATCACATGATGTCTCTTCCGCCAGCCACATGCCTCTCAACAACCAAAACCCCCCACCCTGCTCCCCCCCCCAGGACGAGCCAGAGCCGAGCTGCAGCCCAACACAGCAGGGGGAAGGTGTTGATCCAAGCCCCAGCCTTCACTCTGCGCCGAGGGTCTCCAGAACCCCAGCCCCTCCCCACATGAGGCGAAACACCGTTTCCCCAGGCGGGTCGGCGAAGGAGATGCTGATATTACATTTTCATCCATCAGCAAGCAGTTTTCAATTTTGCTGAGAGGAAAAAAAAACCAAAACCACCATCCAAAGCGTGTTCAGCCCTGGCCAGATACATATTCCCCCGAGACATGTGAATTTTGATAAAAGCACGTTGCCCGCACACAGCATCCCCTGGCGCAGGGTCCTTCTCCCCTCCTGCTTCCCCTGCAACTCAAAGACAAAAGGAAACCAAAGATATTTTTTACATCGAGGGTTGCTTTTTGGGCTCACCAGGGCTTTGCTAACCTGCTCATGTCCCAGCCTTTGCCAGGACAGCAGCGTGCCCCACACAGGGACCCACCGACACCGGAGCCAAGGTCGTTACACCCAGGAGACATTACCCAGCAGGCGCGTCCAAGGGATTGGCTTTGCTCCCTGGCACCGTCAGCCTGGCCAGACCTTGCAAAGTCACATAAGGTGACATTTTCCAAAGAATTTAACTCACCCTGATAAAAAGCCAGCTAAAAAATCCTCCTGTCTGTACATATCCCCGCTGGGAAATACTGTTCTGGGGGGAACAGGCTGTTTTTACTGGCGTTTATTAGTGGGAAGGAAAGGGAACAAGCTCTTTCCCAAGGTAGGAACCCCATGAGAAGATTATTTCCTTTGAAAAGGCATTTGGTTCAGCTCTATTTTTTATTTTGTGCTGCAGCAGGCACGATGATACTCATCTGTTCAAAGGCAAAAGGAGAACACAATGCTCTGATCTGCTTGGACAACCCCAACTGCCCCTCCCTGCCCCTCCGTTATCACGGTTCAGCTTTCCTCTCGACAAAAACATTGACTTTTATTCTGCCTGAGAACAAGAATGAAACCGAGCAGCTGAACACCTCACGATGCCAAGCCTTGGAAGCCCTCAGGCATTTTGGGAATGAGCCTCTGCCCCCCAAAACATGGATTTTTTTTCTCCTTTTCATCCTTGCAGCAAGCAGGAGGAGGATGCGCGCTTCAGGGTAAAGAGCAGGGAAAAGCCTGAAGCTTCTTGGGTCAGGGAAGCTACAAAAAAAAAAATCTCATTTCAAGATGTTTTCACAACCCTCCCCTCCCCTAGAGCTGCTGCTACAGACACAAATCACAGCCCCCCACTCGGGCAGGCCAGCCCCACGGCCACCCTGAACAACTGGGAAACATGGCTTAGGAGCAAAGATTTTATTTGCCTTGCCTTAGTCTTGTGCTGGGAATGCGGTGACCTTCCAATTTGGGGGTGTCTCCTGGGGACCTGCCTGCCCAGCTCTGGGAGGTCCCGTGGCTGGAGAAGGGGATCAGCGAGGCTGGTCCTTACAAGCAGCGCAGGGAAGGAGCAAACTAAAAGAGCTAAAGGCGATGCGATGCTCATGCTGAAGACTGGGGAACTCAAATGCAAAAAGAAAAAAAAACAAACCCGAAGCATGGAAAAAATAGAGCAGCAGAGCAGAGGGGACACTCGGCGCATGCTGCAGCCCAGGACAGTCTGGTCCCGCTCCCACCACAGCTCGTCCGAGCCTCATCCTCCAGCAATGCAAGGATCCGTGCCCAGGGACCACAGACACAACCGAGCAGGCAGAACCTGCGCTCAGCCCTTTTGCAAGCGCAGGATTAGGGCAACAGGGTTGAGGATTTTTTGTCTGGTTGTCTGTTCTTGCATCCCTTAAAATGCTATACCATAGCTCAGATCCCAGCCCATACCGTGCTCCAGCGGCTCCGCTCCTGCCTAAGCTCAAGCTGCCAGTAGTAAATGTCTTCTACTACTTAAAAACCATTCTAATATCACTTAAGAATATCTCAAAGTTACTCTCAACTTCTTTACCAGTGAGGAAATATGCCCTCTCGAAGTCCAGGATAGCTGTCCCCATGCAGGGCAGCCTGTTCAGCACCTGTCCCAGGCAAATCAGAGGCTGCAGCAGGCTGGAAAAATTCATCGAGCTCTGAACACCATCAGGAAGCATTAAAAAAGACAGATTTAATGTCTCTGGACAGGGAAAAACCTGTAAAAGTTTACATTTTTATGCACCCAGCAGCAGAATCTGGGAAATATTAAAACAAGCAGACTGAGCATGGGACATCAGGAAAAGTTTTTACAGGCTCATTTTATTTCAATCCCTCCCCTTACCAGACCAGTACACTTATTTTTTGCTGTCCCACTGTGCCTTCCCAAAACAGGGAATGCATGACCTCCGGATAAATCTCCTCTAAGGGATGCACAGAGACAGGGATACAGGCTCAGGGAATTACCGTCGGAGGAGTCAGGGCTGCCAGGCACTAAGTTATGGAGGTCGTGGAGTCGGGTTTGTTTTTTTTTTCCCCTTCTCCTTTGTTTTTGAGTGGTATGACATAACCCTCTCAAAGCTATTTTTAAGCCCTCGTGACTTGTTTTATCTCAGGACAGATGCTGATCCCAGGAGCAGGGGGCAATTCCCGCAGAGTAGCGTTTTTCCAGGAGACATGGCACAGCCTCGGCTGGTCACCTTTTATACATGCTGAAACAGTTTCTAAAAATACCTGAATTTTTTGTAACAGAAACAAGGGAGCTGGAGAGGAGAGGGAAAAAAAATCCTAATTTGGTTTTCCTGATGCATTTTCTCACCCCTGAGCTCATCGGAGGACACTGCTGGGGACAAACAGCTCAATTTCACCTTCCCAGAGCCCATCCCAGATGCTCTCATTTTGGGATACATCACCAGAGCTGAAGGTTTCAACCATTTTTGGATAGAAGGGTAGACCAGGACTGCCCCTTTCCTGAGGGGCCTCTTCCCAGGACAGCTCTTCCTTGAGCAGGGAAAAGCATCCCACATCCAGAGCTATTGCAGGGGGGAGAGATGGGCAAGGACAAGGTCCAGGAGACATCTCACAAGCTTCTGGCCTCCAGGGTTGCCACACCAGCGGGGAGGGCAGCACGTCCTCTGAGCTCCTCCACTGCCTCTGAGCTCCCATCTCTCCCCATCGCCCTCCTGCTTCTTTGCATGAAACGAGTTTGAGGGGTCTCAGCCTCAAAACCCACACAGTGAGGGCTGGGAAGGTTTTGTGGGACATCTCCAAGCTGTTGGATTTGCAAAGGAACTGTACACTCATATTCTGGGCACACCAGGGAGCACGCAAAAGTTGCCGGATCAGTCCTGGTCCTGGCATCAGGGTCCCACAAGAGGCTGCGGTGCTCCTGCTCCTACAGCCTCAGCACCCCCGGGGTTTCCCGCTGGGCAGATGGGATGTGCTTCCAAAATAAAACCAGCCCTCCTGCTCAGTCCCAGCACCTCCTCTCCCTTCCTACGGCTGGGCAGGGAAGGCTCAAGGTGGGGGATTCAGGTGGGAGAGCAAGGGAAGAAAACCCCAGTGAGATGGCAATCTGCAGCCAAAGCCAACCATAAGCACCCTCAGCCCTCCACCTCCAGACAGCACCCAAATCCCGTGGGAGGATGGCTGTCCCATTTTGTGTCCAGGCTGTGCCCCTCCAAGAGATGCAATGCTCTGAGGAGGGGATATCACACCAAGATGCAGGACCCCCCCATAGCCCCTTGGGGTTTACGGCGAGCCGTGCACCCCAAACACAACAGAAAGCTGCCCAACCACAGCTTCAAAGCCTCGGTACATGCTGGGGGGGGGCACAGCCCAGGGCTCGCAGGACTGTCACGGGGCACCAGCCAGTAGCTCCACACATGGGGGTTAAATTTGTCTGACTTTCAGCACGGGGAGAGCTGGTGCTTTCCTTTTGCTGTGCAGAAGTGGAACAGATACGCTGCTATCGGGGCGGGGAGAGCATGCTCCAGATGCACCAGCAGCACTGAAACCCTACAGCGTGCCAGCAGCCCATCACCCCCAGAGCTGAAACTCAACCACAGCCAAAACTCGAGGTGACCCGAGCACACACACGTGTGCAATTTACACACAGCTCGCCACGAGCGAGAGCTCCGACGCTCCAGCAACACGTCCCCACCTCACCCAAACACGCAGCACCCTCCCTCGCTCCTGCCCACGCACGCGCAGAGCTGTTTAAACAAACCATCCTATTTTTCCTACGAGCTTTAAAGGAAGCAATATATATTTCTTGCAGTTGCTTCTATACTTAAGCACTTGGCTCTTACCAAAGAGAGGGAGCAATGCAGATAGCGATGGGTACTCCAAGCCTGATAGCAAACATCTTTGAGTCAGAAAGTTTGAACCCACGTAACTAGAGTGATGCCTTCTGAAGTTTCAGGCACCGGCACACGCATCTCACCATCGTCTCTTAAGCAAAGAAGGTTTCAGGAAAATTTCTCTAACCTTTTTCAAGTCATGAAGGTTTAAATCCTTTGCATTTTCATCAAGTGTATTCCAGCTCACAAGGAGGAACAGATCCTCTCTAAGCACACGGAGAAGAGCAGAGTGCACAGGGTTAGGAGTACTTCTTCAAGGCATCCTATCCACATCCTATCCTTCACAGGACCTTTCAGCAAAAAATAAATCAGTCACAGCATTATTTATGTCTATTTTCCCCCACGCTCAGAAGCAGCCGGCTGTATTTTGTTCAGCCTGTCCCAAAAGGCTCCTAACAAAGAGGAGACCAAAACTGGAACATGCGCTGGATGATTTTGAAAGCTATGAATGACTGCGGCAAGGAAGCAGCTGGGAAGTCCCCAGGCAGACACAGCCCATTGGGATGCCCCATGCACTGCAGGGTCCCCATTTCTTCTTGGAGGGGCTCAAGATGGGGGAAGAGGAGGGAGAAGAGGCCACATGTTGTTCTGGTGGGCTCTCAGTATCATCTAGATCTGCTCATCCAGCTCCCTGCCCCAGCCTCTCCTCTGCAGGCAGTGCTGGAGTGAGAAAGGCTTTGAGACACGATACAACTCTTGCAGGGGCCATTAAACCCTCCCAGGCTCATCAGCAGAGAATTAAATTCCTCCTTGACGCCATTCACGGAGAGCATGCATCCTCAAGCAGCTCACCCAGCCCCGGGAACACCAGCTTTTGCTTTTAAACCAGCAAACAAGGGGTAGAAATTCAGGGTAACCACAGCCACGTGAGGACCAAGACTCATCAGCAGATGGTAGGAAGGACCTGCTGGTGGAAGAGCTGTAAACCCAGGGCAAGGAGCAGAGCGAGGGACGAGGGATGGACATCTAAAGCCCATTTTTCTCATTTCCCAGTAGAGCTGGGAAATGGGGACAGCACCTCTCTCATCTTCACTTCCTAAGCTCTTGAGATGATCCCAAAAAATCTGGAAATCCCAAACTTCTGTAGGCTACAAAGCCCTTCCCACCAGGCTGATGGATGGATGGTTCCTCGCCAAGCCAAACCCAACACCACCCTGCCTGCAGCTCCCCATATTTCTTCCGATGGGCTGATACGTTCTTTGCCACGGACCTTGCCTAAGAGCACCCCACCAGGGCAGGGGACACCGAAATGAACACTTCTTAACAGAAGGAGGAAAGCAAACATCAACCAGAGGAGGAATTGCAAAAAAGCAGCAAGATAAAAAGAAAAAAAAAAAAAATAGAAGCCCTTCAAAGTCAGCTCCTCAAGGTTTGAAGGAACACGGCCTTAATTTCATCAGCTGTGAAAACCCATTAGCATCTTACTAAAGTCCATTTAAAATATTCATCTGGAGGATATTTTATGCAAAACTGCCGCTGTGTCTTAAAAGCTGCTACAAAATATTAACAGCCACGTTGAAACTCCCCTCCTGTGGCAGTCACCTCCTGGTGGGTTTAGGGAGGGTGGCAGCAGGGACAACAGCACGGGGTGACCCAAGGGAAGGGACAAGCAATGCAAGGAGCCCCTTGCCAGCTTCGGAGGAATAAAGTCCAGAGCAAAGTCCGGCCTCACTGATGCTGGTTTTCCGGCTTGGTTGCATCCGTGGGTCCCTGCAGCACGGTGCAGCGTGATGTGCAAACCCTGCAGCATCAAAAGGTGCAGGCAAGGGGCTTTCCCAGGGTCACAGCCCAAATCCAAGAGGGATGCACAAGCCCCTTCCTCCTCCCCACCAGCTCAGGGGAGATCTGGGGGGTAATTCTTGGCTTCCCCTCCCGCCCCCCTCCCCCTCCTCAAAAGCACCATGGTTGTTTATTTAACAAGCCCTAGCTCTGCCACAGTGGGGAATTAGAAGGCAAGAAGATCTCCGCTGTGGCCTCTGATTAACAAAATATATTATTAGCATCCCAAAGTGAGCTTTGCCAGTGCCTATAAATACGAGCCAGCAGTGACTCAGCAAAGCTGTAGATATTTCCACCTCCCCCCCCAACACCCCCCCCCAGTTTCCCCCCAGGTAGTTGCATCTTGGGGTGTGCATGTGTGCGCGGTCCTGGCTCCCGGGATGCTGCGCAGGTCACCATGGAAACCCAACGCTGCTGAAATCATCCCTACTCCGGAGAATCCTGCACTAAATTTTCCCCCCAGCCTGGCCAGGGATGCCCCAAGGGACCAGGCTATGGCATAAATTGGCAGCACAAGAAGAAAGAAAATGGGGTTTTGAGCTTTTTTTAAGCTATTCTTTGCCTTTAAAGCCACCCACGTGGCAAGGAAGATTCTCTGGTGTCTTGTATGAGGCTGTGCTGGGCACCCTGCCCTTGTCCGGCACCCAGCCCACGTGCTAAGCGACAGCCGGCACATATTGTCATGCTTTACGTTTTTTAACTAGGAATGTTACCTTGGCAAGAGCAATCAAGGGATACGACACGAAAAAGCACATTATAATGGGGGTTTCCCACCACCTTGGGCAGCTCTGTCCACCACTAATTAATCCTGCCATGAAACCAGGCAGATTTAATACATCCGCCCCCCAAAAGTATCAACACCAGTAACACTTGGGGTTTCTAACAGCCTTTCACACATCACATTAGTGGACTCACCCACCCCCAACGCACAAAACCCTTCAGTTGTTACCGAGCTTGAAGGATTTTCATTTGCAAATTCACCATGCTAAGCAGGGCCCTGGAGCAGAGGCAAGCAAAGTTTTCCAGGGGGGGAAAAAAAAAAACCAGCCCCCAAAAAACCCCACAGAACGCTTGGCAACCCCCAAATTTCCATGCCTTTGTCCAAGTTTCAAAGGGCTGTTTGTGCCTGGAGGATGCCAGCGCTCTTTCGCTGCAGCATTTAAACAAGCCGCCACCGCGGAAAAGGAGATTGGCATTCGGAAACTCCCTGTGATTTTGCTTTTCCATTCCTATTGCATAAAAGGTTTAGTTTGAAAGCAATTTTGATAGAAATTTCTGTTTTGGCTAACCAGCAAATCACAACTGGAGCACCGCGAGATGGCTCAGACCCTCCGGGACCAGACACCATGGGAATGGGCACTGCTGGGTGAGACGGGAGCGGTAATTAATATTAATTACTCCATTAATATTTCCAGGTAGGTATCAGCAGCATCTGACTGGTGAAATAAGAGGGAGGTGGTGGCCCGAACGAGCAGAGTTTGTCCCCCATCCTAAGTCCTGCCCCAGAAGCAGCCGCATCCCCATGCCCGCAGCCAACCCTGCAGCAGCCCACTCGCTGCACTGCCGCCCGCCGGGGCCAGAGGTCCCCCTGATTAATTATTTATCATTGCACACCGTAAATCGTGAAGAATTTGAAAGGGAAACCTTTCCGTGCCAGGCAATCAAGGTCACCTTTCCCCTGCCAGGGCTCAGCTCTCACGTTCCCGGGTTCAACGCCGAGGTACCAGCCCAGCGGGAGAAGATGCTGTAATTACATCCAGCCCTCGTGATGGTCACGTACAGCAACCGGAGATTCAGTCTCCCCATCCCAGCGCCACAATGATCCGAACAAACAAGGAAGCAAACGAAGTCTGGGGTGAAGTTATCAGGGAACATCAAGAAATCCTTAAATCCAAGTCACCTCAGCGAGTACCGCTGTGGCCGGGCTCCGCCGGGGCCGCTGGTCCCAAGGGATGCTCAGCTGGCTCCTGCAGAGTCGGCCCTGCAAATCTAACTTTGCTTTTGGAGACCCAACAACCCCCAAAATTATCTGGGGTCTCCAAAGCTGACAAGGCAGCACATCCTTAAACCCGCTGATTTTATCCTTCCTATTTATAGCCATCTGTCCAGCCCGGCCACACTGGAGCATCTCCGAGCCCTCGCCAGCACAGCTCGGTCCCCACAGAGCTACAGAGGAAGGAGAAGAGCCAGAAACTCTGATAAGGTCAGGGACAAGGCTTTTAAAAATGTAAATGAAGCCCAAGGAGTTGGCCTAATCCTGCAGGCAGGCACTCTGCAACACGCGAAAATGAGATTAGCGCAAGGTCCCCTTGGCGCAGGTCGGGTCCATCTGCTTGGTATTCTCCTTGCAGAGGGTCCTCCTTACGACAGGACCAAGCCCAGAGCTCCCAAGGACATCTCCCACCCCAGCACCATCCTGCTCAGGCATGAGCGTCCCGGCAGGTTTCAAATGGGGGGAAAAAAAGATGCAATTTTGGGACAAATCAGCATTTCATTCACAGAACATCACTGCTGATGCTGCATCCCTCGAAGGGAAAGGAAAGTGCAAGGAAAGCTGGAAAACCTTCTTCCAAAGCTTTGGGGAAAGGCTTATTTTTCCTTTCAGCATTTATTTGGGTAGGGTGTTTTTTGAAAAGCAGCTGGAAAAATCCGTTTTGCTGTCGAGCTCCAGCACTGGCCCACAGCCCTTGGCCGCTGCTGGGGCTCCTCCAAGCCCAGCCTTGCTGCATCCCCGGTGGCTCCCCGGTCCTCCCAGCTGGGCAGCCCCAGAGGAGCACAAAGCCTGCTGAGCCACACTTCAAATCAGCACCTTTATGAAAGGTTTCCACTTAAAATATGGCACGCCAAACTCCAAACAAGACAACCGTGTACAAGCTGAGGATGGCAGAAAAGACGCTTTGGTGCTTTGACCTCAGCAGACGTTTTCCAGGGGCTCAAGTCTGAGCCCAGGCTAAGGACCAGAATCACTTTTATTCACCCCAATCCCTGGTGCCATCTGCCTGCTGCCCACCAACCTCCCGATACCTTCACCTGCTCTCCTGGAGCACTTTCAGCCCAAACACAGAAACCAGAGGGAAACTGAGGCATGGAGCACTGATGCCTCCTGCCAGCTCAGCAGGAGGCTGACAGGACATTTCAGGACGTTTCAGCCCAATGCTCTCCACTGGAGCCTCTTTCCCCCCCAGCAGACACTCTACCTCTCTAGCAAAGCCAAAAATGTGCGTTTTCAAGGCTGCCCAGCTAGGTGCAATTCCAGTTCCAGCAGACCTCATGCTCACTCCCCACTCAAGCGCCAGCACGGATGCTCAGAGGTCTCCCCTCTGCTAATTTCCAGTGCTGTTTGCACAGATAAGCCATCCCTGAGCAGACTCGGCTCCCCTCACCAGGGTGATTAATAGCGGTTTTGCTAGTAAAACAAAAGGCCATTAAAAGCGCTAATATTTGCTCTCCCTACTCCCTGCCTACTTCATTTCATACTTCAATGCAAGCCCTGCGTGCTTTCCGCGATGAGAAATTAATAAGGGCACGAAGCCACATTGATTTCCCCCGCTACAGGGGATCGGATACATCTCCCTGAACCCAGAGACACCCGGACCCGCTGGCTGTGAAAGCAAGGATGCTCCCAGCTCCATCCACCCAGATAGGGGATAAATCCCAGACCGGGGTGGAAATGATGGGGATGCCCTGTCTCCACCTGAGACCAAGTTTTTTAATATTGAAGAGAAGAGTGACACTTCCTCGGGGCTTTTAGCTGACGTGGTGATGGAGAGAGCCCCACATCCATCCCCATCCCAGCCCTGCAGCAGCAGGGACCCCATTAACACAGAATAGCTTCATTAAAAGCAGCTCCGAGCAGCCCAGACCCCACAGCCTCTAAAGAGTTTGGAAATCAGGAGAGAAACCCCAAGGGACCAAATCCCAGGGAGAAGAGCCCCACTTCGGGGTTACTCGCTGCTCACCAGTGCCAGCTCCTCCACAGCTTGCATGGGGACAACCTCCCCTTGCTGAAAACCTCCAAGCCAGAAGAAACCCCCTTGCTCTGAGACCCTTTAGGGGGATGCTGAGGCCCCTTGAATCCTTTTATACCGATGGTCCCACCCTCCCCAGGTTGGATGTGTCTGGGCTAAAAGCCCCGGGGAGGGAGGTTGAGCGCCTTTGGGTTTATCTGGGCTATCAGCTGGGGTGGTGATTTGCTCCAGTGCTTGATACAAGAGCTGGACAAGTCAGTATAACATAGGCCAACGGCCCCACGTGATGGGATACACATTTCCCACCAGGATACACAAATCCATTAAAATATAACCTTTTTCTCAGGGTAGGAGCAGCTTCCCATTTCAAAAGCATCTTTGGAAAGCAGCTGTGAATTTTCCAACATCCCATTCCCAACAAAGCGGATGGTTTTACAGGTCACACCCATGTTGCCACTCCATTTTAATAGGCTTTTTTTTTTTTTTTAACACACTTAAAAGCAACAAGTCGACCTGAAATCACCCGGTTGCAACACATGGCCTGAGCACGTTGGCTGAGCGAAACCATCGCCGCTCGAAACCAGCGGCAGTTTTGACTCCT
>NW_008824600.1:100549-102978 GCF_000699105.1 Pygoscelis adeliae
CTGGAGCGTGGTGTTGAGGGTGCCAACCATGACACCAACACCAGGCAGAGCAGGCAGCGCTGGAGCTGCCGGGCTCTCCTGGTGAGCAATGGACTCAAGCCCCCAAAAAGAGCCCGTCATGGACCATTTCACCAAAAAATCCCTAACTATCACCAAGAGCAAGGGTTTTGATTTCAACCCAGCCCTTGCCCTGGGGCGCGAAGACCCCAGCAGGCAGGGGAGCCCCTTTCTCCCCCAAACCACGTGCTGAGCATGAAGGACCACGTTTTGGAGCATCTCAGAGATGAATTTCCACAACCCATGTTTCAAATGGTCCAAGGAAAAGGTCGATCCAGGAGGAGGCTGTTTCACCATGAGCATCCCATGGGATTTCTCCCGGGAAAAGGCACCTGGGCTGCTGCAGGAACATGGCAGGACGGGACTCGCAGGTCTGCAGGCCAGGGAATGGCGATGGAAATGGGAAAAAAAGGCAGATTTTTGAAACGTTGCTTGAAGCAAAGCCTTCTTAGGGGATTATTTTCTTTCTCCTTCTCGGCTTCTTACTACATTCTCCGCAGGTTTTCCCCGGGCGGCTGGGACCTGAGGTGCTCCGGGGCTCGGTGCTGCTAACACGTATTTCTGTATTCTCACATCTCTCCTAGTTAATCTTTAGGAAAGAAGAATTGACAAACTGGTGAAAAACTGACTGACACTCCAATCAAAATACAAAAGAAACAGAAATAAATGGCTCTGAAAAGAATCGCTATTTAATTAGAAATTACATCTGTGCCAGTGAGTCACGGCGGGGAAGCGATACATCAGTGGGCCAGGCAGCAAAGGGCACCTGCCAGCAGCATGACAATGGGGACCGGCTCCATCCCAGGGCTGCGAGGGGCGATTGGGAGGGGGGGGCCCCCCTGCCATGGGGGTCCCCTGCTAAGCCTTGCCAAAGTGAGAGCCATCCTGCAGGAGCCAGCCTGGCACTACCCTGGAAAATAAAATGCCTGCGAGCTCGAAAGCTTTGCAGAGAAATCCCCTCCCAGCAGTTTTCCTGCTGGAATGGGAAAATCCCCAGTAAATCAGATCTAATGAAAGGCATAAATAAAGGCTGCGGAACGAGGGAGGGAGAGAGATTAGGGAGGTGGGAATAAAACCGCTCCTCTCTCTCCACCGCGCCTCGGCAGTGCCCCTCCCGCGGGGAAACCCCGACCCTCCACCAGTGGGGTACCAAAGCTGGGCAGCATTTGGGGATCCCCCCCCAGCTCCTCTGGGAGACCCCAAGGAAGGTGGGATGGGGTAGGAGAGGATCTGGCAGGGAGATGGGGGACACAGATCAGTCACAAGGGACATGAGGCACTGAAAGCGGGGTGGTCTGTGACCCCCCCGAACCTGGGCTGTGATGCACGGGTGGGAAGCAGCATCCTCGGGGAGGCTCCCGCTGAAAGCTGTCCCCTTCGCCGAATTCTTCGTGGGGAGGAATTCAGGCCTTGCAAAGCAGCAAATAAAAGCAGAAAATAAATTAAAAATAAAACAAAAAAACAAACCACAAACCAACATCCTCTTTCTGTTCTTCCTCCCCGTGATGAATCCACCAGCAGCTGGGCTGCGCTGCGCAACAGCAGCTGGAAACACGGCGGCTTTCACAGCAGGAGCGCGGCAGGACGGACGGGCATCCCTCCCCGCCACCGCCGCGTGTCCCCCTCGGTGCGGGGGGTGCTCGGGGGGCCAGGCGTGCCCCTCGGCATGGGACCAGCCGAGGGTGTCCATCCTGGGCTTTGGAGCGAAGGAAAGCACGAGCGAAGGATGGGGCATGCCGCAGGCTTGGCTTCTCGGGTGTCTCGTAAAGGCTGAGCACATGCCACAGCCTTTCTGTCCCCGTCCTAGGGGAAGAGCTCGCTGGCTCCCCCCCCCTTTCACATCCTCAAGACACCACGCAGAGGGTTTCAGAAGGTGGTAGGAAACACTGCTCCAGCCTCCAACCTCAGGCTGGAGGCTTTGGACATCCCTGCAGGGACACTTCTGCTGCCTTAGGTTTTCCAAGCCTTTCCAAGGCAGGTTTTTGGGCAGCGCCGACACTCAGGGTCTCACTCTCCAGCGCTGGTAATGGGTATTTTCAAGCATCTTTTATCAACCAGGCTTGGACCGAAAGTCCTCGGGCTGCTGGTACCCGTCACGGAGGCGACGAGCGGATGGCTATGGAAAAGGGGAATAGCAAATCATGGATGGAGCGGTGTTTCCTCCTCAGCCCACATCTCAGCAGCTCGTTTTGTTGCCCGCTGTAGTTTACTCAGGTCCTCCTCTGGCCAAAAGCATTCGACATCTTTTATCGCCTTCGCTGGACCTGCTGTGCGTGTTCGGAGGTGAGACCTCACCCAGTCCCGTATCGCCGGTCCGAGGTGGATTTCCGGGGAGTAGCACCCCCATCTGAGTTTTACCACCTCCACTCTTTC
>NW_008824600.1:103443-103835 GCF_000699105.1 Pygoscelis adeliae
ACCGGCCATGCGGTTACCCTGGAAAATATCATTACGGTGAGGCTGTGCACCGAGGGATTGCTCGCCGGCATCCGCCATGCACCCCAGCGCTCCTGCCATCCCGGGGATCCAACGCTGGACCCCAACCTGAATGTCCCACGGGAACTGGAAGAGCCCCCAAAGCATTGCCGCGCCACGAGCTGCTCGCTAAAGGATGAATCAGTCCAGGTCCATGCCAAAAAGTGTGTTCAGCACTTTTAAACATACCCGGTAGGAGGCAATAAATAACGTACGCGCACACGCCGCCTCGCCTCTTGCAGACCTGGGATTGCCACCTATCGTCGCGGTTCAGTTCTAGGACAAGAAACTCTCCTTGCTCCCATTGCTGGCTGGATTTTCCCAGGCTGGATCCC
>NW_008824601.1:0-554 GCF_000699105.1 Pygoscelis adeliae
CCTGATGTCACTGCTTGCTCAGAACTTGACAGGGCGGGCGCGGGAACGTGGTTTCAGCAGGTGCTTATAGAACAGGAACCTTGCTGTGCAGGTGCCTGCGATGTCACAAGTGGCGGAATTCCTGATATGGCAGGCATCGGAAACCGCGGAGGTGTTCCTGATGTCACTGCTTGCTCTGTACTTGACAGTGTAGGCGTGGGAAACTTCCTCTGTAGGTGTCTGCGATGTCACAAGTGGCTGAATTCCTCACATGGCAGGCGTGGGAACCAGCGGAGGTGTTCCTGATGTCACTGCTTGCTCTGTACTTGACAGTGTAGGCGTGGGAAACTTCCTCTGTAGGTGTCTGCGATGTCACAAGTGGCTGAATTCCTCACATGGCAGGCGTGGGAACCAGCGGAGGTGTTCCTGATGTCACTGCTTGCTTAGTACTTGACAGTGTAGGCGTGGGAACCTGGCTTGAGCAGGTACTTCTGTCCCTGCTGGCTACGTACCTCAGAGGGCAGGCGCGGGAACCCTGCTGTGCAAGTGCCTGTGATGTCACAAGTGGCTGAATT
>NW_008824602.1:0-28205 GCF_000699105.1 Pygoscelis adeliae
AGTCCCACCTGGTGGAGAGCCAGCTGTTGTCTGAGGTAACATGATGCGCTGGCCCAAATATTTGCCAACTCTGGAAAAACAAGGGAAAGACACGTCATGCTCCCAGGCAGCAACCTCAAAACCATTCAGCCCGCTCCTGTCCAAGGACCGATGCATTTCTAACACAAGCATTTTGGATGGGAGCCCGGCAAGAACCAAAGGACATCTCAGCCTGCCTCCCAGAGGGCTCCTTTGCTTTCAGGTGCAGCTCTCCAGTGTGTGACCCACTGCCACGGGAAACCTCAGTGGATTGCCACACCAGTGAGGGCACGGTGCTGTGCTCCACAGAAGTCTTGGAGGCTCAGGGCAGGCCCTGGTGTCCCCCTCAGCAGGGGCCAGCTTCCCTGTGTCGCATCTCTGAACACACCAACTCCGCACGGCCCACGAGCACCTTCAGCTCTTCCACTCAGACATGAGCTCAGGCTGGGCAATGCCCACCACCAGGCAAGGAACAGCCCTTTGGGGCCAGGGACTTCTGCCTGGGGTGCCCCAGGAAGGCAGGGGCCACGTCAGGAAGAGAACCAGGAGCCCTGGCTGCCAAATCAGCCCCTCAGCCCTTCGGGGGATGGTCAAGCATGTCCCTCCTTGCAGTCACCAGTCCCGAGCAGCCACCCCCATAGCCCTCAGGGTTTCCACGCCAGGTTTCAGAGATGTCCTTGACCCGCCACCGCTCCTGAAATTGGGTCTGAAGGCCTTACCAGAACTCTTGAGCTTCCCAGTTGTTGGAGACAAGTGAGGCCGCACGAAGAGGTTGTTTGCCATCTTAGTTCCACCCTTGCTCCAGGTCAACAACTGCAGCAGGTGGCTGGCCAATGGCTTTCTTGCTTCCTGCAAAAAGGCTCCTCCTCCTCTCTGCTCTCCGCCTCCTCCTCCTCCTCCTCCTCCTACGCCCTTCACCACCCCCAGTGCTGCTGTGCTGCCTCTCTCCGCCTTCTCCTGCTCACTGCAGAGCAGCTCCTCCGGAGCAGAGAGGTGGCGAGAGCAGACCCCAGCACCTGGAGTCCCCTCGGCCTCGCCGAGGTGTGTGGGGCGGATGCTGGTCACCATGGGGAAAAGGGGGCTGTCACCACTGTGACCCCAGACCGTGTCACAGAGGGGCTGCACACACTCGCCTCCCCCTCCCCACCCTCCCAGGCCCTGCCAGGGGGGCCCTGCAGTGGGCAGGGGCTTCAGGGAGCTGCCCCCACCTCACTGTCTCCTGACCAGGAGGGGTTTCCTCAGGCTAGAGCTCACCCCTGCCATGTCCCCACGTGGGGACACTGGGCTGTAAGTGCTTATGGGCTTCCTTCTACCCTTCCCTGCTTCCTCCTGCCTCTTACCCAACATGTCTGCAGCGGGGAGCAGCGGGCTCCCCTGACTGGCGAAGCTTTGGCAGGCAATGGCTGCTCACACCTTTTTTGGAGCTGACTGGAACACACCGACTGGCCCCGGCAGCACCTGACCTGCTCCCACGCAGGTCCCGCTGCAGCTACCGCTGCTCACCCCTTGCCATCCACGCCCGCCCAGAGCACCCTTGCCCCCGCAAAACACGTGTTTAAGGACCCTGGGGACATGCATCCATTACAAATGCTGCCTTTAGCGTCCTCACAGTGGAAATGAACTGCACCCCTCTGCCCTCAGAGCAGACCACGGGGGTTACTCCTAACGGTGGGTGTCGCGGATGGAGTGAGACTGCACTTCACTCGTAAGAGAGAAGCAACAGGACACCTTATTGATAGAAAACAGTGAGTTAACAAAGTTCAATGGTAAATGTGACAGTGGTTTAACAAGCTTCGATGGCAAGGTACACTGGATTATTTACTGCATAGAGGACAGGGTGAGACAAAACTGTCAGGGAGACCCTCCCGTCGAGCCGTGAGGTTCAGAAAGGGCCCCCTTGCTTTCTAAACTCCTTCTCAGAGAGGAGTCTAGGTGCGGCTGGATCCAATCCTAGTCCCAGACTTGGTCAATGGTTTATGTCTAAAGGATTATATATGCACAATTAATCCTTTATGTCACTTAGCTAAGATTTCAAAGTTGAGCATGCTGTTAGTCACTTACCATGGATCTGTTGCAGCAAGGAATCTCTCAACCTCGAGGAGTAACCTTGAGAGGTGTCCCTACTCAAGGGGAGATCCCGCCGTGCAGCCCGCTGCCGTGCAGGAGAGCTCAATGGGCCCTGGGCTGTCCACTATGTATAGAGTAAGCTGATTGACTTATAGTCATATTTGCATATCAGCAAGTCATTTGACTCACTGCTCCAGGCAGCCCTTGGATGTAGCCATCCATCCCCAAAGTCCAGCATAACCTGGATGCAGCTACAACGACCCCCACTGGTGGTCGTTGCTTACACAGGGCAGGGGGAGCACACCGCCACCGATGGGGCTTTGAGCAACCTGGGCTAGTGGGAGGTGCCCCTGCCCATGGCAGATGGGTTGGAACTAGATGATCTTTAAGGTCCCTTCCAACCCAAACCATTCTATGATTCTATGATTTGAACACACATACACACACATATATAGATATGTTTATTTCGCCTTTGTTTCACTTTTCCACTTTGTTAAGCACACCGCCACAGATGGGGCTTTGAGCAACCTGGTCTAGTGGAAGGTGTCCCTGACCATGGCAGGGGGGGCTGGAACTAGATGATCTTTAAGGTCCCTTCCAATCCAAACCACTCTATGATACGATGATTCCTAGGGTATTCCTTGAGGGATTTAGATCTGGTCATAATGTCACGATTTAAAATAGCCTAAAAATATGTACTTGGAAATTGAAATATCACCTGAAGAATGGTTCTTTCTTCCCCTGAGTTTGTCACGCTGTGTGCTTTCCTGGCTCTATCTGCTGTATGCATAATAGTATAGTAAAATAATATAAATTATTGTGCATCTTTCCTTGGCAGGGTGTGAAATCTGCACTGAGCAGCGTGTAAGCTTTGGAGGACACCTTGGAGATAGGGACTGTGTTACAGTCCCTGCTCTGAGGACACCTGTCTCCCAGCATCATGCCATATCTCTTCTGCTGCAGCCATGGTCTTTGCGGTTCAAGGAAGATCCGTCTCTTTGCTGTTCCTTTGCCCTGGCGACGGGAGAAGTGGTGACTGGGGACTGCAGTGGTGCAGGAAGGACTCTGGAGACTGGGGGAGAAGTTTCTTCTCCTCGTGCCTTCCTCAGGAGCTGAGTTCAAAGCAGGTTTCTGACCACTGCTGAGTTGCTTGGGTGGATCCTGTGTCACCCTGTGTCACCCCATCCTAGACGGGGTCCCTCGGCCCCCAATGCAGGGATTGAAAGGGTCCCTCCCTGCAGCCCATTCTGTGCCCTAGGAGAGGAGCTAGAAGGCACATCAGTTTCTCATGGGATCTAAAGGCAGCACAGATGGACACTGCTGCTTGCTTTCCTGTGGAGTTCTCTGGAAAGCCACATGGCTTCTCAATACAGGCACACCTGGAAGCTAAAGTCCAGCTTCATAAAGATGCTCCAGACTTGGAAAGGCTCTGGCCTCAAATAGTCCAGCTCGTCTGACTCTGGAGATGGCTACTTAATCCATAACATGACAGTCTTCTCACAGCATCATATGGCGAAGTGTGGCCATTGCTTTCCACAGCCTTACAGGTTCCCTTCTCCGGACAGCCACCTGTGGAGCCTCCACTCTTGCCTCAATGCCTCATTGCAGCCACCTGCAGCCAGCCTTCTTTCCCTGTGACTTGGGGAGCTAAACAAAGGAACTGAAGGTGCCTCAAACTCCCACCATGGGGTATTAGGGAACACAAACACACCACTAACATAGAGAGGCTACATCAGTAGGTACATTAATGATTTACACTCATCTACAAATTTTCTCCATTTGAAAGATGATGGAGTATCACTGGCATCTGTAACAGAAAGAGGCAAGGGTAAGATTTCTGCTGTTTTCATTCATAATCACCCACCCAAGGTGCTTGGAGTTGGACCAGTCAGTCAGCTCAACCATCCAGATGGATGTCACCAAACCAGTTAACCAGTTTTTCCTTCTTTATAAGCATCAGGTTGAGCAGAGCACTTCCCTTGATTGGCTCCTCAGTCACCTGTGCTAGGAAACTGTCATGAGTGTACTGGACTGAAATGTCCTGGATTGTTTGTGCGCTGCTGTATTGTCCCTCTGTAAGATACCAGGGTCATTAAAGTCCCCCATGAGGACTAGGGCCTATGAGCATGAGGTTTCTTCCATCTGTTTGAGGAAGACCTCATCTACTTCTGCCTGACCAGGCAGGCTGTACAGATACGCCGCCCTGACATCACCCATGTTGGTCTGCCTGCTAATCCTGAGCCATAAGCTCTCAACCGGCTCATTGTTCACCCCAAGGCAGAGCTCCATGGATTCCAGCTGCTCTCACATAAAGCGCAATGCCTATTCATCACCTTCCCAGCCTGTCCTTCCTAAAGAATTTGTATCCATCCATTGGAGCACTCCTGTCATGTGAGCTTTCCCACCACATCTCTGTGACTTCAATGAGACTGTAGCCCTTTAAAGGCATGCAAACTTCTAATTCCTTCTGTTTGCTCCTCATACTGAGCGTATTAGTGTACAGGCACTCCAGAAAGGTGCAACAGTCATGCTGGTTTCCCAAGAAAAGATGAGAGCTTCTCCCATTATGTCCTCTCAGCACTTCCTTATTTGTGGGTAGGCCCCATTCTGCACTGTTCTGTAGATTTTGAGGATTCTTAACAACATCACTCTGCACCTTTGCTTGCCAGACCAGTCCACCACTTCCTTACTTGAACGTGGGTCATCATCTCCCTCCTTTCTTATTGTTAGTCTCCTCAGGTTGGCCAGCCTGTTAGCAAAGACGTTTTTTCACCCTACTTTGTCAGGTGGATTCTACCCCTCCCTACCAGTGCTTGTCCCCCAAAGAGGGGGACAAACCACAGGTGGTTTTTAAGTCAAACCACTGTCAGTGACACAGCTGCACAACAAGGTGCTGAACCTCAAGATCCATCCACTCCTCCTTAAGCCCTTCCATTTCAGCAGTAGGATCAAGGAAAAAACCATCCGGGGCCCTGTGACCTTAACCCTCACCTCCAAGAGCCATGCAGTCACTCTTGATACGCTCAGAGACTCTCCTGGCAGGATTGTCAGTGCCCATGTGGGCTAAGATCAAGGGGTAATAGTCTAAGGGCTGAACAGTCCTCAGCAACCTGTCCCCAGGATCCCAGATCTAAACCCCCCATGAAGTAAGAAGCATCCCTGTAGATCAAGTCCACTTGCCAAATGGGCCCTCTGTTCCCCACAGGAGGGAATATTTGTAATGAAGTTTAATAATGGGCAATACTGTTTTTTAAAATATATATATATAGCATTAGACCATTAAAACCAATCTGAAGTTCACTATATTTCTAATTGCAAACATTTATTTAAATACATAACTTGTATATATCCCCACAGATTGGTTTTTGATGGCGTTATCGTCGTTGGGCTCATATGCGGTATCTTAGAAAGATGTTTTGGGTTTAGTTTCTCAAAGCATGTCAAATTAGATCACTTTTAACCTTAGTAGCAGTGGAGTACAAGGCAGAAAGTGCAATGGTATTAAAAGTTGTCCACACAATAGTAGGAGTGACTTGAAACAAGTCAGTCATTCTTCCTGTGATGCTCTCTTCTACCAGTCCCAACTTTACTCTTTCTTCCATCTCTCCTTTCATCTTTTCCTTCTCTTCCATTTCCCCCCTTTTCGCCAGTGACATTCTTTTTGCATCCAGCACTGCTTGCATCCGGAGCTGCTTGACCTGTACTCTTCTCTGGGGGGGGGGGAAAAAAGGGGAAAAAGAAAACCAACCCATATTTCTTTGGGTGACCTTCAGTTTCTCTGGAACAATAAACTGGAAGCAGGTACAAGACTTGAGGAAGTTCCTATTTTGGCATAGTTTATCAAATGTGATGTTAACAGACACAACTCTCAGGTAGCTGTGGCTACCTACTCACTTACCTATAAACTTCCTAGCAAATAATGACTATATATGGGAGTGTAAGTGATACTTGTTTCTTCTAGTAAATATATCTGAGAATGTATTAATTCTGCAGTTAATACTATTAGTTATTCCAGGACTCAGTTAAACATTGAGAGTTTTGCTCATAAGGTACAAAATAAATGCTAATCATGTTGCCCTACAGTGAAAAGCACAGGAATCAGGAAACAGAGCAGAGGGCATCAGAGGCTCCCAGAGCAACAGATTGAATTGCTCAAACTGGTCTGAGTTAGGGAATTTCAGGTCATTTTAAATTAAAAACAACCATGGGAGAGAAAAAAGAAACAAAACAAAGGAACAAACAAAAACCTTTCTACCTCAATATTAACTAGAAAGGAAGACACTACTTAAAAAGAAGTTTGTTTATTGCTGAGAAAAATTCTGTCTACAGGAAGACATTCACACTTGTTCTGAATTGAATTCACTGAATCTGAATTGAATGAAATTTGGCATTTGCCATACAGGAAAGGGATTACTACAAAAAGAAGCAGTAACTTACATAATTACTAGTTAACATCCTAGCATCACCCAGCTGTATCCCTAACACATTACATTTTTAAAGACAAGGTAGTAAAATTCTGTTTTCTAAATGAATGTAATTTTTTTCATGTTTAAGTCCTCCAGTGTACAGCTGCCATATTACCCACCATTTGTCCTTGTAGTTTGATGTCTTGTCTATTCTATCCTATCCTATCCTATAATAGTTTGATTCTATTCAGAGCCCATACTGGTAAGCATGTATGTTTGATATAACTTATCTCCAGTGGGACAGACCCCACTGTCCCCAACACACAGGGTTTTACATGTACCCAGATTTAAAAGTCCCATCCCAGGCAGCCACTAAAAGACACATCAATCACAGAACTTCCGTGAATGCAGCAGTTCTGTATCCATCTTCACATTTGACAGATATCTCATTCAATCCATGTGAGCATCTGATATAATTAAAATAGTATAATTTCTACCGTGCTAGTCTTCTACTGCTACGTAGCATGTGGTGTGTGTAACGTGGCCTCATTTTTACTAGCACAAGTGTGGTTTCCAAGAACCACAGTAGTGTGGCATCAACATTTCCATGCATAAAAGTCAGAAATCTTATTGATTTCTCTTCTAATATACAGATAGAGGTGATTAAGAGGTAGAGTTTGTACAGAAAGCTCCACTCTGCCTAGCTTATTAGATCTATTGGGGTCCTTCAGCCTGGAAAGTTGTCTATTGATGTCCGCAGTAGCTAACCTTAGTCTTAGAGAGAGTATTATGTCCTTTGCTCTGCACTCACTTTAAAGATTCTTCTCTTTTGAAACTGAGAGTAATGACAACAGTAGCAGCTCTCTTAAAGCCGGCAGATTTACAAAAAACACAGCTATTCAAGTGAATGAACTGAACCTTTTTAAATTCTTTCATAAAACACACTTTACTGGTCCATTACAAGGAAGACATACCCAGGTCAGTACACACGCACAAACCACTGTTCTCATATAGTAATGACAGTCAGACTTACCCAGCAATCCCAAGCACTCCTGCCTATGCCGCTCATTCCAGGATTTCCTTCTGCAAGTCTCACTGCAAGTGAAGACTTCATGACAACGCATGCAAGGTGATAGCTGAACACCAACTGAACGTCCACACTGATAGCAGTATTTAAAGAACGGTAGTCTAGAACAAAGGTAGTTATAAAATGAAAGCACATTATTGTTTGTTTAGAGTTTTCCTCAAGCTGACAGCACGTTTGCAGATCACAGTAAAACTAAATCAAAATGGCTACAATATAGGAATAATGTTTAACAATAATGTTCAACAACAAAGAAACAGGAGACTGTAGCTTATCACAGGAGTCTGTGGGGAACAGGCTGCAATACCACCTGCAAAGCCAGCCCCCAGAAACAGCCCCCAGAAAAGCCAAGTTTCCTAGCGAGAAACATGCCCAAGCCTTTACCAGATAAACATCCACACCGTGCCATACACTAGCACACTGTGTGCTTTAGTGTACTCATGACACTGGGTCTGGGGATGTCCATTTTCAAACTGGCAGGCAGACCAGATTATATATGGCCAGAGAAAACAAAGCCAAGCTAGCAAACTTAAAAAAAACCTCACAGAACCCACTGGAATACTGCAGAGACAAACAGGGACGCTCACAGGCCACTGCACCACAACAGTTATTCCGAAGTTAGAACATAAAACAAAGAGTGCTTGGGCTAAGGCTTTCAGTGGGACTGGGAAGCAGAATGTTACATCTAAGTGCAAGCTGGGCTACATATTTACACCCTTTTTAAAGCATTTAAGAATCCTTTCCCAATAGCTAGCAAGTTTCACTGAGGTTTCATCTGTCTCTGTGAGTCACCGCTGAGATCTATTTGTAAAATCTTTGTGTGCTACTTTAACCTTACGGATTTTATTTTAGTTCACTTTATATTCTTCTGGGCTATTTCTACATCTTATGCTATTATTGATCCATCTTGGTTCAACAAAAATGCTACCTCAAAATTTCTGTCTTCAAAAGTGCCCCAGCTCCCGACACCTATGTTACTTCCTCTTGATTCAAATACTGAGACAAAGTTCAGAAGCCTGTGAATTCCCTGCAGTAGGAGAAACTGATGACAGAATTCAGTAACCTTGAGGCAAGTATTGCCATTATTATCCAAACTTTTGTTAATACACCGTTCCAAGAATAACATTCAAATTGTACAAGTTGTTCCTGCAATTTCTGGAGAAATATAAGCAACAAAATTTGTATGGGCCTATTTCTTAGCATTTGCATGCTGCTCTAAGGTACTGATGTCATTAATTGGTTTAAAACACAAGGACACACTGCTTCCACAAGAAGACTGAATATTATGCAGACTCTCATGGCAAAGTCTGAAGCTGCAAAGGAGTGATGTGATCAGAGCAGAGGAAGAAGCTAACTGCAGCTGGTAAGTCTGGATAGAAAGGAAAATTAGAAAGGAGAAAAATGGAAGGGTGACAACAGTTTTGGTGAGGAAAAAAAAAAACGGCACAGTATTTTTGACTAAGAATAGTCAATACTTGAGTGCAGTATCTCTGCCCTACCTCACTTCTTCCACGTGATGGGTCTCTCCTTTCTTCTTTGAAACACGTGTATGAACAGCTGAATCCACTACACCAACAAAAGGGGGCATGGGGGAAAACAAAAATCAGTATTCTGACTTGAGAATTAGAATACCAGTCACAAGATCCACCTTCATTAAAAGTCTGCTTGGCTCTGTCTACTGGGTAAAATCTGAAGACACATAATAAAATGCATCTTCCATCAACAAGCTTCAGGAGCCAAGAAAAAAGGAGCCAAATTGCCATGTCACAGCCAAGAGGAAGAAACCATACAGATAATTTACTCTTACTTCCTGCTTGTGACAAGCCACAGAGTCACAGGTTATGCTGAACTGCAAAGGTAACAATCTTCTATTCAGAGATCACTTCCCAAGTATGATACTTCTTCTGCCCCAAAGACTGGTATTTGGAGACCTAGATTCTAAGCCCGATTTCACCACACATATGACCACTGCTGAAGATGTAATTCAAATCATCTTAATTTTTATATTCATTGTTGCTACTCTAATAGCAGAAAAGCATTGATACAATGGGAGTCTTAGGAAAGGACCTGAGGGTAAGTTGCCATAAGGAATGAAAATACACTAGATGACCACAGTCACCATTGCATGCATCCTGTTCCCTGCACTAAATGCGAAGCCATTCCAAGTTTCTCCCATGAAAGAGGAGCAAGCTCCCTCAATCACTCCTTAATGCATGGTAATAGATCTTGTACAGGGATTTACCAGGAAGCAGCTGACAGGCACTAAATTCATATTCAGATTTTCTTCACAATGCCTTGTTCATTCTCTTTAATGTTTGTAGAACCCCTACATCTCCTTACCAAATATTTAGGAGCCGTTTTTCTTAGGAGTTACCTTTTCAGATAGTAACACTGAAATTAGAACAATAAATTCCCCTTCACACTAGGTAATGCTACCCTTAATCTTGAACCACTCTTAGGCTTGAACTAACATTTCTTGGATCTTCTCAGCTCTTCTTGATCCCACGCTTTCTCTTTCAGGATGACATGTTCACGGAGCTTCGCCGTAATGTGTTCCAGCAGTGATCGGCGTGTTTGAAAAAGTTCCTGCTCAGATGCTGACAGTGTGTGGTATGGTGTGTGAGCAATTCTCCTATCCTGCAACATACCATAAGTTAATCTACTAATGTACAGGAACACTAACACACAAGTGTTTCAGAGTTAAAGCCAACCCCTGCTGGATCCTGGCTTGGAGCTCAGTCTGTGATATGGGGCACAGGATATGTCCAGGTTAGATGTTCTAGTTGTTCCAATTATCATTAGTATTATATTATTACTGTGAGTGCTCAACAAGTTAACTAAAACTTTTCAGATGTTTCTTCAAGGGATAATCATAGTATTATAGAATAGCTTGGGTTGGAAGGGACCTTTAAAGTAGTCCAACCCCCCCCTGCAATGAGCAGGGACATCTTCAACTGGAGCAGGTTGCTTGGAGCCCCATCCAACCTGACCTGGAATGTTTCCAGGGATGGGGCATCCACCACCTCTCTGGGCAACCTGTGCCAGTGTTTCACTGCCCTCAGCGTAAAAAATTTCTTCCTTATATCTAGTCTGAATCTATCCTCTTCTAGTTTAAAACCATTACCCCTTATACTATCACAACAGGCCCTACTAAAAAGTCTGCCCCCATCCTTCTTATAAGCCCCCTTTAAGTATTGATAGGCTGCAAGAAGGTCTCCCCAGAGCCTTCTCTTCTCCAGGCTGAACAACCCCAACTCTCTCAGCCTTTCTTCACAGCAGAGGTGTTCCATCCCCCTGATCATTTTCCTGGCCCTCTTCAGGACCCGCTCCAACAGGTCTGTGTCCTTCCTGTGCTGAGGGCTCCAGAGCTGGAGGCAGTGCTCCAGGTAGGGTCTCACCAGAACGGAGTAGAGGGATAGAATCACCCCCCTCAACCTGCTGGCCACGCTGCTTTTGATGCAGCCCAGGATACGATTGGCCTTCTGGGCTGCGAGCGCACATTGCTGGCTCATGTCCAGCTTTTCATCCCCCAGTACCCCCAAGTCCTTCTCGGCCCGGCTGCTCTCCATCCCTTCATCCCCCAGCCCGTATTGATACCGGGGGTTGCCCCGACCCAGGTGCACGATCTTGCACCTGGAAGCTGCCCTCATCTTGCAGAGCTCCTCTCAGAGCACTTCGAGAAGCACCAACAAGTTTCCTGGAAATGAAAAAACAGCTAGAGGGCACTGCTTGTCCACTATTATGTTCCTCATTTCCCCATACTGCTTCCCTGTAACAAGTGCCAGCAAGGAGAGTATAGACAAAAGTCCAGAGCAAGGCAGGAAAGTAAGTAAGGTACCTGGAGTATGGTGATCAAGTTTGACCTGTGATTACAGCTATAAATTGCTTAATTTATTTTCCTATTTGAGGATCAGCTGCAATTGCAAGCACAGAAATCACAATTTAATGTCTACACAAAACGTTGGTATGGGATGCAAAAGCCCTCGTTAGCTCTAAGCAGGCTGCTCCGTGAACGAGGTGCACCATTACTTTTGTTCTTTTCAGAACAACTACTGTTTATGTCCCAGAGGTAAGCAATCTGCTTATCATGTAAGCTTTCTTGTTAATAAGAAAGCTATTAAAAAAAAAGTCTTATATTAATTCTAATTAGAACTGTCACAGAATCCCAGGCCTTTTGAAAGTTTTTTTAAACAAATATATCCAGAAAAAAAAGCATCAGGTAGGAATTTATTAGTTATACTTCACAGTAAGATTCTTTTTATAAGGGATTATAAATGATTAAGGACAACTTTAGTAAATCCATTTATTTATTTAGCAAATATATATATTAGTTATTTTATGTACAATATATAACATATAATACATAATACATACTGTGATGTATGTTTTATTTAAAAATATATTTTATTTAGGAAATCCATTATTTTAAAGTTTGATCAATAATGTCCTATCATAGCTTACAATATATCTAAAATTACCATTAAAATTCTCCTGATTTGATTGTAGCCTCACAGAAATACATACTACTTTTGGTTTTAATGCCTGGGTTTAAGATTATGATTAACTCTTTCCAATCCGATTATGGATGGAATCTTACTATAATACGTAACAGCAAGAATTGCCTTCATAGGCAAAACTATTAGAGGTATTCAGACTTTAAGTGATTAATATTTCATTTGGTGCTGAACTGAGTCTCACAACAAATGAAGGGAAAAAACAAATTTCCATTAAGGTTTCTGAAGAAGGCCCTAGACAATTCATAAGGACACAACAGGCCATGCATTTGAATAGATGCAAATGCACAGTACTTTCAGATACGGGAACTGAAGTCATACCTGATAATATTTATAATAAGCATAGTCCACAGCTGTTCCCACAGCTTTTCTCTGTCCTTCCCTAAGAGTAACTGGTGCAAGGATATCTGCGCCAGCTTCAAGCAGCTTATCAACCTGAAGAAAGCAAATCATTACACATCCAACCAAAAAGAAAACCTTCCCAAAAAATTGCGTTCACACCACAGCTAAAGAGACAGGGCTGATCATCAGAACCTAACCTCTATTTGTGAGACTATTTTGTGCACTGAACCATGCATTTCTTCTGCCACTTTAGAGCTGATGATGAATTGTCAAATCTAAATGTGTTTTGTAAGTAAAACCTTCTTGCAGGCAGTTGCTATTTGTTTCTGGGTATCTCACAATCTTGCAGCAACAAATGAAGCAGGGACAACTCGTGAGGGAGGGGGCAGAACAGAACCCAGCTGGGGAAATTGCCTCCGCTCCCAGACCCCTCAGCTGCAGCCTGCCTCACCTCCACTCTGAATGAGATCAGCCCTGTGCTCCCTGGGATGAGGAGAAAAACTCCAATTTTCACAAGGCCAAATGCTACCATTGACCTCATCATAGAAGAGAAAGTGCACTCATCACAGATGAGAAAGTACACTCATCACAAGTGGTACTGACCACTTTACAATAACAACCAAACACAATGCATCTCTCCTCATGTGGATGCTGGTTGTGTTTATAAACAAGGTAATAGTCAGATTTGACAGGGCTGTGAGCACTACAACCATCCCGTTTTACTTTAATGTAGTTTTTCCTCTTCTACACAAGGTTATCATCCTCTTTACTCAAACGTGAAAGTGGATTTCCATACAAAACCCCTGTTCCTCAGGACAAAAACAAACAGTATTAGGAATAGACACAAATTAATTGTTCCAGAAAAAAAGTATCAGCTTACCCATTAAAGAGAAAGGGGACTCAATGCACCTGACAAAAACCACTGTTTTTCTGAAGTTTAAAAAAAAAAACAAACAAACACCCAGATGTTATCTCACCAAAGCAATCCTCTGTGCTGTCGTTCTCTGCCGTTCATACGCCGTACTGACAGCTGCACAGAGGGCACTTCTTACTGCTCCACTTAATGGTAGATTTGGGTCAGCCCCATGTTTGAGGAGTTCAACCACTGCCTGCAAATGTGCATATGCAAATGTGACAAATTAGTGACCGGAGAAGCCATTATTGACAGTTCTACAGCAGGAAAGTGAGACCCTAGCGAGATCAGTCAAGACCCTAAAGCTTTACAGTATTTACCACAGCACACTTGGAGTATCTGTCATAGCTTCAGTAGCACACAAAAATTTAGTCCACCGGACAGTAGTTTTCACTTCTTTTAGCGTGAATCATAATGGCTATCATGGAGTACTTTACCAAACAACAGTATCAAAGGCATGAGAGGGTAGCTTTAAAAACCACCTGGTTGGATTCATAGTGTATTTCTTAAAAAAAAATGCTTTACCACAAAGATAAGGATTAGATAGGTTGATCAATTACAGCCTATTAGATCATTACTTCATCAGACGTTAGCCTCTGAGAAGATGGGAGAAGCAGCAGAAGTTTTTGGATATGGGACTTTCTATTTCATTCAAAATAATGAAATTTAAACTTTTGTGTTGCAATAAAACACTTTTGCCCAGAAAAATACCAAAACTGTCTTAAAAATGATGAAGACAGTGTAAGGAAAAAGGTTCAGGGTCAAACACTTGATATAGAATCTATTTGATATTGTATGCAGTGGTAGCCACTTCTATTATAACCCCTTCCACAGTCCACACTCTAGCTCCATATTATATTGCATCCAGTTTTATTTTTCTAGATGTTTGATACCCTTCCAGTGAAAGGAATATAGTTAAAGACTAACAACACAAAACAGTATTTTCTATTATGTTCTAGCATTTATCCTATGTAAAGTATAAATTTTGTAGTGACAGAACAAAAGGTAGAATGTTGATTTCATCAAAAATACTGAAAAGGATTCCAACCCCCCCCCCCCTCAGCTTTGCTAATGACTGTGTTTCCAAGAGAATGCTTCTCTGGATTATTTGTGTGCTTTTGTATTGGAGAAAAGTAAACAGGGAAGCAGAAATCACACTCCAGCCCTGCCCCTTTCAGCTTATCTGAACTGCTAGGCTAGAGTCAGTCACGCTTGCCCCCTTACAAGTGTTCTTGCCATTACTTTGTGTGCTGGCTGCACAACAGCTGAGCTTCGTGGGGAGCCAGGGTGCCACTCTCACCCCATCATTCTCCTGCCTTGCTTCCCACAAAGAAGATGAGCCAGGAGCCTGGACACACCAAGCTCTATTCAAAGAGACGTAGAGTACACATCTGGTGTATCACCTGCTTTGGCTACATACCTTCTCTTGCACCATGCTGGCTGCTGCGGACCTGCTGTTATGGGCCCAGTGTGGGCAGAAGGGAGTCCATTCCCTGCTCAGGAAGACAGGTGCTAACTTCACACACTGAATTCTACTGTGTGAACTATAAGCCTCATCTGTGGAGCGCTGAGCCTCATCACAACCAAATCCTTTCTAAGACTTATCATTAATCTTTTCATAGAACAGCATGCTTCCTACCATCAATGGCTACCCTTTTGCCTTATACCCAGAAGCAAGTGTTCTGGTGTTTGGTTGGGTTGCTCCACGCAGGGAGGCAGCCTGTAAGAGGACTGAATGTTCTTGTGATTCACAAAATGAACACAGTTCTCCAAATGCTAGTCCCTTCTGAGTCCTACCCAAATATTTCTGGCTACCTCATACTATAGTCCTTTACGATTCCTCTAGTTTGGCTCACAAAATATCCATAGGTTTGAAAGAAAAGTAAAAACTTTATTATTTTCACTGAAAATGTATGATTGCAAGCACCACTCATTATGTAGTTTGGCTGTCATCACAGAAGGCAGACATGAATGGAGAAGTACACCCAAAAAAATGAAGGAACTTAAAGATGCTCACCAAGTCATTCCCGCTGGCAATTGCTAAGGAAAGTGGTGAATGGCCACTCCACAATGTGTTTGGATTTGCCTGATGCATTAAAAGGAGGCAGATAACATCTCTGGCACACTTTGTAGGCAAGTGTGGTGAAAAAAGGTAAAATTAGGTCATAATAAAGTTAACTTTTTAATATTAAATTTAATAATAGTAGTATAATTAATAAAATGAGCAGCATAAAACACATTCAAACCTTCATCTAAACTATGATGTTATAGTAAAAATATACATCCACTTTTTCATGACTGAGAACCCCAAGCATAGTGGTGTTATACATGAAGCCTCTTCACAACCAGATCATCAAATCTCATTAATCCTGCCACCAGAAGGAAGGTCACTTCTCTCAAATACTTTTCTCCAACTGTATGCATCCCAAATCTGCTAGAAGAATGTTACTATAGTACAAAATCAAATGCACAGAGGTTAGTGCATGCCAAAACTAAGACTGTCCAACTTCAAATTGGCCTTGTGGATGATTAAGTTAATGGCCAATTAACCAATGGAAACTCAACTAAAGGAGTTTCTCTTGTCAAACAGAACTCCAAAGATTTAAGAAATGTTTTTTCTTCAAGTGCTAATAGATTTTTAATCAGTACAACACTAATAATTCAGTAGAAAGGGAGTTTATTGCTGGTATTCAATCACCTTCTTACAGAGGTGAAATGTCTTCACTGACAAGTTATGTCATTTGAGATTAGCTTAGAACTACTCCCTATGAGCAGAGCCTCAGATGCTATGACCTTACCTCACTGTTATCCTCTCTTTCGCATGCAATATGCAATGCACTCCTTCCACCTTCTTCAGGGACAGGACCACTATAGGAGGAAAAGTACTCTTGTGGTGGTCCTGCTTCATTTTTCAGTTGCAAAGTGACACCACCTGTCAAGTTGGCTTCTCTGGCTTGAGGCTGAGGAATCTAAGTGAAATGATGCGCACATTTGCAACATACGCTAAAGACAAGTTAACAGAAAATAAACCTGCCTGGTCACCCATTCGTCTGGATCTCAATCATGGACAAGACTTGTTCAGCCCCACAAAAACAGCAGCCACCCTTTTCCTACTTTCTTCTCTACATTCAGGTCTCATCTGCTAGACTGCTTTCGCACTGCACACTAAGAAGTTTAATAAAACCATTGGAGAAGTCTAGGGAAGGCAAATTTGAGAGAGAAGTTGTTAACTTCCACTGGGCCAAACGATACAGTGTAGGGAGTGGGAGGGACAAAGCAAGCTTTCAGGCACAAAAGGCCTGCCTTGAGTCAAGCTCATTCACATGTCCACTCATTTAAGGTCTATGAATATAAGGTCACCAGATCAATATAAAAACCAAAAGTGATATTTGAGAAAGTAAATCTTGCCTACACTGTGTCTGGGCATTCTGTAACTAAGTATTGTTGATAAATAGGTATTAAGTTCTCCTGTTTACTACTTAAGGACAAAGTACTAAAATACAAACTGACAAAGCCATCTAAATCTCCCTGTCCTGCAGACATTCACCTTAGTCATTGTCATGACAACATAAATTTTGTCAGTCTAGTTACATAAGCCAACTCCTTTTTTAAGTGATTGGGACCTGATGGTATGCCAGGGAGCTGGCCAATGTCATTGCAAGGCCACTCTGGTTACCTCTGAGTGGTCATGGTGAGCAGGGGAGGTTTCTGAGGAATTTCTTTGCATTTCTGGCAAAATGGAAGGAAGAACCAGGGAACTACAAACTGGTCAGCCTCACCTCGGCCTATGGGAAACTGATGGAAAAATCTGAGAAGCCATCTCCAGACATACTACAGATAAGAAGGTTCTGGGGCACCAAAAACAGAAGGATATGTTTACTGCAACCTAATACTATAGACCTCAAGTGGCTTTTTCTTTTTTTTTTTAAAGGTTCTTTCAGTGGAATGCAAAAATTTCACTGTGAAATCAAGCAGGCAGGAATCCCAACTCCCTGCTTAGGTCCTGTACAATCTGAATTTCAACAGCTGAAAGAAGATGAGCTCAAAAACCAACATACCTTGTCTGGACCGTATATCTCATTTCCATCTTCTGCCCTTGCATTCAGATCTGGGGCAGAATGCAGGAGATATTGTGTTATCTGGACCCCTTCCTCCCCAGGAATTGAGGCAGCTATGTGGAGAGGAGTTAACCCCCCTAACTGAAAACACAAACATAGTATTAAGACTCCTGTTTATCACAAGCAGCATTTAAAGAGCACTAAATATTTTTTCAAAGAATAATACAAGCTCACTCTTCCCACATGCTGTGTCTCACAAACAGCCACCATAAACCTAGAGCCTAGAGTTATAGGACTGGGGAACACTAAAGGTCCCAAACACTAAGCCTACTAAATACCACAACAGCTATTACCAACTTGAGGAGCAGCTTCACAAGTATTCCCCAGCCACTCACAAGCTTGGCAACCAGGAAACATAATGAGGAAAAAAAATACTTAGAGAGTAAAGAGCTTTGAGTTCTTTCTATTAAAAAAAAAATCTTTGAACGGGATAATCGCTTTAAACAGCTTTCTGGCCATTCTAAAGCTGATTCTGACATGCACGATATTTTACAGTAGGGCACTGAGGCTGCAGTACACATCTAGAATCCCACATTATGAATTATAAACCAGTAAAACCTTGGATGGAAGCTGCACATCAGTCCTGGCTCCCCTTTCTAAGAGGAGTTTCACTGCCTCTGCATCTGCAGCTTTAACAGCAAAGAACAGAAGGTGTGGTGGGACCCAGGATGCATTGGGATCTGCACCTCGACGAAGCAGCAGTTGGATTGTTTCCCACCTCTTCTGTCGTCTAGAATTGACATGGAAAATATCGGAATAATTTATTAGCACCTTCCAAGAAAATTCTAAAAGCTAGTGGACTAAAATGACTCCCAGGTAATAGACATGAAAACGGTCACTTAGCAGAGGGAAGACATGGCAGTCTTTAGGGCCGCATCACAACTGCCCTACACCACCCAGGCAACAACATTAAGATCTGAAGAGGGGACAGCACTGCCAGTGTATCTCAGCCCTCCAAACTAAAGGAGTGGTATGCAAAAGCAGTCCCTGTGGTCATGAAAAGTCCTTGCGTGGAGACAGGCAAAGCTAGGAAAGGTTCCCTGCATTTCCACCAGTCACTCACATGTGACTTGCAAACATTTAGTCTTAGACTTGTTTAATGAAAGAAACAGACTCCTCCTTCCTGCTGTCGAAGACTCCCTGGAAGATTCTTTCCTCAATCATACGTCATTCACCCATCCCAAGAAAGCAAAGGTACAGTGCTTCCCTTAAACAAAAGCTGGAACAGGAGCTATGCTAGACTAGGACAGTGTATTCCAGATGCCATCTGCATTTCCATGGAGGCAAACTATCTACAACCCCCCCCAGAAAAAATCTTGACACCACCAGAAAAAAAAAAAAGAGGAAAAAAAAGGGCAAACAGCACTTGGAAATCACCCAGAAACTCCATCACGAAGTGTTCTCAGCAGAGACTCATCTTTTCAGGCATGCTATTAACTCAGCTTTACCCACAAGCCCTACATTCAATGAATCTTTATATTCCAACGAACAACATGCAATATGCACAATATTTCAGACAACAAGAATCGTGGGAGGTGGGAGGATGTGCCACAACAGTAAAATGTAAGGGATGAAGGCCAAAAGGCCAACCAGGAATTTTCAGTTTGGGAGTTTTAAGATATTAAAACCTACACTGCCATAAAACCCAACACAAAAATTTCATCATCTTTGGTGACTGCTCTGTAAGCAAAGCAAAAAGTAAAATGTGGCCCTTTCAAAGATCCACAAAGGCAAAATAGTTGGACTACGTTTCAGTTGACACTGCTGAACAGACACTTGCAGAAAACAACTAACAAGTTCATATGTAGTCAAGACTTCAAGAAATAAAGCAAATATATTCTCCTTCCAGGATTTCACACTCCACTGCAAGTGTCCATTGAATACTTAGCAGCTTTTCACACTCCGCTAACAAGAAATCTTGTCTTGCTCAAGTATGATGTCCTTTGCTTGAACTACACTTTTCAGCTGCAATCTTTGCCCACTGCTGACATGAGTTAGAGTGTAGAAACGAGTGGCTTCTACTGGCATGAAAACAAGATTTGCCCACTTAAACAAAAAAAAAAAAATCTTGCCCTGCAATGGATGCACACTTCTGTGAAATATGTGAAATACTGTTACCTTCTTTATACAAAAGCATTTATGAGAGTTGGTCTCCCATCTATAGTGCATGAGACTTACTCTGAGATTATGCCTTCAGCCACATTGACTGTTTCTGAGGATTCTGATTGTTCACTCCACTTAAAGATTTAAAAAAAGAAAGAGGTTACAAAATGAAAAAAAATTCTTCTTCCAATGCATGACTCAGCATATTAACACATCAGAACAGTGACACAGTACAGCATATAATGATAAAGGAATTTTGTTAATAACTCTTAGGAAAATCATTTAGAAGTAATTTGTAACTAAGTTCGGTTGTTTGGTTTTTTTTCTAAAAACCCTCTTAAAATAAGGGAATATTTTTCTTGTTCAACTTCCATGGTGTCTAAAACTTGTTTAGAAGAGTTAAAAGTTTCTTCCAGTATACATCACCTAGCTTAAAAGAAAAAAAATTGCTGAAATAAAACAAGACACAGATTTTCAACTTGCATTAGCTTGCATGAGAATCTGAACTAGGATCTACAAGGCTGATGTTTCCAAATCTGGATGCATATTCAACTCAGAGGAAAAGTGAAAGCAATGTACATTTACCTTGCAGAATCTCAGAGCCTGTGAGAGATACAAACCAACACAGAAAGATCCCCTCTCTATTCCTAATCACCTCGTATTACCTCCAGAATGAGAGATAACAGCTCCACATTGATTTTCTGTGCAGTTTTGAGCAGCTGCTCTCTCTCACTCCCCTTCTCCCTTTCCCATAAGTCTTGCAACTTTAGCAATGGGCTACCACTTGAACATACTCTTGGAACTGGAACAGCGACTTCAGAGCAACCGAGGATTATTTGGTTCTTAATTTTCAACAAGTTTCCTCAAGGCATGGGCCACTGCCTGTCTAGCCTCATGTGAAAGTCTCAGCAGCACCCTTCCATTTCTAGACTCCACTGAAACATTTCAAAGACCACACAGTTCCTGCCCAGACCCCATTTTTATCTGTTTTCTCATCCTGGCTGGTGATTCCTGACCCCCTTGCTTTCATTTTCTTTCCCATTCCCAGGTTTGCACTCTTACAAAATGTGTATCGTGTTCCTACACCAGAGCAGGTGTTTCTTTTTGTGGCAGGAGGAAGGCCAGGGGTATGACTCTTCCTTTGTGAGCACTCCCCAAGGATCAGCAGACTTCTGACAGTACAATTGCTTTTTACTAGCCACCTCCATGATGCCAGCAGGATTATGTAGTACCAGGAGAATCACCTACATCCTCTTGTTCTGCTTATGCTTTTGCAATTCCCAACAACTGCCCCACTGCATCTTCATTGTGTTAAACACCTAGCCAACACAGCCTCACATCTCTGCTATTGATACAGCACCTTATTTCAATTGCAGAGTAAGCTTGTAACTGCACTGGAGCTTGGTCCTTTGAGTTAGGAGTTAGCAGTGAGAATAGAGATTATTCTGCATCCTCAGAGAGCAAAATGCATAAAAGTTCTGACTTTGTCCTAGGGAGTATACACAGTAAATTTAAAAAGCAAGCTTACAGCTTGAGGAAATAATACATTATGATTCTGTCATTTTAGATTAGAAGTAAACAAACCTTGTAACTGTGCAAGCTCCTCTCAGCAATATTGCCCTTAAAAGATTCTTCTGGATAAAAGAGAATAAAGCACATGGAGAGAGCAGATAATCCTTCATCACTACACTTATTCACATCAGCTCCACTATCAAGAAGAAGATTGACAACATCATTGTGGGAATGAACCTGTAGGGGGGAAACATCCATACTTGCACATACATGTACACACTTCTAGATTTTGACATGGAACGAACTAACAAGACAGTTTTAAAGTAGTGATGCTCTACACTGTTTAGCTAATTCAAATTTATATTTCCCACAAAATAGAAACACAATACTGAACCATGTCTTACAGGGTTCAGAACATGCATTTTTCAGCTGATTTTTAACTACTGGATTTCACAGGAACTCAGTGAGGATTCATGCACAGAAAGAGACTAAAAGTGACTGAGATGGCTACAGGAGAAATACAGCATTCTAAACTATTTTCTAGATTTTGCTAGCCATTTACAATGAATGCCAAGTATTGAGGTAGCTGAAAAGGGCATGAAGAAAAAGGGGGGGGGGGGGGGGCAGGATTTCATCCCCCTCCTACAGAAATTGAAGTTGTGTGTGCATGGTTTCTAGCCACCACCACTTTTCAGCAAAAACAAAACAACTCTGTCTGAATCTGATTTCAACTAGGAAAAAAAATAGTAAGGGCACGGTCACATCCAAGAACATAGATCTAGTCCACTCCACAATCATAACCTGAAATCAAACCTGACATTTGAAATCATCTCTAATATTTACTGAAGGGCTTCTTTTAGGTTATTTATTTACCGTGGGGTTTGGCATGATACCAGTCATTACAGACACTACTCATGCCACACCGCTTTTCTGTTTTTCCTGTTTACTGAACATTCCTTTCATACTATGTAATGAAACAAGAGAAAAATTTAATCCAGCCTACTATACCAGGAATTTTCTCATCATGTGGTAAAGAGTCATGCTTAGAGTCTTACAGCAGCAGCAGCAAGTGCTGTGTATCCATGTTTGTCAGCTATGTCTGGATGAGCAAGCCCATTCCTCAGAATCGCACAGACCCCATCATAGTCTCCTCTTGCTGCCTTCTGAATTAGCTGCTCTGAGGCAAGTTCCCTGGGGCCTGGAGGCCCGTAAGTACTGCGGGCTCCACTGAGAATGAGGTTGACATCTGAAGTAAACTCCGCTTGACAGCGCCTTGAAAAGGAGAAAACAGTACGGCACATTTAAGCAGCTAGGTACTCTTAGACCACTACGGCAATTAAAGAAAAAACACATCAAGAATAAAGTCTGTTGGTGAGCAAGATGGGAAAATAAGGCCAGCTATCATTTTAAGAACTATTTCAGATAGTGTAAGCTTGCTTACATTAATGGCAGAAAGGCAAACCAGTGTACGGGGTGCTGGCAGCAGCACATAGATTTTAGCTACAGAGGAGTTAAAAAATATCCAGTCACCAAACATCTACTAAAATAAGAAAACAAAATCTGACTACCACGTGTTTCTATGAACCAATTTATCATGCACACTCATGACACCTGTTTATGATTTAATTTCCATCATCTGCTTTAACTATGACTACAAAATATGCTATGTAGCTTGTGTTCCTATCAAAAAAGCAAGTAAGGAAATACTCTGTGGGCCCAAAGAGCATCTCCACGTACAAATACCGAGCTACATAAAAACTGACATGCAGTTGGCAGTTCTACTAGCTGTAGACTTGCTGCAGCATGTTTTGTATAACCTTGAAGGAGAACAAGAGTCAAGACAAACACAAAAAGGTTATCATTGGCCAGATTTTCAGTGCTTTCAAAAATCTGGCACTATGCTTCTCCATCTTTCCACCTCTACACAAGATGCTACACTCTCAGAACAGGGAAGGTCAGAACAGGTCTCTACAGCCCTTGCCTCCTAATTCCTTTCAAAACCAGACTTCCAGAAACTCTGACATGCTAATGAGTTGAGACTATTTTTATAGGTGTAACCGGAATAAAACTGATGTTTAACTTAAAGGAATAAAATTTGTGAATTGAGAGATGAATATGTTGTTTGTTCCTTTTTTTAAAAAAATCCTCATTGGCGCCTTGTAATCTCAAGGCCATAAAAAACAATCTGGAATGCAGCTTTTATCCTGCAATGTGAATTTGAAAATAATGAACACCCATGGATAATAATTTCTAAAAATCCATACATAATAAACAAATCATCAACAGTTACCTGTGCTTATAAACATGCGTCTGCATTCTAACTAGTAGAGGGGTTACATTTGCAATAGGCCAAGGGTCTTTCTCAGGCAGCTTTGGGGTGTTCTGAAAATACCAAGCATCACACTCTTCTAGAAAGGAATGAGTCAAAGTAAGATGATCTGTGCTACGAGAATATGCAAGGACTCCTTCAGGGAAAATATCCTTATCATCAAAAGGGAGATGTTTATAGCTACGGAGAAACGGGTCTTCCTCAACTGAAATATACTTCTTTTGAGAATTGTCATCAATGTATCTGTAGTGTGCTGGATAATCCAAGAGTGAAAAATAACCAGGTACTTCAGTACATAGCTTAATTAGATGATCCCTGAGCCACAAGCCAACGTCCTGACAGCCATCTGGATAGCTCTCAATCCCTGGTCCAAATCGCTCATCAGATTTGTACAGCCCCTTAAGAAACAAGTAAACTCATTAGTACCAGTCAGAGATCAAACAAGTTGTACAATTAAAGTCTGTTTTCTACTTAAACTAACGTGGCTGGTTCTGGCCCTACTGGTCCGCTTCCTATTGACAGAGCAGTAACTGCTGAAGCCAATCTGAACAGCAAAGCCTGCACATTCATTTTGGTCCATTTAATAGCAAACACAAATCTTCCAGCACAAGAACAGTGGAAGGCCCTAAACTTAACTACAGTGGGATGTAATGTTTAGATGAAACTTCCTGACGGTTTTAGGGCCTGAGCAAGATTTTTTAATTTTAATTTTATTCTGTGACCAATTTTAGATTCATCAGCCGTGCTGCTACCTTTCAGGACAGGACAGATTTTTGGTTAGATTTTCCTACCTAATCAAAATAAACACATCTGACACACATCTGCACAGACACAGAATCTGGAAATGACAGTTATTTCTTTTCTTACAATGGTAACTAAATTTAGGATATCTATAGCCTCGCAAGCATGACAAGACATGCCAACAGAAGAGTCTCAGTAGCAAATAAAGCACTATAGGACAGGAGTTTTAGTCTTCCTATAAGGGTATCCTAGTTTGGCCATGACACTATGGTAGGTAAGGCATGAGCATTACCAAATTTAAGCAGACTCATGCATATCTGGATCACACATATGGTTCAAGACAGGTTCACACTAAGCTATCACAACCTCAAAACAGCTATTTAGAGCAAAAATTAGCAACTTCACATTGAGCTGTTTAGCTACAAAGATAAAGGAGCAGGAGAAAAGCGCTACCACTGGCAAGAATAAAATTCTGAGTATGGTTATGATCTGAAGCTTCTCTATTTTTCCCCTAGCTCTAGATTATACATTATATACTCAAATTAAAGCTCTCCTAAATCCATAATTAGTGCAACATTATCAATATTCAGCAAGAATGCTATGTGCTTGTTGATCATCTCCTCAATGCAGAGACTGTTGTTTCCCTATATGTTTTAGATTATTTGATGAATTGCAGAGATACCCAGGGATCAGTAGGAACAGGTGGGTGGTGTTCCCCTACGCTTGGGACTTTTCAGATATAACTTGTAAGAAAACAAAGAAGGTCTGCAAGCTGTTAGAAAACAAGATTTCTAGCTTCTACTAGAAACATTAGATCTGAAAATGATGCAAAACAGACAACTAGCTACCTGGACACTTCAGATTGCTGTCTATCTCCACAGTTTCTTAAAATGCAGTATTTTTCCAGTTTCATATTGCTGGCATCCTAATACGACTTTTGAGAGTACTGTCTAACTAATAAGCTCTTCATCAAAGAAGGAGAATAAATACTGAAATCTTATACGTTAGATACTAGAATAAGAAACTTTCCAGGCATCAGATTTTTAGTTCTGGACAGATGGTATCACATGACACGGCCAGAATGAGGATCCGGGGAACTACAGGCCTGTCAGTCTGACCTTGGTGCCAGGGAAGGTTATGGAGATCATCTTGAGTGCCATCACACGGCACGTACAGGACAACCAGGTGATCAGGCCCAGTTAGCATGGGTTTATGAAAGGCAGATCCTGCTTGACTAACCTCATCTATGACAAGGTGACCTGCTTGGTGGATGTGGGAAAGGCTGTGGATGTTGTTTACCTGGACTTCAGTAAAGTCTTTGACACCGTTTCCCTCAGCATTCTCTTGGAGAAACTGGCTGCTCATGGCTTGGACGGGCATACTCTTTGCTGGGTGAAAAACTCTCAGGATGGCTGGGCCCAAAGACTTGTGGTGAACGGAGTTCGATCCAGTTGGTGGCTGGTCACAAGTAGTGTTCCCCAGGGCTCAGTATTGGGGCCAGTTCTGTTTAATATCTTTATCAATGATCTGGACGAGGGGATCGAGTGCACCCTCAGTAAGTTTGCAGATGACACCAAGTTGGGCGGGAGTGTTGATCTGCTCGAGGGTAGGAAGGCTCTGCAGAGGGACCTGGACAGGCTGGATCAATGGACCTGGGGGTGCTGGTTGACAGCCGGCTGAACATGACCCAGCAGTGTGCCCAGGCGGCCAAGAAGGCCAACGGCATCCTGGCCTGTATCAGAAATAGTGTGGCCAGCAGGAGTAGGGAAGTGATCGTGCCCCTGTCCTTGGCACTGGTGAGGCCGCACCTCGAACACTGTGTTCAGTTTTGGGCCCCTCACTGTAAGAAGGACGTCGAGGTGCTGGAGCGCATCCAAAGAAGGGCAGACTGAGGGGAGGCCTTATCGCTCTCTACAACTTCCTGAAAGGAGGTTGTAGCGAGGTGGATGTCGGTCTCTTTTCCCAAGTAACAAGTGATAGGATGAGAGGAAACAGCCTCAAGTTGCGCCAGGGGAGGTTTAGACTGGATATTAGGAAAAATTTCTTCATCAAAAGGGTTGTCAAGTACTGGAACAAGCTGCCCAGGGAAGTAGTTGAGTCACCATCCCTGGAGATGGTATTTAAAAGACGTGTAGATGTGGTGCTTAGGGGCATGGTTTAGTGGTGGACTTGGTAGTGATAGGCTAATGAATGGACTCGATGATCTTAAGGGTCTTTTCCAATCTAAATGATTCTATGATTCTATGATTATATCCTTCAATGTTTCCCCATGCAAAAGTTAAATACAGCAGAAGCTAAGGTGTTGAAAAGAGTGCCCTAACTCACTGGAGATCAAAGCATGATGATTTTGCTCTAAAGAACCAAAACACTAAGGAAGCTGCTTGAAAAAAACTCACACTCAAATTTTCCTGTACTTAAGCTGATTTTGAAAGGCAAGGAAATCGCAGTATTAGCACAGCATTTTTCCAGTTACCTGAAATTTTCTGCCATCCTTCCATTCCAGGGTCCCATAGCCTTCTACATGGCCAAGATAAAGAGCTCCTGTGAATTTGGATCCATCAGGCCAGTAGCAAATCCCCTTCCCGTGCTGGTGCTCCATGTAGAACTGTCCCACATATCTCTGTAATCCACAACAGAGGACAAGACAACTGACAGGACAGAAATAAGTGAAATTGCCTCCTTACTGCAACAGAGCAGGACTAACAAGGTGCACAGCATTGACACATGAAGAGGGTGAATCTGTTACACAGTTAAGAAAGACTGGGCACAGTCTCAACTCCATTTTAGTCATGGGCTTCAAAACTCAGCCAGGATTTTACCAATTTCTCTAGAAGCTCTTCCATCATGTAGCAATCAGTAGTTCACACTACTTCAGCACATGTATCCCAGCATTCATATCCTTGGATACACTGCCAAATGAAGCAGGCTAAACCAACATCTATTCAATCGTTCAACAGCAAATTCATAAATATGTATGCCAATACATTTAGCATTCTACATTCAAAACAAAAGGGAAATCAGCAGAACTGTAAAGTCCTCAATTGTCAGATGCCGGTGAAGTGACTGGATTAGTAAACCTTTATACACCACTTGCTTAAAAGATAAATATGACTGCTACTCCAAAACTGACACTTTTACAGTTCAGTAGAAAGCACTGACGAAATGACATATCAATAGGTAAACATAGTGCTGGGTTGTATGAAAGTAGCAGATGCTACTCAAAAGGTTGTCGATAACCCCCTCTCTCTTCAGTGAAGAAAACCGTAGTTACCAACCTGCTCATCTCTCTGTTCTTGACTGGAACTTGATCAATTGTCATTGATTTCAGTCACAAACACTTTAAGGTGTTCACTATTTTGAAGCAAAACCAGACATTTGGAAGATATTTTATATAATCAAGATTTGATAATTCAAAAAAATCCCACTTAAATCAAAATCTCAATTCCTCACTCCTTCTGGTGCATTAAAAATAATAATAAAATTTGCAGCCTTGCCACAGTCCTGGTATTTTGTGGCATAAAAGGAGTGACTACCTTTAGCTTAAAAAAAACACCAGAACATTATGGTGGTAATAGCAACAGCACCCAAAGCAACCATTTACTATTTTCTCTGAGACCAAGGACAAAGTCATCCAAGTGGGAGAGCTGAGGGTATTATCTGAAAACTTGTGTCCCGGGTTGCATTTTAGTCGTGGATGTGTTACCAACCCAGACATGGAGTGACAGAAACATTCGGAAGCGCAGTAAGGGCTGATTCACCTGGTGAACGTGCTCTCAGACGTTACAGGGACGCTAAGAAAGCACTTGCCTTACTCAGAAATAAGATGAAACTAACTGGTTTGGCACCAATACAGGGCGAGCAGGGAGAGGCAGGCCCAGGGAAACCTGCATTTCGGAGACCCCCTCGCCTTACAAGGAGGCGATGCCGTGGAAGCACTGCCTCCAGAGCACCCCTTCACGTGTCCCATGGGCAGACACGGCTCTCCAGCGAAGCACACAAAACCAGCCGGCGGGACAGGCGGGCACGGCAGTGGGAGGCCCAGCCGGGCCCGCGGGACG
>NW_008824602.1:28790-42898 GCF_000699105.1 Pygoscelis adeliae
CCTGAGCCTGGCCCTGCTCACCCCCTTCCTGCCACCCCCTTCCAACCCCGGCCCCTGTCTCTGCTCCTCAGCCAGCGCCTGCCCCTCTCCTCCTTTGTGCTCAGACCCCCACAGCGCTCCTGGCCAACTCACTCAACCTTGTCTGCGCTGGCATCGTGCCAAACCCATACAATTTTTCCGACTGTTTGATGAACTCCAAGCCTTGGGGGCTAGCTGGGGCAGGACTGATCGTTACGCTAGCACAAACAGCTGTCACAGAAATACGCAGAATCGATACCAGCCCGAGTCACCAGGCAGCCGAAGCAGCAGCCTCCTCCAAGCCAGGACTCGGCCCTGGACCACCGTTAGGTTATCATGGGTTGTCTTTGTAAAAAAATATGTATTTAACCAAAACCCTCCAAAGTGCCAGATTTTCCAGCATTATTAGAGAAGCCAACTAATCAGTTTAAGCCTTCCTGTTCTATGAAAGCACAATGAAGTTGTCAATTCATGGTAAAACAAATGGGAGTTTTTCCTTAATCTCCACTGAGCACTAAACCCACGAAATGAATTTAAACAAAAGTCACTCAGCTTTAAAAACTTTAGATCTGCTTTTGTAATTCCTTTTTTTTTTTATTGTTTATGAAAAACTTAACAGTCCCAGGTTTAATTTCCAGAATTCCACCTGTCAGAATTACGTTGTAATCTGGAAGCAGCAGACTGCACATGTAGTGCCAGGGTGTGGAAGATGCCAAACAGTAACTGTCTGCTTCAGATGATTACAAGTGGAAATGCACTCACTCATCATCTGCTAACTTCGGCTGAGCATATCACCTGGTATAAATTTTAGATCACACAGCTCTCAAACATACCTTCAAGAAATACGGAGTAGTTTCTATTGTAAGTTGTAATGGGAGGTTATAGCTTATTAGAATGAAATTAGGGATAATTTATTGTTGACAGAAAATGCAGGACCGGAAGAGACCCACTGGAATTTCATCGTGATTTTTTTCCTTTTTTTTTTTACTACATTGTTCATGTTGCATTGTAAAAGCAGTTACATCTTTTGCACCATTATTCCTTTTAAAAAAGCAATAATCTCACTGTCTAGCCAGAATTATTAATGGCTTTCATATCCATTTTAACATCTCTTACCCTTCGAGTTCCTCTTGCCTGACGAAAATACATACAGTTCTGGGTGAGGTCCTCTTTTAGTGTCGAAACTAGAAATGAAAATGTTAGTCAAAATCAGTCCCACACTTGATCCTGAAGGGAGTCCACTGATCACCTGTGGTCAGCTATACAGAACCGCTTTCAACACTGATATTTGTTACTTTGATTTATTCAGTTCCTCACCCCTCCCCATATCCACCACTTACAGCATTTGTAAATATGTCCACTTTAACCGGAAGAAATATTTTTTTCCGTTGCCCTGCACCAAATCTTTTACTGAATTCCAGAGAGATTAGATATTGCATGTCCCTTTTCCAGGGAGTCATTTACCCTGTCAAAAAGAGATACTGGCTTGGCACAAGCTACCATGATAAATGGAAGTCATATTTATCACATTTTCAAAATACTCCCCATACACACAGAGAAGACCAGGACCCTTATAAAATGCAGCCACGCTCTGTTCTTTTGAAATCAGGCCGATAGATGGAGCAGTGACTGCTAAACGTGAAGTATGGAAGGAGCCCAAGAGGAAAAACAAGAATCCATCAACCTGTCGAAGGTCCCACTGCGGACAACCCTACCCACCAGCTGAGAGAGTCATGCTCTTTCTAGCAGCAGGGGTGACAGCAGGTACAACCAGTAGAAATAACCTGATAGTCTGGTGACAACTGCATTAGCCTGAGAGGTGGGAGAGGTGAGATTGAACCCTGTCCTTCTAAGGTAAGCTTTAAAACTTACCCCGGCACTTCTAGGGTCAACACACTGTATAAATATGACAATTCATTCCTGTAATAACTTTTTTTACAAATTCTGTGGCAAAAAAAAAAAGTAAAAGTAGTTGACACATCACAAAATACCTGGGAGATTTCAAAGTAATGTGTTGAGCCAAATGAATAGTTTGCATTTTGGTTAATATCACCATTTTAGAAAACCTCCTGGTCCCTCAAAAAATTCAGTTGTTCTAGTCAAGGTGCAACATGCTCATATTTCTCTTTTATTTCATTCTAATCATCAGTAATGTCAGTACTTACTGTAACAATAGTTTTCCAGTGAACAACAGCCTGAATTAGGTGGTTGGTTTACTTGAAATTTTTTTGTAACAAGCTGTTACCAGCATGGGGGCTGAACCAATCCGGTCTGGTTTACAGTTGATCCATGGACTCTGAAACAGCTTTCATTTCTTAAATGTTTCTTTCACTCTTTCAGGCAGCAGGACCCTCCCCAATCCTTGAAGACTGATACTGCGTGGATGCAACAAATACAGCACAGCATAGAAGTCTAAGGAAGAGGCTATCAAAGTTCAAAATGCTGCTGGAGGCAAACTGCACTTTTGATTAATTGGAGTTGAAGTAGCACTTTGTGCTCCTTTTCTGTTCTTAATGCTCCTCAGGGCAAGCAACCTGTGTTGACACTGCACCCTCTGCTACCCAAAGGTCCAGCTTTGTAAGGTCACTGTCTCTTTGCTAATCAGCAGTTCTAGGTCTGCATTCATTAAAGAACTCCTTCCTCAAGAGGAAGATAATTTCTGTGTTAATATCTCCAGCCAACAACTATTCCCTAGCCTTCTAAAAGTCAGCAGATATGTGGGAATGCAGCAAGGGTGCCAGGACCCTACAGAGCTGCCCAGGACTAGCACAGGGAACGAGGCAGCAGCAGTTCACAGCACTGTGCCACCAAAGTTTGCCAGAATGTCTCTAGTTTGACTCTCCTGAAGTTTCTGTCTAGGCTTTCTTCATGCCATTCTTTCCCAGACAGTGTCTTTCACCTGAGCTCCCCACCTCTGAAGGACCAGCTCATGCATGAACTGAAGTACAGCAGCTCTGAGTGCACAACAAACACGTGGTTCTCAGAGACTAAGTCAACATCTTTGCTTATATTTCTGGCTATGGAAGAAGGTCCTCAGGTACAGAACATGAGCAAGCTGGAAGAGGAGGATTAACCTCTCCTTACTTGCAATGCACCAGCATACTCCTGGAATGCCAAGTGTTTGAGACCAGTGCTGGTTCTAGGACAGGCTGGGACATCCTGTAATGCCCTATGCGGTTCTGCAGGCCTCCTTTGCTTCCTTCTGGCTGAACAGTCAGGTTTTGTTTGCAGGGCAAAGTGGCTATCCAGGGCATGGGAAAGGGAGAGCAAATAAACTTTGCCTCTGTCACCTTCCCTGTACATCACCAGTCAGGGAGGGGAGATGCTTGCACAAATGGAGCATCTCCAATGCCACAGACCCAGAGGAGGTTCTGGCGGAAATGCAGTTGGTTTTCAGCCAAAGATCCCTTGGGAAATACAGAGAGCTTGGAAAGATGGGCAGAGGGCCTCGGAGAGGACTTTTACCTCAGACTCGCTGAACCCACTTGCCAGTCCCATCAGAAAAACTGCAACTGCAAGGAAATTTCCCCTTCTCCCCACTGTTTTGTTAATAAAGTGGTACCTGGCTGACAAGATCTCACACCCTTCCCTCCCCGCATCATCTGTATGAAGCGTCCCATCGCCCGGTCTAGATGGCTTCTGTCTGCCAGGCCATATATCATGACCTCTCCTCCCTCTACGCATGTTTGACCTGGCAGATAGAAGCAAAAGAAGTTTTATAGTTTCCCATCTTCCTCATCTGTCACCACCGGCAACTCTCAGTGTGGGGCTGTTTCTAGCAGAAGACATTTCTCCTTGTTCCCTTCTGAAGGAGAAGGAACAAAAGCAAGATGGTGTTTGATGCGATGCTTGCCATGTTCCCCAGGTTGGAGTCAGTTCATTGGTACTTGAATAGATACTCTAAATGAAATCAAATAACCTTCCTGGCAGCCTTGAAAGAACAGATTCAATAGCAAGGTGTGATTTAAGAGCAGGCGATGAGCCAGTGCTGGCAGCTGAAAAAAAAATGAAGCGTTTAAAAGCAGCTGAAGGGAATATAATTGCTTTGATAAAATTTGCAGCATGCCAGGCTGCATACTTGGGACAGGTTCACCCAGGCTGTATATATGGGACAGGTTTGCCCAGAGAGATCAGAGGCTGCATCCTAGAAGCAGGTGATGCTAAGGCCAGTTTAACAGGAAGGACTGCACAAGCTATGACTGATCCTCTCCATTTGAGATGGATCATATACAGAGGTCTTTTTCTTACTGAAAGTAGCTAATTATAAAAATGCACTGACTTTTACTAGCAGTGACTGAAACTGTGAATGGCTTTGCAGCAAATCTGATGTCTAATTTTGTTCCTTAACTCACTCCACCCTTCAAAGGAAAAGGTTTTAAAAAGCCCATTTGTTCAGGGCTAGGAATTACCAACTGTAATGGATTTTTTTCCTTGTTAGTTTTGAAATGACACCTGGATTTAGCAATTGCTCAGAATTAACCTTGAAAAGAAAAGATCTATCAGAAAGGTGAAAACTCTTCAGATATGGCAGTAGGAAAAGAGACAGGATGGAGATTAATAGAGACGTCTTTGAAGTCTATCCATGACAATTTTCTTTTTATTCCACCAGGCAACCTAATGTTCAGTTCTTTCCACATTGCAATGCTCAGTTATCTACCCAGATTTTCTACACTGGCTTATTAGTGGATGCACCTCATTGTGTAGATGACCTTCCTGTCATCCTGGGAAGTGATCTATGGAACTCACGTGTGCTCAGGGCTGCATGCTGTCGAAGGCTGCACATAAAATATTCTCATTTGCTGAAACCAAATCAAGTAACTCCAAATGAGTCATTGAAAAGCAGTGAGTACCTTTGACTGGTGTAATCTCCCTGAGCCTCGAATTGTAACACAGCCTGCTGATCTCACAGACGTCTTACGAATGTTAATTATTTAATGTCTGAAGCTCACAGAGTCTGTAATTAAGTCTTTCATTGAAAAGAAAGTGAAGAAATCAATAATGCTCGATTCAGGGAGTAATTTGCAACACAAATGGTCTAATACCCCACATTAAGCATAGGAGGTGAGACAAAATACTAAAGTCTAAGTGTTGTTTGCTTTGTGCCCTGAGAGAGGCAGGAATGTAGCAGATGTTCATGGAATTAAAAGTAACATGTTGTATAACCTCCTGAGGGACAAGTTAAGGCACTCCTGGTGTAGTTACTCATGGTAATATACACTTCTATCAGTCTATCGTATATGACTCCGGTTCTAACATCTTCCTTTTCTCTTTTGTCTTCACAACAGTATTTTAACCTTCCAGTCACAAAGCTAAGGCAGATAGCCTGCATGCAATATCAGTTTGGATAAATATTTAAAACAGCACTGGTACAGTCCTAGTTCTGCAGATGCCTGTTATACCAGCAGATGATTTGATCTTTTTTCCTTTCCCTCCTATATTGTTATCCCATGCAAAGTGAATGTTATGATCACATCTCTGTGCTATTCAAGATTTGCTATTTCAGTCTCTTAAAGGAAACAAAGCTAACACCAGCTTGCCATCTGTGTGTCTGCTTGACCCCTTGTCAGTTTTTCTGTTTCCCCATCCCTCAAGAATTAAAGCTCGTTTGTGAAAATAGGAGGTAGACTAAACAACTGCTGCCTGCAGGGAAACCATAAAACTGTGCCCTTATATGTTCTGAAGGCCAGTGAGTCTATCAGCACATGCTCTAAATAACAAATCAGCTTACCAAGAGCTCTAAGCCAAATAAATGGTAACCAGGAAAACACATAGAGGGCTTGGGAAGGTTGCTGTATGAACTGTAGACGGGTTTGGGTATGAGGAGAATTAGCAACATTGCAAGGAGGATTTGGAGACAGGGGAGTGCTGGTGGGAAATTGTAGGAGCTGTGAGGAGATGATTTTGGTAGTTGCGGAGAGTATTCTGAGGAGGAATTGGAGTGATTCCAGTAAAAATTAAAAGCTGCTGCTTGGAAGTTTCCATTCAGGTACTGCAAGGAGGTACTAGATGTTCCCTCCACATTTCTTAACACTAGGAAACCCTAACAAAGCCAAGACATGCAAAGAGCATAGTTCTTATAAAACTGTACTGTCTTGCAGCCAAATGCTGACACTATAATTCATTCATCCTGAATCCTTATTCAAGTCTTGTACCATTGAACTTAAGGATGCTTCCTGGGAGACAAGCTAAGCAAGGAGCTTAAATCCTGTAAAATAGAGGGAGCTGATATCTCAGTGTCATGGTTTAACCCTAGCTGGCAACTGAAGTACCACACAGCCACTCGCTCACTCCCCCCTGGTGGGAAAAAATCGGAAGAGTAAAAGTGAGAAAACTTGTGGGTTGAGATAAAGGCAGTTTAATAGGGAAAGCAAAAGCCGCACGCGCAAGCCAAGCAAAACAAGGAATTCATTCACTGCTTCCCATCGGCAGGCAGGTGTTCAGCCATCCCCAGGAAAGCAGGGCTCCATCACACGTAACGGTGACTTGGGAAGACAAAACACCATAACTCTGAGTGTCCCCTCCTTCCTTCTTCTTCCCCCAGCTTTATATGCTGAGCATGATGTCATATGGTATGGAATATCCCTTTGGTCAGTTGGGGTCAGCTGTCCCAGCTGTGTCCCCTCCCAAATTCCTGTGCACCCCCAGTCTACTTGCTGGTGGGGTGGGGTGAGGAGCAGAAAAGGCCTTGACTCTGTGTCAGCACTGCTCAGCAGTAATGAAAACATCCCTGTATTATCAATACTGTTTTCAGCACAAATCCAAAACGCAGCCCCATCCTAGCTACTGTGAAGAAGATTAACTCTATCCCAGCCAAAACCATCACACTCAAAAAGCTAGTTTTGCTCAGATAACTGCAGTTACCGTTTTTATTGAATACTGCATTACTACTTTATGCTGAAATTGAGCTAGGATAAAGCAGATAGCTTTCCTTCGGACCCTTTAGAGTGCACATGGCTTACAGGGTTAACTCTTGTAGCAGAAAATTGCTATTTTGATTTCAGGCCCTTTGCAATCTTTCAGAAAATACCCACACACAAAACTTTCTCCAGCAAAAGGAATAACTTTTTTTCATCCTAATTTTAAAGGAGAAATCCAGGTGTTCCAGATGGAAAGCACACATCTTCCAGCTACGAAGCAGTGCATAGCTTGTTGCACAGGCTCACAAGCTGGACTTTTGAGCCTGGAGCAAATGAAAGCTAAATCTTACTGATGCCCCCAAACTCTGACAGAAGATGCTTCACTGGCATTCCTCTGCTCAGCTGCAGCTCCTAGAAAGCATATATCTTCTCCAGTGAGAGGTCTTGTACCATATTAAGGGATGCTGCCATACATTTATTTAGATGACCTAAAGGGATTACTTTCTCCGTTTCTTGTTATTCTTGCTGCTGTAGACCACCTTTTTTGATCATTTCTGAGCACTGTAGTAGAACCAGAGCGCTGGAGAGTGTCTGGTTAGGTTTGTGTTTCCACCACCAGTCCCCAGGGTGAGGAATTCAGCAGCGCTGTTGTTAGACAACAGCAGCTTCCATAACAAAAAGTAAAGGAAAAACAAAACCTTATTCTAAAACATATTGCATGCAGTAAACCTTGTCCTTGGTGTACTTCTCGCTTTAAAATCTGGAGAGGAGATATGTCTTGCAGTTACCCTGGAAGTGAATAATTTGGGAATTTACACCAATATAAACCAATAAAATTAGTGATAGTGAACAGTTTTAGAAATATTTTGATTTTCTTTTTCCTGGCAAGTCACTTTTATTCCTGCAAGGGTCAGTATGCCTTTCCACAGAACAACAGTGAGCCATGTTGTAATATAAAGTAGTCTCTTCTAGAAGATGAAGGAGACATTTGAACGCTATGTGACATTTTCTACACTCTCTTGTATTTCATTTTGGAATTGTAATAACTGAATTGCATAGAAAGCTTCAGCAATGAGCTCAGAACATTCTTGTAGTGGATGAGGCCTGGGTGGGAAGAACAGAAGGTCCTTTTAGAGGCTAGCCTGAGCATGCATTACATTAAGGATATTATTTAAACATGTTTTTTCTTAAGAAATGTTCACAGCTATTGCTAATGAATACTCTGAGATGAGCTTTTCCCTGCTGAATGAAACCAAAATTGTATTGGCCACTTTCTCCATTAATATTGCAACAGACCATACGCTAATGAAAGAGACTGCTGTCCTTACCTCTGATCCTTGAAAACAGCCAAGGGGTGTAGATGGCACCTGTCTGGAAAGCTTCAAACAGGAGCAGGTTGTTCCTGAGTGACAGCTCCTGGCTGGATTTTATGGGGCTGGAAATCCTATGTTGAGCAGGACTGCCTCCTTAGGTTTCAAGAGGAGAAAGCTCTCAGTTCAAGGCTCCCGATCCTGATCTGGCTTGGCATGTTGATTTCAGAAAATGACCGCTTCAGTGGGTGATTTCTGACACAGCACTTTCACTGTTAGGATTGCAAGGCCCTGAAAACCCAACAACAAAAGTGCCAGCTTCCAGGAAAGAAAGCAATATTTTGCTTGTCAGTAATGATTTTTTTCATTGCATTTTCATGTATGTAAAAATATGTTTAAAATATTTTTTCCTTACATTATATTTATACTGTGGTATTGTCTTGAGGACTCAGCTACGATCCCCTCTGCTTTATTTTGCTTCTTTTTACCAGTTGGTTTTAAGATACCTTTGTATTTGTATATATTGAACTCTCCAGTTTAACTTCTTCATGCACAAATAACCCTTCTTCTCAAATAAGCAGAAATCTAACAGCATCCGGGCAGGTAGTGACAACGTGAAACTCATGGGTAGAACTGGGGCTGGGAAAGGCATTAAAGCTGAAACAGAAACGTTCATTATGCTTTTATGTTACTGCAGGTTTGGTTGCTATTTCAGAGGTAGTCATTTGTTGCAATTGATTGAATGGTCTGTCTTTGCTATTTCTGGCAAGAAATCATGGTGGGTTTTTAACTGAGAATACAGACTGTTAAAACAAGGAAGGTAGGAGATTATGTGCTTTTGCAGTTGTTTTTGATGGGCTCCCGCCGTACAGAAAAGAAATGAGAAGGTGTTCTCCTCCTTCTAGAAGAAAGCCAGAAAGTGGCTCTAGAGAGCTGAAGTTCAGGTCTCAGCTGGCAAAGTAGATGTCATTGTCTCTGAGCTGCTGTCTCTGCCTAAGCTAAACCAAATAGAGTGAGGTATGATGGCAGTGGGATAGCAAGGGATCAGGCAGGGATCATCAAACAAGGGACTTTCAAGCGGATTAAAAACCTGCACCCTAAGCTCAAAGCAGAGGCAGTCCACTGAAGGCCTGGGTGGACCCAGTTTGCAGCATGGGTTGCCTTTGGGTGAGTTGGGGCTATGCTGAAGTTTGAGGGGAATGTTGGTTTAGAAAAGACATGACTATGTACAGATGTCTTACTAGTAAAATTGGGTGTTAGTGCTCAGGAACCCTATGTATGAGAGGGAGAATCCCAGCACATGGGGACCATAGGTGAGTGAGTCTGTGGTTTTGGAGAGGTGTGTGTCTTGGTTCATGGCATGCCACTGCTAGAGAGCTCATGTTCACAGGACCCTTCAGACCACATCTTTCATACCACAGTGCAGCTGGAGGTTGCTCTTGAGATGGGTGGGTAGGTTTGGAAAAGAAAGTGTGAGCTACCATAGTTTGAAATATCTTCTCTACCTTGAAGCATCACTGGGAAAGAGCTAGCTGAATTTCAATAACCTGTTGTTTGAAACTTATGTGTTCTGAAGTTCCCTACAAAATGGCAATTCTGAGGAAAAAGAAAAGGTTTTGGAAATAGAACATCATGTTTCCAAAATCACTTTTGTTCCCTGGTGGGAATTGAAGAACTTTACCAGAGCTGTTCAGCCCTGAATGCACTGCAGAGGTGATGGGTGACTCCACCTCCATGAGAAGCCCATGGTGTGCTCCCCTAGGGCTGGCTCTCCCAGAGCTCTCAGACTCCCCCAGCATAATTACATTCTCAGTGTTAAGTCACAGGTTCCACACACTGTTTGTATTCAGCAGTTTGTGATTAATTAAAGTTATTACTGGGGTTGCAAGGAATCTTGACTGCCATGGATAGTGCACATGGATGGGGCTCCCCAGAGCTGCAGTGTGAATACTTGCATGTTCCCACCCATCCTCTACAGCAGCTCACCAGGGTAAACCGTCAGGGAACAGTCAAGGACTAAATGGAAACACACTTGTTGCTTAATGCAAGTTCCTTCATGTAGCAGTACATTTTCTAATTATTGATGAATTCATATTTTGCAGCACTGGAAAATTATTTACATCCACTATTTGCACAGAAAGTTTCCAGACAACACTGTAGGGCATTAGTCATCAGAATACCAGAATTGGTGACTAGATCTCAGTGCTGGGGGCGTGAAGTGGTGTTTCTGCAAGAGGACATCTTCTACAGCTGGGTAATGGCAGGATTCTGTGTTGATCCTTTGGAGGGGTGCTCCCATCCCTAGAGAGCCTGGAAAAGAATGGCAAGAACCAGAGCAGAGCTCAAGCCCTATTGCATCAAAATGTCCTTTTGTGTCTGTACCTCTGGTTTTGCCTATAGAAATGCTGTTCTTGCAATCCTGATTGAGGGCTAGCCCTGATTACAAACCTACCAGCTGATTTCATTGTTTCATGCTATTGCCAGCTGCTAGGAGAGCATGAAGTTGTGATTCAAGGGCACTTGATCATATGCGTTTATAAAAAAGCTCTTGGTAGCTCTGTAACAAAGTGCTCCAAAAAGCAACAGGAACTTCAGAGTCACAGAAGGCTTTTGATTTTTTTAGTCAAACCTCCTCTGCTGTTGGCTACACGCTCACCTGCTTCTCCTTCACTACCTTGTGTGTTCATGCAGCCGGAGGGTGCACTGGCTATTCTAATTTGCTGTTGCATTAGCCCACTGAGCTGACATCCCCTGTGAGCACAGAAGTGCTGGATCTCACGTAGAGGGAAAACAGCGTGATCATGGCCAAAGATGGGGACTAGGGGATGGAGTCTGACTATTTCTTCCGACAGCACATCACTGTTAAATTGACTTGACTGTCTGAATCTGCACCTTTAGGTAAAGAAAAAGAATCTGCTGTTCAGTGCTCCCTTCACAGGACTATGTACTTGGTTCGGTTCCTGGGATTAAATGCAAATTGCATTTTGGATTAACTACAGAAGCTCTTAAAACTCATGTCTGTCTAGGAGGGAATCATGGAGTAAAGGGCAAATGGGATTAGCCAAAAAGGTGTGATCAAAAAACCTGTTTTGTTGGAGGAGGAGGAGGAGTGTGGAGCTGAGGCTACTAAGAGTCGTCTCTATGTGCTATGTTCTGGAGGAGCAAGAGAGAAGTTATCTAGGATGTGGCTGGAAAGGGAGGAAGCAAAACTTGCTGGGCTTGTGTTTTCACATGACCACCGCCAACATGTATCACTTCATTACTAGCCAAGACCACTGGAACTCCATCAGATTTTAGAAGCAGCATACACTTCCTTCCAGAATACGCAATTTGCAGGCTGTGCAAGAGCTGTGGCCATTTTATGTCTCCAGAAGTGAAAACCATGGATCTTGAGCAAAATAATTTACTTTCTCTTCCTGAAGGATACACTGGGACCATCAGCCCTGAAGACTGTTTCAGCCTTCCATCACCCCAACTAAATTTGCAAGTGTTGGGGCAGGGGGGAGGGCTGGTGGTGAGAATGAGTTAATGATCAGCAAGATGGTGCTGGTTGAAATCCAGGTTCAGAACCATGAATTTATGATTCTGCCAGATATAATGGCATGGTATTAGTGAGAGAAGGCCATACCTTTCACTGACTAAATCTGGACTGGCTTCAGCGATTCCTGTCCTGTATTTGGGACAGGAGGATTCATTGTCAGTCCACAATACAATGCCATTTTCAAATAAAGACTGAAAGCAAGATCACTCAAGCCAGTGTGCAACAACCTACAAAGGTCCTTGGTGGTTCAGTGATGCCCCAGATTCCAGTTTAAATGGGGTGTATCAGCATGGACAACATGAGGCATTTGCATATGGTGTAATCTGGGAGACAAACAAAGGGATTATTCCTACAAACAGACCAAAATGAAATTCCACCCAGCATAGCACAGAAGGAGCTGATCTTGATCCAGTTATTTTTGTCAGCCTCATCTGCCATTTCTGTATCAGTGTAGCACTGTTCTTTCTCAGCCTTAAAATTTCAGCCATTTGGAAATGCAATTGCTCATTGATCCTATTAACCAACAATTCCATCATAAAGGCAGTACAGGACAAAGGAGGTAGAAAAAGAATAGTGAATGGAAGATTTGAGGATATCTGAATAGCTTGTGTAAGCTATTCATTCTTAGAAATTAGAAAAGCTCTGAAATGTCAAGATTTCTTTGTTTCCAAACAATTACAGCTGGTATAATAATCTCCTTATAGATAGCTCTCCAAGAAAGATGTTTCCTGCAGTCTTGTCCAGTAGTCACATGGCAGGGTTTTTATAGGGGTGGATGGAAGAGATGGCTTCTTATGGATTTTTGACTGGTTTAGCTTTTTTGGAAGGTGTTTGTATGACCAAAGATAGAACTAGATTCAACGACTCTTTCAGTATGCAGACTTCTCAAAAGGTTAAATTTATTTTCCTCTGCTGGGTAATGGGGACAATCAAGTGAGCCAATGGATATCTCTACACTTCCCAGCTGGTCTTTGTGACTAACACCTACTTCTGACCACTCACCTGTGTCTTTCGGAAAACTGTGGGAAAAGTTCTAGAAAACTAGACAATTAACTTCTGGGATTTGTTTGAGCCTGGTCTAGTGCACAGACTGAGCTTTACATCTCACTTCCAGATAGAAAGGCTCCAGACTTGATGCCAATGGATTAATAACCATGTGCTTTACAGTTTGGTGCCGTGGACTAAGACCATGAAGGAGAAACATTCAGTACCAAACAACATTTTTAGTATCACTGGGCATTTCTGCCATTGCAGAAGAGTCAAGAGCAACAAAATTTTGTTTGGTCCTGCTAGAGACTGGCCAGGAAACAGCAGAACTAGCAATTAAGATTCAGCTGACGCACTGTTAAAGTCATTGCCCTATGTCTAAGAGCCTATACAGAAAGCATCAAAGGAAGCAAAGAGAAAACTGTAATGGACATGAAAGGGATGGCTGACCATAAATGGAGGCCCTTTCTTCACATACATACTGACTTTAGTGCCTCTTTTTGCCATTTGCATCTAAAACCTCCCATCACCCAGCCAGACACCAGCACCAGCCTCTCTTACTACAATGACTGGTAGCATCTTCACCTTGCTGATGAGACCATGCCAAAATTCACTATCTGGTTTTGTAAAAATGTTTCCCTCCTGGAAGGTTTATTCCTCGAGTTCTAAGAGGACAGAATACTTACCTTGTAGCATGGCAAAGGGTTGGCATCTCATACCATCACTATTTTCATCTGCAAACATCTACGTGCTTTACAAAGGAAGGGTGCATTGATTGTAGCTCATCAGAGGCACAGAGATTTCGTCCATGTTTCAGCACAGATATAGGCTACCACAGTTCTTATGACTGGATGCTGTGTCTATGCAGCGAGTCTCCTGGCTGGGTTTCCAACATGTCCAGAGACTACATGTGGCACCAGAACCTTTGCATGCTGCCAGGCGCACCCAGGCAGACTGAACACAGACAGTCTACCAGGCGTCTGTGGTTGGAAGGTGGAAAAACAGCAGAGCAAGCCCTGCTTTCCACTGTTCTTGTGGCTTGTTCCAGATCAGAGGGGCTCGGAGGATTACAAGTTGCTCATGAGGCAAATGGTGGCTGCTGATGCAGGGAAATAAGGTCACCTCAGTTGTGTTCATGGCAAATACAAAACCTGCTCTGCTAAGTGAAAGGCCAGCAGTTTGTTAGAGAGGAAACAGACCCCAACCTCGGCAAGTTTGGGGCTGCAGCAAATGTTTCTCAATGATAACAAAGTGTCACTGCCAGAGCACAGGTAACACCAGCCCTTCACAGCTCCGTCTTTCAAGCACAGACCTGGCAGGACTTTTTCTTCCCTTCCCTTCCCTTCCCTTCCCTTCCCTTCCCTTCCCTTCCCTTCCCTTCCCTTCCCTTCCCTT
>NW_008824602.1:42931-58305 GCF_000699105.1 Pygoscelis adeliae
CCTTCCTTCCCCTTCCCTGCCCTTCCCTTCCCTTCCCTTCCCTTCCCTTCCCTTCCCTTCCCTTTTTCCTTCCAAGCACAGCTGCTTAAATCCTTGCCCAGCTAAATCCAGTGGGATTAGCAGGCTGAGCCACTCAAAGCAGGATAGACTTTTAATTCAAGGACAAAATTCTTTGCTTCTGGTGATGTATGACTATTTCCATGTGGGCTTCTGTCCATAGAGGAAAATGAATGCTTTTCCCTTGCTGAAATGCTCTGCAAAAGGTCCAGCATGAGGCCAGGGGAGGTTGTGGCAGTGGGCTGGGATGCTAATGGCCATTCATGTTGCCCTGGTTTCGGCAGGGATAGAGTTAATTTTCTCCCTAGTAGCTGGTACAGTGCTGTGTTTTGGATTTAGGGTGAGAACAATGTTGATAACACACCATGTTTTAGTTGTTGCTGAGCAGTGCTTACACTAGTCAAGGACTTCTCAGCTTCCCATGCTCTGCTATTAATCCCTCTCAATAATTTATATTCACAACAAGCGTGACTACAAGAAATCACCACAATTTCACATTAACAAAATACAGCATGTCTTGAAGAGCATCAGCTTGTTATCATGATCTCTACGCAAATGTGAAACCGGGTAAGGGTTTGTTTAGTACTTACATCTTGCAAATGAGATTCTTTCTTCTTTGCTGATAAATTTAAGTGCTTCTCTAGGATGGAATAATATTTCTCACTTTCTTTGTCAAACTTCTTCTTCCCATCCTGAAAAACAAAACATTGCCAAGTAAAGTATTTGACTACATATCACAGCTAACTTAAATTAAAGGAAAGAATAGGTGCCAAAATATGCCTGGTTATAAAGCCATTTTTGTTGGTTCCTATGTTTTTAGGGTTTAATTCTGAATTCGGCCTGAACATGTCAGGAGGACTGAGTCAATTATTAAATGCAATATTAAGCAGGATTTTTCCCATAAATAATAAACCTATACAGCAGACTCACATAGCTTCCCATATGTCGTGGTTTAACCTCAGTCAGCAATGGGCACCACACAGCTGCTCACTCACTCCACCTCCCAGTGGGATGGGGGAGAGAATCAGAAGAGTAAAAGTGAGAAAACTCGTGAGTTAAGAACAGTTTAATAATTGAAATATAATAATAGAATATACAAAGCAAGTGATGCACAATGCAATTGCTCACCACCCGCTGACCGATGCCCAGCCAGTCCCTCCCAGCCAACTCCCCCCAGTTTCTGTACTGGGCATGACGTCCCATGGTATGGAATGTCCCTCTGGCCAGTTGGGGTCAGCTGTCCTGGCTGTGCCCCCTCCCAGCTTCTTGTGCACCTCCAGCCTGCTCAGTCGGCAGAGCATGGGAAGCTGAGAAGTCCTTGGCTAGTGTAAGCACTGCTCAGCAACAACTAAAACATCGGTGTGTTATCAACATTGTTCTGGTCCTAAATCCAAAACACAGCACTGTACCAGCTACTAGGAAGGAAATTAACTCTATCCCTGCCGAAACCAGGACACACATCCACTGGTGCTCTGACTGCAGCCAGTTGTCAGAGGCCAGGGGAGAGGGCACAGTTCCCAGGAGAATTCCCCAATCCTCATCCTGGGAAAAACAGGGAGGAAGAAAACAGAGAGCAAGAGATAGATGCTGCTTGTTTTCCAGCCCCAAATTCCCTCAACCTCTAGTATTGGCTGTCACAGAAACCTCATCCTTCCCCTATCATCTCAGAACAAGCCCTCCGGCAGAGCCAGAGGGATTTTTGTGTTGGCAGATGAATGGCAGGGGCTGGAGAGGAATTAATACTGTGGGCAGATGATAGCTGTCTGAAAGGGGAAGATCAAGAAATAAAGGCCAGAATGAATTACAAGCTACTATATTTAGCCCTGTCCCTGGGCAGATAAGTCTTTTTCAACCCCGGATCAAGGAGAAAGGATCTAAACCCACTTATTTTCCTCTGCCTAGAAAAAGCATCCCCCAGAGGAAACACCAAAAGAGTCAGCACAGCACCTCATCATGGCACACCTCTTTTTGTGGCTAGGGAATTTTAGTATGATGGTTGTGGGGTTTTTTACTGAATGATGAAATCCCAGGTACCCAGGAGCAATTAAAGAATTCACATATTTTCATGCAATTCATGTTTTCTTGAAATATCTGATTTTGGCCTCCCACCGCATGGGGTTTTGGTCCAATCCACTCTTGCAAATCCAACTGGCAATACTGCATCTGCATTTTTGCATTTTCCTATTTGGCTCCATGCTTGTGCTATGACTGAATGTATGTTCATTCTGTGGCTGAATACATTTTTAGGGCAAGCAGATAACTAAGTTAATACTTCCCCCATCTTCTGAGCTTTTTGTGGGAGCAGATTCTGCTGCACATCTGAATCTGGTCACTTCCACACAACAGCCTCTCGCATCTTTCTCCAGCCACACTTGGGTTCTGCAAGCTGCAATGTGAGCAACAGGCACCTGAGTGATTTTTCTTGAGTCAGATGGTTAAAAGTGGCATCTGTCTTTTGATTCTTGATTATTAAGCAGCATCAAAATAATTTTTTGAGAGTTGTGGCTGAAATTTAAACTGCTATTTCTGCAGCTTATTCAAAGTCTCTACAGATCTTTTTTAAGGGGTTCTGAACTCATAGGTTCCAGAAAATGAGATTTTTCTCCCCACAAATGGAGCTGTCTGCTTCTTTACCAGTCAGGACAACTGACTCAGCTGTAATTCTCACTGGGCGTGATGGTTATTTCAGTCATTTCAGTTATTGCAGGACCTGTCAAATATCACCCCTCCTCCTGTCACATGTATGACCAGCTTCTGTTCCTGCTACTCCTACAGTCTTCACTAATAATATTTTTGCCCAGGTTACTGATGAAACGTCTCTTCCATCAAGGCTTCAATTTGTGTCAGCAATTACATAAATCTTAATTTCAACTGTCTTCTTTCCTGGAGAGGGATTTCTTAAATATGATGCAGTTTTTGGATGGAGGGAGAAGGAGAGCCATGAGCCCTGATAGTCAAGCTTACAAGGAGGTGTTGAGGAGTGTCCAAACAGGTGAAGAAAAAAATTCAAACACTTCCAGCTTTCGCAGACCCTCCCCTTCACCAGACTAACCAGCACTTCTTCATCCTTGTCACGTTTGCCTTCCCACCCTCTTCTCCCCATCTCCTCATACCTCTGGAAGGGGTTGGTGAGTCACAGTTCAACATAGTCCCTGTGGTTTGTTTCTGGTGACTTCTAAAGCTATGTCCAGCTCATCTCAGTGCAATGGCCCATCCTGAGATATCTCTTCTTTGCAGCACAGAACAAGAAGCAGAGCTCCTTGCATGAAAGCTTTGGGCAAATAAACCTTCCCAGGCCTTGCTGAGCAAGATCCCAGTGCTCTGAGCCAGAAGTTTCACATGGGGGACATCTGGCGGTTAAGACAACATCAGAGAAACACCCAGGAAAACAGGCAGGCTGGACCTGCTCAGCCCCATGGGGAAGCACTGGCTGCCATCGCTAACCAGCGCAGCTGCCCCAGGCACTTGCTGCCCATGCGCACGGCGGCAGAGCTTGCACAAGACCCCAGTAGAAAGTGCACACAGGGAACGGCCGCACGCTGCGCCCAGTGCAGGAGTGCTTCACCCAGGGCTCAGCCTTCACTCGCACAGCTGGATCAGCACTGGCAGGGTCCTTACTGGCATGTCTGCTGTGGACAGAGCTTTGTGACTGGCTCTGCCCTTGCTTGACAGCAGCGGCTGCCCATGCTCCACAGCTCCACACAGCCAGCTCCAGAAGGTCCTCACTGAGGAGAGGACACTCTCCGCAGCCCTCATCCAGGCTCCCCCACTGCCACCAGCTGCACGTGGGGGAACAGCTTCACACCTGCATCCAGTGAGGACACAGCTCCAACCTGCTCACACACTAACATGGGTTTGGTGGCCACCACAAACCCCTGGAAGATGCAGTGTGCTGGGGAAGCTTGGGGCAGAGTTGCCATCTCCAAGCCCCATAAAGCCCTCTTCAACCTGTGTCCCCATCTGGAAGACAGCAAGGAGGGGAAGCACATGCAGCCAGCCAGGAGGTGCTCAGGAGAACAATTTTCCTGGTGGTTACATGGAGTGATGTATTCCTGCCAGGCTCTGGTGATTACACTTCAAATGAGAGGACTTGATATAGCTGCCCACAAGCACAGGGTAGCTACATTTTAGGGCATGGAAGGCCCCTTTGAGACCTGTTATGCCACTCATCAGTAAGCTATATCAAAAGAAACTTCTGTCTAGTTATTATCAGTCATCGTCTGTATCTGCTGTAGTGACAAGTGAGCAAAGGACTTTTCAACCTCTGCATTGTGATGAACATTTCTTCTGAAAATGAGTTAAGTCAGGGAATTCCCATAGCATGAAGCAGGGCAGGTGAGTAATACACATCTTTAACAACTGTCCTGCCATCTGTGGCACCATAAAACCAGCCAGAGTTTGGCACAGTTGGTGGCACTGGAACTTTTTATTTCTTACTGTGTGAAACAATGAGAATCTCCCATGGGCTTCCTGACCCAGCCTCAGGGTTGATAATGTAAAACCTAGTAAAATGAAGTTATTCCCTGCTCTGATTTTGCCTGGAATTAGTAAAATAGGCAAGAAAACATGGAGAGAAAATACATGCTATAAAGAGGGAAAGAAAGAGAGAGGGCAGTCAATGTTACCTCCAGAGTCTGTAGACACTTTCTGACTTTCTGTTTTTGTTCTGCATTTGTAGTGCATGTGTCCTGGGTCTCCACCAGGCCCCTTGGGGCTACAATAGCCTGTGTTACCAGCGTAGCAATGGCTTGGAGGTGAAGACTGAAACTTTCATTCCCATATGTGGGGAAGCTGTGCCGAGGGTTGCACTTTTCCCTTGCCCTTCCAGATGCCATGGCTCTGTTGCCAGACAATATTAAGGTTTCTGGGTCTTTGTTTCTACAAAATGCACTCTATTTTAATTTGACAGAGAGAACAAATTAAGCCTTTTTTCCCTAACCTGCCCAAGGTTGATGGTGAAATGTACAGTAGGTCATGGAGCCAGCAGCAGTCTGTGCACTGCTTCTGTTCTCGGCATTTCTGAGCATGCACTTGGAAAACAGGACCAAATGTTCAACAGCAGTTTTGCAATCAACTAGATAACAATAAATCCCATACTGAAAACTGAGAGAGTCCAGCTAGTGATTAAATAAAGGCTTTCCACACAACTTGTCACAGGGTGCGAAGCAGGAATAGGTGTGTGTGTGGGGGGAAGCTGGCAGTTCAAAGTTTGGGGAGTGCTTTTCCACTTCTTATAAGAGGCTCAGAGGGCTGAAATAACAGGCAAAGAATCTGAGCTAATTCTGCAGAAACCGCCATCCACCATGGGGAGGACTGGCCAGCAAACACCCCTTGCTCTTCTCTGCCTAGCAGCCGTGCTGTGTAATGCTGATGACTCATGTCTGAGTAGGTGAGGGTGAACCTCGTTCCCCACCAGCCCTATGGACCTTCAGTCTGCAGAGATGCCTCTGAAGTCTGCTGAACATGCGCTCCCTGAGGGGCGAAGGGTGGGGAGCATCCCCAGGCCGAACGCTGTAGCTTTACAATATGATTTTAGGTATGTGAAGTCAGTACAAAGCATGTTTCAGGTTTTTTTCTTCTGACGAAATAGTTTCAGGGTAGGCTGCTCAGTGCGCTCATGCCTGTTGTTGGTGACAGCCTGTGGTGCTGTGGGAAGTGCCCGAGCAGAGCGTGGGCACTAGGGTGCTCTTCCAGGGAAGCCCTGCTGCGTCCTGCATCCCACGTCCTGCAGGCTGTCATGGTGATGCTCCCTGAAGCAGAAGAGTATCTTGATGTAGCCTTGGGGTTTTGGGGTTTTGATTTCTGCTAAGAATGCATTTTAATCCCTTTCCAAGCTCAATTTGCTTCTCTCTCTCTCACACACACCCCCCCTTTTTTTTTTTTAATAAATATCTTGCACTTTTTTCCATTATTTTACAATCCTTTATATCTTCTGGGCTAGAAACCCAGCAAGTGTTGAGTATTTTTGACGTTATGTATTGGGTAAGGATTAGTCCAGGTGTCTCTTGGTGAGGGGTTTCTGCTCACTTTTCCCCTCAAGAAGTCTAAGACACGTCAGCATATGGGTTTTCTACGTTATTCCATAAATCAAAGGCAAGAAAGTTACAGTGCAGCTGTTTTACAGGAGTCAGATACCTGTGCACCGGGAGGTGCAATGGGCTCCCCAGTGCTGTTGTGAGACAGCAAAACTGAGCAATATAACTTGAAAAATCTGTCTCCCTCAGGGAGACGAGTGCCTCCTCCACTCCCCACAGCCCTTAGGGAGACCTGGTCAATGTTCCACAGAAACCTCCAGGTGTACATCAGCAGAATAAAACCAATTCAAACACATTTTTCCCATGAGGAGTGTTGTACAGTCTCCATCCATGGAGATTTTCAAGACCCAACTGGACAAAGCTACGAGCAACCTGGTCTGAGCTCAGCACTGATCCTGTTTTGAGCAGGAGCTTGGAGTAGAGACTTCCTGAGGTCCTTCCCAGCCTGAATTATCCCCTGATCCTGTGGTCATGTAAAAAAGCCATTCCAGGTGGAGATCAGGCTAACCAGTCTCCTCTTTCCAGTTCTTCTTAAAACTCATGGACTTATGTGTCCAATAAAGTATACTCTTTTCGGAAAGAAAACTCAAGATCTGTTTAGTAATAGCTGCACAACAGAAACTATGGGCTGTTAATTTTATTGTTTTACTGCACAGGAGAGATAAAGAGGTTACACAGGTTTTCTCGTCTCTACTTACCTTGGTGCTTTGTATTTTTCTGACAGATGTGCCAGACCTATTGTGTAGAAAAGGCAGGCTTTTCCTAAAAAACCCATCTTGTTGTCTCCTTTTTTGTTGTGTTTTATATCATGTCTGTCATAAAATTTTATTTTGCTAACTGAAGGTACACAAGCCCACAAGGATCCTTTAGTTTAAAAAAAAAAAAAAGCCAAACAGAAAAGCTGCTTAGAGTTGAATTTAAATGATGGGATTTGGGGAACATGTGCTTCAGTCAGTCTCTTTAAACAGAAGTATTTGTCTCTGAATACATTCTTGTGCACATGTCTATGTAAAAATAAACAATCTGAGAATAAGAGCCATGCCTATCCAACTATTGTCAGCGCTTTCCTTTCCTCATATTTATACAATTTTAAAATCCCTAAAACAGTGACAACCTTGCCAGCAATGCTAGTTTCCTTTTCCAGTTCATCCATCAGTAATTAATTCTCGGTTTAATATCTACCTAGGAGCAAGAACTGCCAGGAGCTGTTAGCCAGAGGAGTCGTCCTGAGTGGTTGGTACACCATCTACCCCTGGGACTGCCACGCCGGGGCTGTGCTCTGCAAGATGGACATGGACAAGGGCAGCTGGCTGGTAAGTGCCACCAGAGCAGAGGTGCGAGGCTGCCCTGGCCCCTGCAGGCATGCAGCTTCCTGCCCCTGCACAGGCCAGCAGCAAAAAGAGATCCAAAACATCTTGTTGGACATTGCAGGTTGGCTTTTTGACTGTGAAAATCTGTGGGTCTTTAAACTAGAACATTTAATATGTGAAGCATAAAACACAGCAATAAATATCACCCTCCATTTTTTTGGAAATAAATTGTATGAGGTTTTTTGGTTTCAGTTAAAGCCAAAAAAATCCCAGACTTTTATTTTATGCTGGCGCTGAAATGAGGAGTGTTAAAATTACAGAGTGAATTTCCAGGACTATGCATACATTGCTAAATTATCAAAATAAATATTGTCCTTAATCCTAATCACCATGCCATCATTTATTATGATTAATAGTTATTACTAACCCATAATCCAGAGGTGCAGGAGTATGGACTACTGCTCTATTTTATAGGATCCCTAGCAAATGCACACAAACAAACAACCTTTTCCCCAAAAGTGGACTCTGTTATTCCATCTGCTGTAGCCCACATGACGCTTGGAACAGCATTATGATAAAATGACCTCGTGTGAAAATCCCCCTGTCATTATTCACCTTGCACTGAAGATGCTCTAATTGTTTTAGACATAACTTTTCCTTCCCCTTCCCTATTAAGACCCATCTGCCTTCTGCCCTGGCAGGTTTTCCAGAGATGAGTGGATGGCTCTGTGGACTTTTTCTGAGACTGGGATTCATATAAAAAAGGCTTTGGGAGCCAGCTGACCAAATTCTGGCTCAGGAATGACAATATTCACATTCTGACATCAGAGGGTAAAGAAACTGCTAATGCATATTCCTAACACTGTTCTCACCCAGAGGCAGGAACCGAAAATTGGTCCAAATGCGACAGTTCCTCAGCAGAGCCTGGCCAGGGAGATATGGAAATGGCTGCATCCCCAGCTCCTTGCCTTCAAGCAGAGCCTTTGAGGGAGAAAATGGATGTGGCTGCTATTTTGGCTGACTTGGTGGGGATGGAGGGCAAGAGCCACAGCTGTACACAGTTAGTGAGCTGTGAATGACCCTGGCAGCAGCCAGAGCATTTTCCCTCTGCGTGTCCCATAGCATATCCCAATCCACTGCTTTACTCCAAGGCAAGAGGGACAAAAATAATGGAGGAAGGCCCTAATTTCAGAGGGAACAAGATAATCATAAATATGGAACACCAAAATAAATCATTACAAACAAAAGAAAAATGAAGATTTTACAAAACCTGATTTTTCCCCCAAAAAGTAATCAGCTTTTCCTGGAAGTCTAGAGGTGAGGCAGGAGACTCAGCTAACATCCAAGAACACTGATTTCAGTTGTGCTATGGACATTTAATGAGCTGAGGACTGGCCATGAACTAAACGGGGGTTAGGAATCTCTTCAGTAATAAATCAGAATTCCTAAAGGCCACAGAAACAGAAATACAGAATAAATAAAAAAAAAATCCAGCAAAGCACTGGCATAACGTGTCTATCAATGTGTCTGTAAATTGTTGTGATTAGGCAATAACGAGCTTCGCATTGACCGGAGAGACTCTGACAGCAAGCATCATTTTGCCTAATACATGTCATTCAGAATTTTAGGGGAGAATGAAAATCACAAACTGATCCTTGGAAACTTAAGCGGTGGCAATACAGGTAAGGAGGATCCAAGGGATAAACTGGAGCTTCCAGCAAGGCAGGGGTGATCTGCAGATGAAATGTTGTATTATATAGTGTCAAGACATGAAATGCTTTTTGCATCCTGCTAATGATCGTCTTGTGTATCCTGTAAGGGAACGCACAGGACCTTTCATGGGCTGGCACCGCCAGGGATGCTCAGAGCACAGGTAATAGAGCATCCAGCATAACCACAGAGCCCCGTGAAATACCACCCCAGAACATTACCGATGCCTCTGGGTTTACAAGTTCTCCTCAGACCAAAGTCACTAATCCTAAAGACTAAAAAGGCATAGCATAATTTAATAATACTCCCTAGAGATCTGTGAAGGCAAAGCTCTCACTCCATCAGGTATCCAGAATTAGTTGTACCCACTAAGCTTTCTATTTGCAAAGGGAAACTTTGATGCAGCAACACTTCACTGAAAAGGGACCTGGATATGGAATTTATTGGACACTTAAGATAGCAACTGATAGCTCTTTTCATGTCTGGGTTTTCTAGCACTTCAGACAGGACACTATCACAAAGTAGGTAACAGCAGCAAGAGACACAAGGCAGACCTAAATATCTTTGATCCCAGAGACCTTCCCACTAGTCCAAACCGCCTCCTCCACTCTCACTCAACAGGTCCTCACCACCCTTGGCTGGAGGAAGGGGAGGTGTGAGGGCAGGGACTTTGCCCCGCTGCAGAGGACTGCACATTCCTGGAAGGCCAGAGAGGACACGCAGGATGGACGGGCCATGGTGGTGAGGACAGGGCTCTAGTGACACACGGAAGTTGGAGTTTTAACAAGACTTGTTGGTTTTCTCCACAGGGGATTCATTGGTCAAACACAAAAACATGCCATTTTTGACCAAAGACAACAATGCATACGCTAACAACTGCGCTGCAACCTACAAAGGTGCCTAGTGGTACCACCAGTGCCACAACTCCAACCTCAAAGGCTTTTGCCACCATGGAGCTCATTACAGTTTTGCAGATGGCATCAACTGGCAGACAGGCAAAGGACACAAATACTCGTACCAGCTGTCGGAGATGAAATTCAGGCCGGCATAGACTGGCAGGAAGGCTGCGGTTTGTCTGTGGCTTTCAGGAAGTTTTTCAGTGACACAGCTTGTTACCATCAGAGCTGGATTTCAGCTGGATTTTAGCTCCATGCGGGACAATGGTCCAACTCCAGTAGCACTCAGTCCTTGGTCTTTACTCCCAGCTCAGGCTAAAGGAAAAGAAAAAGTCACCTTCTACAAGATGCATTTGTGCTGAAACAAGCAAAACTAAAATAAAGTAAATGTTTGATTAAAAACTTAGACTCTTCTGCATAACAAAGTCAGTCAGTAGTGCTACCAAGGCCACAATGAACATCAAATAAGCAAACAAAATACTGGACGGAGCGGGCCATTAGCCAGACCATTAACACCAAATCTGCACCTTTCCTCTCCAGGTGCAGCTCAACACTGTCACTCTAGAAGATACTATTAAACCAGCCTGAAAAGATTTACAATAGAGAAACTACAATAGAGTCCAGCACTGCAGGAAACCAGGGAAGCCCGTCCCTCAGCTCTCCTGAAAAAACAGCCCTTATTCTCCATATAAAATGTCCAGCATGTTTTTATGGCTTGTCTTGCACAACATCTGGAGGGAGCCAGAAAACTGGGACTGGGCTAACAGTTATGCTTGACATACAGCACTGCAGATAGCAGTGCCTGTTGTGGGAAATAGTTTCCCATTCTAAGCACTGCAGCTGCTTAACTCTGCGAAAGTCACTGGAGGCAAGTCAGGAGAGCATGAAAATCCCCCACTGGAGAGGAAGGAAGCAAATATTGTTATGCAGCAATCACTAAAAAATGGGACATTTGAGGCCTGAATGGGGATAATAGGAGAAGTATATGCAAAACCTTCACCAAGAACCAAATAATTCACCTCACGCAGGCATAACTTCCAGTTGTGTGACACTTGTCTGGTCCAACAACAGGCAAATTGTTGGAAAAATTATCCTGCTGTTTAGCTCTTGCCATCCTTGCCTGTTTGGTGTGAATACCGTCACCAGATGCCCCTGCAGTAAGAACCTCCTTGGCATGCATACCCTCACCAAATGCCCTTGCAGTAAGAGCCTCCTTTGCCCCTTTCCTGAGCACATTCCTCGTCCAACCAGTTGTGCCAGAATGAGCTGTCCCACCTATGTCTCCACTGCTCTGTACATGGGAAAATTAATATCAGCAAAGGAAAAGGGCTTGGGCATTGCCTTTCCACTCTTCAGGATTCATCTCAGCAAGGGAGGCTGCAGAGCAGCTTCTGCCTATCCTATAAATCACATCTCTGCCTGTCTTCCCTGCTCTCAGTGATGAACAGCTGCCAGACTTTCACAGATCAGAAGAGGTGTTACCAGAGATTATAAAATAAGTTAAAAATGGAATGCAGCAGGAAATATCTTGTCGAAGCAGAGGCTGATAAAGAGGCTGGTAGGAAAGAATGAAATCCTTTTTGGGTAGGCTGTCTCAATATATCACCATAAGGAGAATTAAGTAAAGGCTCCCCAACACCAGCTCCTAGAGGAAACCAAACAAATGCCAAACCGTATGTTCAGCAAGGGCATGCAGCTGGTGTGCAATAACTGATAGAGACCTGTCCTAATTGGCTCTTGAAATTAGGAAACCACTGTGCCCCAAAATCAGTGTATGGAAATGTGGGGAAGGAGCCCTTGGATGCAGGTTCAAAGTGGGTGCCCTGTGTTCATAATTCACTGCACTGCCTGGCTGCCCAGTGCTAAGACGTGCTACAGCCAGCACCAGCTACGAGAAAGGTTGGCTTTCCTCTGCGCAGCAGGAAGGGTCTGTGGGCACCAGTCAAGACCAGTGAAACCAGCAGTCTTTAGAAACTCTGCCAGTTACCTATGCCTTTTTGGAGCCTCAGGAACTCCTTGGAACTGGTTTTGTAGTAACAACAAGGGAAATGTGCAGCAGGGCTCTTAGCACTGAGGGGCTCGGGCACTCGAAGACGCCATATGGTCACAAAACCCAGAAGCAAAAAGGGAAAACCAAGGGACATCTTTTGAAAAAACTGCTATCTGAGCTTGGGCAAATATCCCCACCACAGATACTAAGACTGGGCTGAAGAAATTCTCCCTTGCAAATGTAAGCGTTCATAAAAAAAAACCCTGAAAACTTTGTCATTCGCATGTAGTGAAGAGCTATAAATAGCACAGTCCACAGAAGGCTAAGCCAGAAGAACTTCTTTCCTTGCTGCTTTGGATGATAACCTACCCTTGCAGGTTGACATCACTCCTTTCCCAGCAAGGCAAGTCTCCAAAGGGCATGGAAGCTCCCCTTGAGCACCTGCAAGAGTGCCAACTCTCAAGGAAGCTCTTATTTCACATCGCTTAATATCAGATCTCTCAGAGTTTACCTCCCAGCTCCCCAGAGCCAACTGTCTGCCCTTCTTGCAGCCTTAGGATTTGCATGGCAATGTCCTTAGGTTAGCACAAAGCAGAAGAATGCAATGAGTGGGGCTTGCTGCTTGTTGTTTTATGTACTTACAGCTCTTGCAGCTTTCCCCATCCTCTCTGCAAAGCTCTAGCATCCTGGTGGCAGCAAAGCCCCAGGACCCCACCAGGAGCTAGGATTTCACCTGCAATTTTGCATTAATCAGTGCTAAATCCCCTGTTGCACACAGTTATGACGGTCCCACATGAACTTTTTGAAGCTATTTGGTCATCTGGTTGTGCCTTCTGGTTTGATAAGCTTAATTTCTTGGGGATTTGCAGATCAGTTCAATTTTGGGGAATTTACTCTTGGCATTTATGGCTCCAGAGGTGAAGTGATGGGTCACAGTGTTCAGAGGTGCTCCCCATTCACCCAGTGTGCTTAAAATTCTTGTTTTCTCATCCCCAAAGTGATCTGGACTTTCGAGACTCACAGGAGACATTTCCCAGGGCTCAAGGGAGAATCTACATAGAAAAAAGAATTGCTGATGGTGTAAATGATTGTCCCTCTGCAATCTTCACTGGATCCTAGGATGAGGAAAAGCAATTAATGACATATTGATCACTGGTCCAATTTCAAAATCTACCCTCGGGGGCCTGACCTACTTTGGACTAAACTTGTTTATTGGCAGTTTTCCCCCTGCTTCCAAAAGTATCTGCATCCACAAGGACACCGCTGCTCTCCTCCAATGGAAGCGAGGTGACATCTCCAGGTGTCCCCCAGGCTGGATGGAGCCCACAGCTGGTAACACCTAAGGGGATGTATCACAGCTGCCTCCACAACATGCGTTCTCAGCCCAAACCAGAGCTGGCCACCCTGCTAATGGAGCAACTGGGAAAAGCTGGGCAAACCCATTCTTACTGGGTTTTTTTGGCAGGACAGATCTAGCCTGAAGCCCTTGAGAGACTGTAATGATGGGGTAATTTGCAAGGCCAGTAAATCACTCCAGCTTTTTGGAGTGATTTACCAAGGGAAACAGCTGAGGGCAGCAGCTTTTGCCTCCAGATAGTTGGAACAAGGTATTGCAGACATTTCCAGCCACAGAGCACGGGATATAAGGCACTGGGCAGGAGAAGGCTTCTCAGTGCTAGGGGCTGGCTCTTCTTCATCTCCACCTGCCCCATGGAGCAGACACAAGTCCATCCCAGATGGGCAGCACAGGCTGTACAGATGAGAGAAGAGGGGTGCATAAGTCCCCAGTCACCCGATAGCTGCCCTGCATAGACCTCTCCCTCCCTAGCAGCTCAGAGGCACCTGCTCATCCTTTTTCTTTTTCCTTCTGAAGGGCTGAAGAAAGAAGCTGCTCTCATTTTGCCCCAAGAGTTGCATGCACAGCGCTTGCCACAGATGAGATGATACTTTTTCCCGTGTAAAGCAAAACCAAAACTTGAATGCAACCAGTCTGATCACAATCCCTCTGACTTCCCTGCACTTCTATCAGATGGGGGCAGGAAAGTAAGGTGTGCATTTCCGTGCCAGAATTGGTTCTCAGGAACGACAATAATCACAACATCTACTGGATTATTATTTTATATGCATGCATATATTAACATGTGTAAGAATGCGTATATGAGTGTCTGTATGTATGGGCTATTTGGGGGACACAGAACTTAGGTGACAACCAAATACTTATCTCTCCCCTGCCTTCTCCCATTTGCTTAACGTTAAAGTAGGCTGTCATATATCATTGGAATTTGGGATGTTGGAGGGACCTCATGATAGAATTGAGTGCTTGAGGGGGAGCTATGTTCTGCCTCTGATATCCTGATAGCTGGGAAAGGCTCCAAGAAAACACAGTCTACTCTGAACTAGAATGCAACAATAAGGAGAAAAAATTTAAATTCTTCCCTCTGCTAAAATTCATAAAATTTATAGGCTCTGTGTCTGAAGGCAACATGGGAGTCAAACTTGATAAGTCAGTTTGGACCTCTAGTAATGCTGCCACAAATGAGCAGAGCACAGGGCACAGCAACAGCAAAGCAAAACGGAAATCCTGCTCACTATTGCAATGAACAAGGACTAGAGAAAAAAACAGGTGGGGAAAAAAAGATCAGACATGCTCTGCCTGCCTAACCTCTGGATACACAGAGTTTTAACTCCATATCAGTCATGGATCACGTATAAACTGAAACCTCTGTTTGAAGGGTTGCAAAGTGATGCTGGGCTGCCTGGAAGGCAAGAGCATTGGAGCATGACCCAGGCTGTGCAGCTTCTTTCTGCCAGTGGCCTCAGCTGACCTTGGGCTTTTCGACTCCCAGTGCCTCAGTTTTCCCATCTACACAGCAAGCTCTGCTCTTTGTAAAGGGCCACTAGCAGGCAGGATGAGGGGAGCTGTCTGCACTTAGCTAAACCTATGCTTTTGTTGGTTCATTTCCTCTAGAAATACAATATGGGAGGGGAAAGGCATCCCAAGTTTGCAGAGGATGGAGGCAAGGCAGGCTGGGGCAGCCGGGCAAGAACTTTCCCATCAGACTTGTGGAAAGTGGCTTATCTGGGAAACAGCTTGAGATCCAGCCAGAGTCCCCAACCTGAGAGCAGGCAGTGGGCAAGCGCAGAGGTGGAGCTTACACTGGGGGTTTTTGTTAGGTATAAAAGGCTTAGATGGGTCAATGCTAACCACAGCGCCTGGGACGTGGTGAGGGGAGCTGCGCAGAGAGCGGAGAGCAGTGCCGGCCGTGGGGAGGAGAGCACCAACCCTCCTGGCCCTACTCAGCCTAACAGCAACTATTTGTGATGCCCAGGACACCTGCCCAGGTGAGTGGGGCACAAATCCTACTGCCATCCCGCT
>NW_008824602.1:58454-60707 GCF_000699105.1 Pygoscelis adeliae
AGGGCGGGCAGGATATGATTTTTTTCCTTCTGTGCTTTTTTTAATTCACCTGCAAGTGGGAGGAGGGTAAGGGGGAGGATGAAGTCTCAGCAGCCACTTTACAAAACTGCTGACTCCAACCAAAGATGTAGCATCCTCCCCCGCTCACCAGTGGGATGTCCAGGAACAGGCTGTCCCAGTCAAGGTTTTACATCCTGGTTAAGAATTTTTCTTCATGGTGCCTTGGCCCAGTTACTGAAGGATGCAGAGCAATACAAAGGATCGGTCAAGTGCTTGCTAGGTGCCAGGCACCCTGGCAGCTTGGGGATGCTGCACAGCACAGCTTTCTGTCTATATTCCTGGGGAAGATGATAGGGATGATTTCAAACTGACCTGCTGTCAGGAAATTTAATAGAACCTTTACTGGCCACAGATCTATCAATATCACTTACTCTGCTGTCAATATCCCCCAGGGCACCTCTCAGCTTTTGTTTTATTAAGCTACAGTATATTTGTCATGCATGTAATGTCATATATAACAGCCTTCTCTCCCACTGAACTCCCCTGAAGCCAGAGAGATGCAGTGTCTAGCTCTTCTAATATGTGAGATCCTCAATGCCATCTGTTAATCCATACACCACCTCCAAACTCTCACCCTCATTGCTTTTGCTCGCACTATTCCTGAACTCCAGAGGGTTTGGTTTCCTCTCCAAGACATTTCAGAGCCCTAATAATCTCCACGAAGACTGTCTTCATTTCCTCAGAGGTGAGAATAGTGGGACTGGGTGATGCTGACCGGCTTGCCGTTCTCCAAGGATGCCCAGGGATCCCAGGTGCCTCTGGCCCAAAAGGAGAACCAGGTCTCCCAGGAACAAAAGGTGAGGCCCCAAAAGCCAGTGATGAACACTGTGATATGACATGGCTTTGTTGCTTTGGGTAGGGGAAGCAAGCTGAGGCTGGAGCAGTGGCTGGCCTGGCACTGGCTTCTGTGAGCAGCTGGAGAGTCGAATAGGAGTGGAAAACACCCCATCTAGAGATGTGCTGATACACATGGAGTCGTCTTTTTTTCCTTGAGTCCTGTCACAAGTTTGAAGTGGTCCTGGGGTGTGAAGTGTCATAACTCATTTGTTTCTTCTACAGTAAAAACATCCATTTATTTTCTGAGTCTTTATTGAACAGTCTGGTGGGAGGGAGGCTGCGACGTTCCTGCATGTCTACCAGGAAACAGTTTGGGAACTGTACTGGCACTCCCTACCCCAGGAAGCAAGGGAGATGGGGGGGGGGTCCTTCAGGGTTTTCATAGCCAACTCACAGAAAAGGTGAATCACATTAGCAGAGGGAGCAGATCCACCACAGCAAAATCCACAGACTGCCTCCAAGATGTACAAAGCTCATAGGAATTCATATGTGAGCTGCAAATTAGAACTTACACTGGCAGTACCAGTGTAGTGTAGCTTCAACAGAAGGAAAGGAGTAAGATATCTTGCAAGATTGAATCTAATTAACAAAACCCAGCTTCCTTGTTTCTGCAAAAGCCAAGGCCCAGCTGCCCAGGCTTCTGTATCATCTCCCCTCTGGTCGGTTTGCAATGTTCACATAGAGAGTCTTTCCTTGCAGGAGAAATGGGATGCCAGGGACTCCCTGGGAAAGCAGGACCACCTGGTGCAAAAGGTAATGCCTAACATATTCAGCTCTAATCCATAAATCTACCCAAGTTCAGGACATGCATTGGGAGACTGGGTCTACAGAGATGAACCGTAGAACTGGTCATAGTCCAAGAAATAGCGCTGAAGTAGCATAGGCAAAGCAGGATTTGGGGCTATGGATCTTGCGTGGGGTGAGTACTAGAAACAGTGTCCTTGAGTGGGACCACATCACAGAGGAAGATACTGCTCTTCTCGAAGTTCCCCACTGACTTTTACCAGCCCCCTAAAATCAGACCTCTCCCCATTCCCCACTCCTACTCTAACCTGTCTCCACCACGACAAACCTGACCAAATGCCCCCCTTCTCGGAGGAGCTTTGGGATGCTTCAGCCAGGAGGCCTGATGCAGAGACACGATGCTGAGTGCTGCCAGCAGCCTCCAGGCCTGGACTCAGCGTGCGATGTCATTGTAGCCTGCTTGACCAGAAGGATGGGATCAAACCACCAGGAAACAGCTGGCACAGGGTGAAGCAAGGAGGGAATGGGGGTTTCTCTGCAATGGGATGAGCCCCTGAAAAGAGGAAGATGTCTGCTGAGAAACCAGCTTTCACTCCATCTGGGTTGTGCTTT
>NW_008824602.1:60791-95937 GCF_000699105.1 Pygoscelis adeliae
CTGTGTGCTGTAGACATTGGAAATGAGTCTTTTCTAAAGTAACCAGTTCCCAGCACAAGGTGGCACCCGGGACTTGAGCACCGGTGCACTGACTAGCTGGGAAAACAGCCCCTTTGCATGCTGAATATGTAGCTATTTCCTGGCCAAAAGCACCCAAGACTTCAGTTGAAACTGCTGCAGGAGATGGATGAACCCACTGAAAATGTAGCTATTGCCCAAAATTTCACAGGTGCCTGACTGAAAACAGAAAGCCCCCACAAAAAGTCACTGAGATGAAGCTGTGAATCCCCCATACACTCCAGCAGACGGAGCAGCAGTTCTGTCTCCCCTGTGTCCTGCTCTTCCTGCTGTTCCTGAGAGATGCTGCTGATCAAGAGAGCAGCAAGGCCAGGGTGGCGGCACCAGCTGGGACACTCAGCAGAGCACCGTGGCTTTGCACCACTTGACAGCCTCTCCTGTACATTTGGGGTGTATGGAGGGGCTGGAGCAGCCACTTGTGGACCCACAGTAATTCACTCTCATTGAATCATCTGTGATGAGCATTTTCCTTTTGTCTCTTGCAGGAGCAGCTGGAGAGCCTGGCTTCCCAGGACTGAAAGGTAAATCATGCTGCACTGAATTTATCACATGAGCTGGTTTAGTTAAACTTCCACCCTGTGCTGCTCTGGAACAACACACCAGGTGGGAGCAACTATAGCGAAATAAAAGTACCCCACCAGGTACTGGATGGGGCTGTTTGGTGACAGTTGTGCCCTGTCATAGGCGCAGCCCTGGTCCAGGTGGTGTGAGCGGCTCCTCTCCCAAACCAGCTGTTCAGCAACAGGGGCTGCCCTCAGCTTGGGCACCTGATGCTGCTGCCCAGTACGATCAGCTACAGAAACCGCAGGGCTTCACACACCCCCAGCCTGAGGGACCAGCCAGATTTGGGCAGACATCCGACTTGGATGAAACTCAGTCACTGCTAGTGCCAGAGGAACATGTCTTTCTACCAGCACTAGCAGTAGGGTAGAGGGAAAACAAGGTTTTGTTTGGTTTTTTTCCCTGATGCCATCATCCTGCATGTGAGGGCCACTGGCACCTGTCGCTGAGCACTGTCTGCACTGCGGCTTCCCTCACTTGGAGCTTGGCTTGTAATAGTTGGGGGCCAAGCGCTGCTGGTCTGGTGGCTAGTTCAGCACCTTTGCTCCAGCTCCCAAACCACTTACTAAAGCCCTCTGCCAGCAGCAACAATTCCCCTCTCTGGGCTTTTGACCCTGCCTTCCCGTGAGTGCATTTCCCTCTCCTCCCCACACCCACCTGCTCCTGTCCCACACGTTCCAGCCCAATGGGGCTGACTGGCACAAAATGTTAGTACCCAACTCCATGGGCTGGCCAGCAGCAGGCAGAGCAGCCAGGTCCAACGGAGACACGTCTTGTGTCAGTCTTGCCATTTGACCCTCCCAGTCCCAAATCAGATGTCAGGGGAAAATATATCATGCCGGGTCCAACAGCCCAAGAGAGGCAAGGCTGCTGCTCCTTGTGCACCTATAACGCGTCCCACCTCCCTGGCAGCCACCCCGTGTGCCTGCTAGGCAGCCTGGAGAGCTACTGCCAGTGACTGAGGGTGCTGGGTGTCACCGCTGTAATCACAGGAGTCTGTGACTTGGGTTCCCACCTGCCATTGTCCCTCTGTGCTCTCCTGGGTCTGTGCAGATGGGCTTTTGATGGGCTGGTGGGTCTCCTCTGGTGGGCCTGGGAGTGGCCAGGGCAGAATATATATTGAGTTAGTCCTCCTGCCTGGTTTTTCTGTGCCTCTGTTGTGTGTGCAGATGAGCTAAACACTTCTAATATCACAGCCAGCTGCACAAGCAGTGCAGCGGGATTTGTCTTGGCAAATGATGCCAAGTGCTGGAGGAGGGAAGGACAGGGTGTGGAAGGTGAAGAGCAATTAATGGTGTTTGCCCAACAGGAACAAAAGGAAAGCCTGGATTTCCAGAAACATGGGGTGAGTTTCATCCTAGGTCCTTCATGCCACCATTGGCTTTGCAGAGCAGACGGTGGAGGACTCCCTGTACCAGAAGTCAGGACAGGGCAACAATAAAAACAAATTCAGAGTGACACTGAAGGACAGAGTAAGGAAATATCACTGTTAACCCATTTTCTTCTCACAGCCACATGCAGCTTCGGTGTGTCTACTCTGTAATCTGTCTAATCTGTAATCCAGCCAGGAAAGTCATGCCCTCTGACCACTACTCAAGTCACCTGCCCTCTGTGTGTCCTGGAGGAGGTCTGTCTTAGTTTTTGAGAGCCTCAGTGTCCTGGTTTCCAGGATGAAACCACTAGAAACACCTCTATAGACATGCTGCTACTTCAAAGGCATTTATACCACCACGCTTGCAGTGGCAGGTTCAGTAGATGCAGAGTACACGTGTGATAATGCTCAGATTAACTTAATCATTTAAAAAAAAGAAAGAAAGAAATCAAACAAGCTTCAGTTGACCCATCTGTCTCCATGAGCTAAAGCCAAAGCAGAGCTACAACCTCTCTCTCAGACCTGAGAGACTTTGAAAACAACTACTATTTTGCCAAGTACGCTTCGTTCAGAGTTTTAGGAGAGTCTGAGAAATACAAACTGGTTCTAGGAGACTTCCTTGGTGGAAACGCCGGTAAGTTAGCAACAGCTTACTGGGAAAGGCTGTTTTCTAGAGCATTTCAGAAGTATTCAGCATTTATAGTGCAGAGCTGTAACATGCAAACTCCTTGTACCATCTACATTTTGGGTCAATTTCTTTAAAACTGGCCATGGTACCCCAGGTGCCGAGTGACCTCTGGATGCAGGGAAGGACAGGGACACCCATCACCTACAGAGTGTGACCCAGAGCATTACCTACAAGCCCAGCCACATGGTTTACCAGCAAATGTGGAGCCTGGTCCTGAGCAGCACCTCATCCAATGTAACCTTCCCGACAGCTCTGCAGCAGCTGGGCCAAGTTCTGCTTTCGATTACATTGGAAGGAAATACTTGCCTGTGAGGTTTGGCATTTCCAGGGCTGGGGTGCTGTTCAATACTTGCAGCATCAGCACTACATCTTCTTAATGCCTGATGTTTTGTTTTTCTTTAAAAAGCAAACAAATCCTCTGCAAAATTCAATACCCCTCTTGCAGGAATGAGTGAAACCAATACCTGAGATAGCAGTGCTCTGGGTTTATGTGGCTTTGTACACTGCAACTCTGTCTGATAGTCCAGACCTCAGTATGCCTGCAGAGAATCTGAGTGGTGCAAGAGAAGTGACACCCATGTAACTGCAAGCAGAATCTGGCCCATTTGATTCACAGGCATAGATAAGTTCTCCATGTGTTTTAGCAGTCCTGGCAGAGCTCAGGATACTCCTTATCTCCAGGACCAAGGAGGAAACCTGGGCAACCAAGAGAACAGCAGGATTTATAAAATCTGCCTTGCATCCAGCAAGGCCCACTGCTGCCCTGCAGTGGTGCACAGACACATCAGGTTCCCTTTTGCACTCTCTGTGGCAGTAACTATGAACGTGTGCTCTCTGCAGGAGACTCCTTATCATACCACAAGGACATGCCATTTTCAACAACAGACCAGGACAACGACATGAGCTCCTTTAACTGTGCCACAGAATACAAGGGAGCGTGGTGGTACAATGACTGCCATTACTCCAACCTGAATGGGATGTACTGGCTGGGTGTTCATGGGAGCTATGCTGATGGCATAAACTGGAAGACAGGCAAAGAATACCATTACTCCCATAAGCGAACGGAAATGAAATTCAGGCCAGTTTAACACGGCAAGAGGGTGTCTGACTAGCACCAACAGGTGCCACCAACAGCCAAGAGAAGACACAAAACAAATATAATGTTGTTTAAGGGCAGAATTGGACCAGGAAGGATATTACAGGTTGTGCCTTCAGCCTAGAGCAGACTTTTAGAGACCAGAAGAGATTGGTGCTGGTTTGAGCTCCTGTAAGCACCAGACTCTCATCCTGGACTATCTCCAGCAGCCCCACAGATGCTGACTGAGCCTGAGCATCTTTTTCTGAAAAGTGCGTTACCTTGATTTAAAGACCAAGTGATGGTGAGGCTACTGCATCTCAGTAAAGCTCTCAGATATTATTACCCAAATGGTAGTTACTGGTAATTTTCCATCCAATCCATGTATATGAAGCCTCCAGTGTTCTTGCAGCCTCTTTTTCTGTTGGACCTAAGAGCCATCTGAAAGGCACTGAATTCCTGACCACCCTCTCTCCCTGCAGGCTGTGATGGAGCCACAATGTAGACCAGCATGGAAAAGGACTGAGGTTCCAGCACAGGGCTGCCAGCACTGCCACCTCCCTCCCAACTGCACACAACAGGTGCTCCAGGACCTCAAGTGTCACCTCAGCTCCTGGAACCACAGTAGCATTGCCCAGCACTTGCCACAACACCACAGCTGCAGCTGGGCCCAGAGCCAGCTTCAGCCACTCCTCCAGGGCACGTTCCTACATCTCATTCTTTAGCCGCTGTGGACCAAGAGCTGGATACAAAACAGTCTGTCCAGCAACATGAGTGGTACCAAGACACTACAGTAGTCCCAAGTCAAGCCTTGCACAAGTGGACATCATGTAAATTGCCAGCAGGTGCCAGTGTCTTCCATTTCACCTTGTTTCCAGTAGCATTTGAAGATGGGCTATCTGATGGCGGATGGAGGTAGTTCATCCAGTTCATGTGATGTTTTATTTGACTATTAGAAGAACTGGTTAAAGGGTCTCTTCTTCCTGGACTCCTGCTCCCGGACTCCTCCCCACAGCTGATGCAGGGGAGGAGACCTTAGGGCTAACTCCTCACTGGAGGGACAGACCAGAGTCTGTGGAAGCAGAGTATTTATTTGTGTTACGTTCCTAACGGTCCCAGGTTTATCACACTACTTATTGCAGAGATGTGTAGCAAGGGCAGCTCCAGCCCTACAACACTGAATCCAAAGCTTGTGTGTGGGTGAGAAAAGTGAAGAGGCCACTCACCCAGAACACCACAGCAGGTCAACGATATACTAAGAAATAAACCTGAGGTTATGCATCTCCCTATTCATTAGGTCCTGCTTCTGCTCACTTCTCCTTTTCAGGTACATGAGAAAGTACATGTCTGACCAGAGAAGCACACACTGAAATTCCCATAGTACCACTTCCCCATCTCCAGGAGCTCTGTTTTGTTTTTCTCCTACTCCCAGTTAGATTGACGTGCCCTCAGCAGGAGCAGGAGCAAGGTCCCACAGCATCCAGCTGTGTCTCAACCAATCAGCCACTCATGCTGTTGTCCACGAGTAGCTTCTCAGAGAGGCCCAAGGTGCTGCCACAGACAGCTCTGCAGAACCACAGACTCCTCTGCAGAGACGCATGAGCTAGTGCTGGCATCCTCGGCTTTAACCTAGCTAAAAGTGCTGAAGCCCCTTTCTCTGCTCCCCTCTTGCTACACAGAAACCTTCAACATTTAAATTTCGTTGTGAACGACACTAATGTTAGAGGGATTAAGAGCACACCAAGAACACTTTACTCAAGCCCATCTAGTCGATATTCCCAGACCGCCACCTGACTCCACAGAGGAAATATTCAGGTATGACAAGCCATCACCAGTGCTAGGTGAGGTGGTTTGGACCTGGCTGCAGAGTGAAATTCTCCTGCATCCCCTAAGCTGGCGCAGTGAGTCATGGGCTGGCACCACATCCCCTCCAGCCTGAGCCCCAGCCACCGTAAGGCAGGAAAATGCTCCCTGTGCTGATACAGGCATGTGAGGGAAGAGGGTCCTTGGGCTTGATGGTCCATCCCAAGCACCATGCCTGCAGCAGTCACAGAGAGGGCTTGCACTGACTCCAGCCAGGAAGAATTGAATCACTACGGTCAGGATCCAGGTCCCTAGATACATATACATACTACCAGCCCAGAGCTCCCACCTCTCCTCAACAGAAGAGTTCCCAGTCCTCCATCAGCTCTCACACCTGACCAGTGGGGGAAGAGGCAGGGAACGGACTTGAGATGTCCTAAAAGAATATGCTCCCCAAACTGTCAGGATACCATCCAGTCCTTCTTGCTTTCCATCCTCTTGCCAAGGGTCCCAAGAAGAAAAGCAGAATAGCCCCAGTCAATCTGTGACTGATCCTGGCCACTGCTCATCTCAGGGCTTTTTCTCTGTGTCCTGGAAAGCTCATGGATCAGGTTTGCATTTTGTGTTTGAAAACCCTCTTCCTATCATTAGTGGATCTGGAAAGGGCCAACCCTGAAGCCTAGAAATTACAATGTCCCTGGAGTTTCTCTAGGGACAAGTGAGGCTGGGAAGTCACCAGAGGAGCAGGGTGGGCCAAGCTATGGGGTGTGGGGAGAGGACCTTGTTTCTGCCATATCAGGGAGCCTGGATAAGAGGCTGGAAGCATCTCTGATGGCTTGTTGACGCATAGCCAGCTGAAAGCAAAAGTGAGACCAAACTAGTCCTCTCGGGTCCCACCCAGGCTAGCCTCCTGGCCAGATCAGGGCTGCCTCCAGCGATACCCTCCTGCATTGTCTGGGACATGGGAAGACCCAGCAGTCCAAACCACCTATGGTTTGGGGGTTATGGGGTTACTGCCAGCCTCCAAGGGCTGCATAGAGGCTCTTTCCAGGGAGGAACACAGCACTTTGGCCATGTGCAAGTGTCCAGAGATTTCACAGCTGTAAATCTGAAAGCTGATTGACTTAAAGAAACTGGACTTTGGAAGGAAAGGCCTTCCTACTTAACACCGACAACTATCATGTGAGGAGCTCAAAGAACTGCGCTTCAGCACTGCTCTATGATTTGTGTTTGGATGCAGCAGACCCAGTGGTCCCGGCACAGCGAACAGCTTCCTCTGATTTTCCGAGGTGTCCTTGTGAGAGGGTTGCATCTGAAGAGTAACTAGTGCCATGTATGAGTCAGCATAAAACAAGCTGCAGCTGGGGAAGGCAAGTCATGTCACTGTGGTTTGGTCCTTTTGGCTTATGGGCTGCTGGGGTGGAAAAGATGAATCCAACAGCCTTTGTACTATGCCTGCGCTGCTGCTCACCTTGTGCTCACCCAACTGAAGTGAAGGGGTGATTTTAGGACACCACCTGACCCTGCCACTACCCAAGGGCACAGGGGGGCAATGGACTCAAAACCACTCTCTCATAGGTAATACTCTTCTGTAAATTACTTTTAACTAAAGGTTTATTATGCCAGCTATGCTGATAGAGCGTGAAGCTGTTCATTTAGTTGTGTTTAGTGCCTACACTTGGAAACGTGGCATTTCAGGAGCACCACTCAGCAGACCCAGGATGACGAAACACAGCAGCCAGGGCTGATGTGGAAAAGAACCACTAGACTTTATTCCCAAATAGTATTTATAAAAACAAACAAACGAAGACACAATGGAGGATGTGGGAACGCATGGCTTGTGGGGTGCAGCATGGCCAGGTCCATGCCATCGGCACCTGTAAAGCAAGCGGCCAACAGAGGGAAGAGATGCAGAGGAGGCAGCTCCTGGTCAGGTCCAGCAATGGTAAGCCTGCTGCGCTGCCCAGACCCTCCACCCACCATCACAGTTGCTTCAGTTCAGTGCCAGGACTCCAAGACATGAAATTCAACCACTGACCTGGACTTTGCATCAGACTGGCATGGGGAAGCCAGGCCTTGTGCTCCCAGCACAGGGGCTTGTACCTGGAGGGCATCTCAGCAGCTTTCCCATGCTTGCCTCTCCCTCCAGCTCTGACTGGCGAACAGAAACTCTTGGTCCACAAGATGCACCAGACAAATTCCCAGACCACCTCTGTTCTCTGCAGACTCCCAACATTGGCTTTTCTAGTCCACATGGTGCCTGCAGACAGTCTCAGTTCCACCTGCCCCTGCAGCAGGTACCAAAGGTCCTTCTAGCAAGGACCTGATATCCTTTGGTCACCTGAGATCCAGCATGTGGCCTCACCATGACAGTGGATGAGGCGCATGGCAAGCCCAGAAGAAACACAGCTCTGATCCATCGCAGCTCAGACCATGCTGGCTAGTGCTATCCTGTGCTCTGTGCAGAAAATATCTCCCCCACACACCCCCCCCACCCCTGGATCTGTTTAATCCTTGAGCAGGCTTCTCACCCCCGAGCAGATAAAACCAAAAGATCTTCCTTCATACCACAGCATCACCAAAGTATACACAACTCCACATGCCTTTTCTGCTGTGTCCCAGCCCCACGGTTGAGAGTCATATGTACGGCTGGAGGAAGGATCAGCCCAGTCTGTGGTAGGGCACCAACAGCACCAAGCCTCGCTGGTCCTGGGAACGGGGCAGTCAGCAGGGGAGCAGCCCTGCAGGGAAGTGCCCCTGGAACAAGATACCTTCACCCCATAACAGGCCATTTGAGGGATTGGTATGTTGAGGGATCTTCCTTTAGTCTATTCTTGTGCAGGGGGGGCAGAGGAAGAACAAGCTCCAGCTTGGCAGACGAGGCAGCATGGGGAAGGCTAGGGAAAGGCTTTGTGAAAGCAATGCATCTAGCCAGGGACTGAACCGAGGTGGACAGCTACGCTTCATCCATAGTGGCCTTTGGAAAAGGTTTTGTATCCTTAATGCTTTGGGTGTTAGCACATACTGTTGGATTCCTCATTCTCAAGCCTATTCCTCTATGGAAGAAGAGCCATGGGGAGCTTGGGAAGCTTTAGGAGGTTGCAGTTAGCTTCTCGGGGCCGTCTCTTGGTAGTCAAATATACACACTGTGATTTTCATCCAACACATTGCTGTGATGCTGGTGGTGGCTGGCTCTCACTGAAGACACACACATATATATCAGTGCTGTTTGCACTGCTGTTGCAGTCCATTTCACTCTACTGGTCTGAAGTCCCCAAACAGGTGCAAGTCAAAAAGTGGTAGCTCTCCCTCCTCCAGGTTGAAAAGCTTCCCTTATTTTCAGTCTTCTACTTCTCGAGGCTTTGCCTCCCCCGCCCCTGGCTGGCAGTATCCAGCTGGGATGAAGGTATTTGCTGGGCAGTTTACTGTTGAGCAGGAGGTTTCTGGTGCAAATAAGTCAGTATCCCACAAAAGCACAACGGCACCTCTGGGGAATGAGGAGCTGCAGATGCCCAGTAGAGATGTGGCTTAGCTGGTGACCCTGGTGCCATCCAGTGCATTTCATGCCAGCTCCCAATTCCTTATGATCCCTGGTGAAATTGCACCACGCTCCTCTACTACGTCTCTGTCCCAGCACACCACTGACACCCCCTTGTGCAGACACCACAGCACAGAGACGTTGGGCTATATATAACAAGAAATCCGGCTCCAAGAGCTTGAGATGAGGCCCCCAGGTAGGTCTACCGCTACGTGGGAGAACAGCCTTCAAGCTGTAGGTTGAAGGCCCATTGGGCTAAACACTATACAAATACTTTTTGGAGGACAGATGAATGATCCTTGCTCCAGGAGTTTACGGTCTACAAGAACAGAGCCACAGCTCCACCACTATACAGACATTACACCTATTTACACCCACAAACATTTTGGTCCCAGCAGAACATGTCTTTCAGACCAATGGCCCAGCAATCAGCTGATCTGGGGGCAGGGACTCCACTGCTCACCTATTTCTCTTAATTTGCAATGCCAGACCATTTCTAGCCATTATTCTTTCCACCTCTGGTTTGGATCCGCAGCCCCAGCACCCTCCTCTGGCCCACAGAAGAAAACACAGTATAAAAACAAAGTCCTTTCCTGGCTGCCTGAGCCCTGGGGCCTGCGAGGGTGTCCCACATCACCGAGGAGGCGATGGGTGCTGGGCCAGACAGAGAAATGGGTGAGATGCTGGATGATGCTGGACCCAGCTCTCCCCTGTTTTGGCCTCATAAGCTGTCGGCACTTGTGCTCGTCGCTGTGTTTGCAGCAGGATGAGAAGTGGGGAGGCAGACCCCTCCATCTTTGAGCCCCAGTCAAGGGCAGCGGGGAGAAATCCAGACTGCTGTGATGCTGGGACATGTGTCTGACAAAGCTTTTCTGAGAGGAGATATTAGTCGGTTAGTTCGTATCTCGATAAGGCACACCGTTCCCATCGCCTCAACCGGCGCAGGTCGGCACCCTGTGGGTGGCCCCGGCTGACTCTCCAAAATCTTGCCAGATGCCTCCATGCCTGGGTGCACCCTGAGCGCGATGCCAGGAGACCCAGCCAGAGACCTTATAGAGCATACCTGTTTCTGCAAGACTGCCGGACGGGTGCTTTAAGGCTTTGAAATATAAGATGACCCCGAGGCTCACCAAGCACCCCAAAGCCCCTCTCCTTCACACTGCACATACCCCAGCCCCCCGAGAGGCGATTCCCCAAGGCCATGGGGATGGAGAAGGGGAAGGCCCTGGGTCCGGGGGGCACCGGGAAGCAGGAGAGAATTATGTTTCTGTCGGGGATTTGGAAAGCATCCTCAAGGGAATTCAGGTCCCTCAGGTACCATTTGCTTTTAACAAGCAAACAGGCAAAGGCTGCTCGGTGTCCTAATTACATCTGTTAAAAACCTCAGCTAGGAAAAATATATCCTTGTTAAGTCCCTTCTCCATTTTTAACCATGTTTTCCATCCAAGAAATTAGAGATCGTGACTATGATTAAATAAACACCAGCACATCACTTAGCTCTTCCCTTCCCCACTTTCCTTCTTCACTCCTGACGACCCCCCAGACAGTTAATTTACAGTTTGGGCGATTCTCTGCCAAGCCTCACAGGAGGTAGGCAGCTCAGCCTGAAAGCTGATTGTCCCTCCTAGGCTCCAGGCTCTCTGCGACATCCTCCAACTCATCCAGGATTTCGGAGAAAGGAGGCCTCTTAAATGCTTCCACCTGAAATGAGAAGGGAAAGCTGAAGAGGACACCCTGGACAGGAGGTGGGTGCTCTGCAGCAGCTCTGCTGGGTCCCCCAAGGATGGGCAATGGCATCCATCCGTCATGAGCACTGGTCTTGGTCACACACCTGCTGGTGGAGCCTTCTGGCGTCACCACTCACCACTTGGTGATCCAGGCCCGGGCTGCTGCAAACAAGCAGTCGCAGGACAGGTCCCATGGTGCGGTACAGCTCAAGCAAAGGTAGCGAGATGCTGAAAACCAGCCTGACATACCCCGACCTGGACAGGCTGTGGGAACTGCTCATCCCAAAGCCCACCCAAACAGTGCAGGAGCAGGCATTGTGCAGGGAAAGGCTGCAGGTAGGTATCAGGAGGGACATGTATCATTCCCTGAGCTTCTTCATCACAGTCAGGATCTAACTGTCTTGTCTCCCGGATGCAGCTCATCCTCAGTGGGCTGTGATCCCCCAGCCCTCCCAGTGCCATCAGGGTGTACCCAAAGTGAGGGACATGGCCTGGGGCAACCCCATCCCACACCTGCACCATGCCATCCTGGGGCTGCCCTTTGTGACTGACCCTGCGGAGCCAGCCTGGGGAGCTGCACCAGAAACTCCCCAAACCTGCACGTCGCACAAGGGCAGAGAAGAACAGCCCCAAGGGCCATTTCTGGCAGAAGCCCGTTATTATATCAACTTGCATTAGGAGGCTGCCTGTCAGAGATACAAGGCCTGAACACACATAAATCTAAGCCAGTTGCTGACATGAATCACTCCTCTGATTCAGGGCAAGTTATTCACATGTCCTCAGGACCCATGCAAGGATTTACTTCCATTTGCTGCCTTGAGCTCCTAGCAATTAGGTGCATTATGATCATCCAGCTTCTCCACTCTCTGCCTGATTACTGCCTTTGTTTTTCTCTTCCTTTCAGAGATTAACTTGAATCCTTGCTTTCTCTCTGCTTTGCCTCCCGAAGCTTTGGGCAGCATGGGGAGGCCCCCCAGCTTTCACCATTACCTTTCATGCTAAAGCAAGAAAGGTTGGAGAACTATGCTCTGATGATATCTGTAATGCCAGGGCTGGTAACAGCAAGGCAGTGCCCTCCAGAGAGGATCAGCCGGGTGCTTCTGCCTGCAGCCTGGCTTAAGGAGGGATTGGACGTCATCACCAACCTGCTTCCCACTCTGGGGTCGACATGCAAGGGAACAGGCAGGACCTTGGGATGTTTCGGGCTGTAATACACAAACTAAACACTTCTCCTAGGGGCAAAACTGCATGGTGGATGAAAGCTTACTGCTGGCCCAGGAAGATCTCATCACTTCACAGCTCAAGTGGCAGAGCCCCATGTGCTAGCACTGACAGCAGCAGGTTCAAGCTCTCCAGGGTTCACAACAATTTTGGTCTCTGTCATACAAGTGTGATACAAATCCAATAAAATCAACGGGGAAAAAAAACCGAACGAGCAAGAATCTCACCCGACAGCAGCTAGCAGCGAGATCCATCACTGGCTTGGGGCATTCACTGATCATCCTTTGGAAGGCAGCAACATCCAAGCCATAATCCTGTGAGGAAGTATGTAGAAAAGACTTCAGCTATAAAGTCCTTTAAAAGCTCTTCATCCTTTTCAAGGTGTAAAAGCAGAAAATGCTCATGGTTTAAAGCTTTTAGGGTCTCCATCACAGCTATTTTACTGATGGCTATGCAAAGGTACCAGGGCAACATCAGCTCTGGCAGGACTGCACAGATGGTAAATCATTAGCAGAGCTGAGAGACTGCAGCATCCTTCTGCTTGCTCTGTGCTACCCCTGTGGGGCAGTATGTGTCCTCCTGGAAAAGCTCAGACTAAGGCAACAAGGGCCACAAAGGCAGAAACCAGCAGAGGAACCAGCACCAGGTGCTGAGCAGTGGCTACCGAGGACAGGAACTGCAGATAATCTGGTCTTCCAACAGCAACTGAGAGTCGAAGGGGTCCAGCCAGCTGTTTCCATAACTACAGCTTTGTCCCTCCAGACTTCAGAGTCTCTGATACGTAATTCTCCTTCATCTTGTGAACACAGATGGAGCGATAGTTCCTGTTCAGTCTCACAGAAACACGGAATAACCTCTGGTCACTGCAGGTTCTCTGCATTGCTCCTTGGAAAGCAGCAATTTGCTGTTTTACTGCTGGATTTTTCATCCCTGTTCAGGATAAACTTTCCCTTCCCACTTTGTGGAAGGGAAATGTTGAAACAAAAAAGGCCATGTTTTTAGGGAAGCCCACTGTTTCCACATGAACTGTGTATTAATTGCAATTATTTGAAAATATTGCAAGTATTTGAAAATAAACATTTGTGATGAAAGTTGTGTTTAACCTGCCACTTCAATGGAGAAGCTGAAATGTCAAAGCGAAATGAAGTATTTGGAATTAAGGTCTTTAAACAGAAGTACTTCATCTCACATTGTTGATCTAACAAAAGTTTTGGAACTGCAGATGCACTGAACTCTCGTGCACTGAAAATTTTGAGATCAGATTTTCCCATGGAAAAACCTCTAGAGAGAAACCTGAGTGTGAACACATACACATGTGTACAGGTCTGTCTGGTCCAGAGAGAAGCCACAATCTGGTACCATGGAGAAAACACCATTAGATTTGGCTGTAGGAATCATTACCTGAGTCCTGGGAAGCACTTCAGGGTCAGCTGGGATCCTGCCCAGGATTTCACAGAGGACAATGCCAAAGGAAAACACATCCACCTGCAGGACGGGTGGGAGAGCGGGAGGTGGGACAGGGCATGCACAGAAGAAAAGCATGAGAAAGGGGTGTACCAACGACAAGGTCCTTCCATTATTTACACAAAAGCCCATTGGAGATGGAGGCAGCAAACCCCTAAACTTCTTCTGGGCTTCTGAATCCACCCAGAAACACCACGGTCCCACTTGGAATCCAGCCTCATCTTCGGGAAGCCTGGCCCCATGCTCTTGTTCAATGTGTCTGGTGCTTTTACCCCAGCGCTGGCACCCCCCACAGGTCCTGCCACAGGCTCATCAGGCTGTAACTCATCAAGCACCTTCCTCAGAGAGACTTCACTGTGTTTGTCCACAGCAGCAACCCATTTCCCTAAAAGTTTAACTTAACAAGGCCACATAAGGAACTTCCAAGGTGCTAAGCAGAGCATTACTGTGAGTAAAGGTCCAGGTAGCAGGGCAACATTTCCCAGGGAAAGGAGCAAAGGGCTTTTCTGCTGTTGGGACATGTCACCAGCAAGCAGAGGAGACATCCCCCACGCTTGCTCGGGAGCTCTGAGGATGAACAAGGAGCTGGGAAGTAGTGCCATACCTTCCGGTCATAGGGCTCTCCCCGCAGCATCTCAGGAGCCATCCAGAAAGCAGAGCCCACCAGAGACAGCTTTCTCTCCACATCCTTCACAGGCAGCTCCACCACCTCCCTGGCCAGCCCGAAGTCAGTCACCAGCGCCTCACGGCCCCGCGGCGTCACTCGAATGAGGCAGTTCTGAAAGGAACCCATGCGGCACGGCATGAGACGCCTGGTGAGGAAGGGCCTGGACACTTCACTGAGTGGCACCTCGCTGGCCCTCAGCCCCACCTCGCCATTACAGGTTCTCCCCTCGCCAGAGACCTGCATCCTGGCAGCACACATGGAGTGCGCGGGGCAGATTAGGGATGGACCGATCACATCTGAAGCCAGGAAAAGTCCTTTGAAGAAGCTGTTCAACAGACATGATGATCCACATCCTTTTACCTGAAAGAGACCTCAAAATGTGCATGTCAACCCTGTTCACCATTCAGCCGAAGGTGGGCAGGATGACAGCCACAGCCCTTCTCACTGCCCACGGCTACACATCCCTAACACAGCTTTCTGGAGGAATTCCTATAAAATTATCTTGAAGTTTCTCAAAATCCCCGTGGTTTCAGCCTGTTCAGTTCCCCAGGATTTCCTCCTCGGCATTTGCTCCCAGGGAACTAGCAGAAACGACAGGCATCTTCTCCAGATGGCTCCCACTAACAGATTTCAAGTGAGCACGTACACACTTCCGTACCTTCAGCCATCATCACTGCAGGTTTCCTAGGTTTCTCTGGGGAAAGATGAACCTCTTTCAGGGCTGAACCACCGCAGCGAGACAGAAGGGACAGGCAGAGACCTCCAGCATTCACTAACTTTCCACAAGCAGATCTGGAAAGCTCCTGAGCTCATCAGTCACCACCAAATAGGAAATTACATCTCACCTGACTTCAGAGCACACTGGCCAAGAAACCTGTGGTCAGAGTGAACCAGGCTCTTGCCTTGTCCTTGCCTGGTGTTTGCGATTTCATGGTTAGTAACTGAGCCAGGTAAACAGCCTGAGATTACAAAGGTGAGTTTCATTCCTGTGCTGATGTCTCTCAAGACTGTAACGCTTGACTGGCTTACCCACTGCCAACCTTCATCAATATTTCAAGTTTCTCTTAAAAAGCTCACAAAGCACCAACAAAAATGGCTTGTAGGAGATACGCCACCATCCAGCATCAACTGCAAAGACTTGCAGGCTCCATTTCCATGCATCACCAGGCCAGCCTCTGGCATCAGCTGACACAGATATGGTCCAGGCTGGTGGCCAACCCTTCAGCTCACATTCCCTGTGATATCTTGGACACACTGTGGATCCGCCTGAGGTTTGGGTAGTTTTGCCCAAGAGAGATCAACAAGGCACTGGCCCACCATGTTCCTACTGCCGTACCAGTGGCAGAGGAAGAACCACATCAAAGCCTGTCCCCATGGACAAACCTGAGAATGGCAAAGCCCCAGTGCTGTTCCTGCCCCCATCAAGCAGCATGAGCCCACGCTGAGGAAAGTAGCCTCCCAGCCAGAGGGCCAATACACCAGGAATATGATGTGCCTTTGCGTTACACCCAAAGCCTGTCTCCAGATGCCAATCTTCACAGCTGGCACACTGCCAGGGTGTGAAACCCATGGAGGTGATCATGCTAAAATTGGTGACCTGGACCCTCTGGATCATGGAAGAACAAATTCCCTGCGCTTGAGTGAGGAGGCACACATCTCCTAAGCTCTGCTGGTGCTCTGCACACAGACTGGGACCATCTCACATGGCACTCACTCCCAGAGCCCATGACCAGCTCCTGTTAGCAACAGCTTCCTCCTTGCTGTGAGCAGGAAAGGAAATCTCTAAATCTGGCAGAGCTTTTCCTGCAACTGTAGGCAAAGAAAACCATGTGCAATTCTGCACACATTTCCATCTGGTTTCTTTTCTGACAGCAACAGCACTAGGAGCAATATATTTTTATCTCTATCTGGGTCTCCTGCTTGGCAAGTGATGAATGCAATGTAATGACAGGTTTTATCAAGAAAGCTTCCTTGCCTGCAGAGGAATTAGCATGGAGCAGAGGACCAGCATGAGGCCTGAGGCGTCCTGGCTACAGCCCTAAGGGGTCCCTGTATGGTCCCCTAACACAGTCGCCTTCAGCAGTCCAGGGGTGACATCCCCTTTCCAGCTGCGTACCTTGGAGTTGAGATCTCGGTGGTAGATGTTCTTGGAGTGCAGGTAGATCATGCCCCTGGTGATGTCAGAAGCTAAGTCCACTTTTTCCTTCCACGTCAAAGCAATGTCTTTGTTGGCCAGCAGCTCCTCCAGACAGCCCCCATTCACGTACTGTGAACAGAGACAAAAAGCGGGTGGCTGTGCGGCCAGGCACAGGCTCCCCTGGAGCTTCCCGGGTGCTGAACCCCCCCTTGCCAACCCAGGAGCCCCTCCTTTGGGATGGAGGTTGGGAATGCCACCGCACACAGGGGGCCCTGTGTGTGGCACAGTGCAAATACCCCTCCTGGCACAGCAAGTCACTGCCAATCTCTGGGCTCTGCCCCACTGCAGGGACGGCTGTATAACCCAGCCGTGGGCCTCACTCACGGGCAGTGAACTAGAGGCAAAAAGCCTGGCAGCGGCTCAGTCAACACCTTCTGCCACCGATAGTGTAGGAACAAGGTGACACCTCCCCAGTGCCAGCCCAGGCTCTTCCCTTAGACCACACCACCATTCCAGAGCCACCCTGGAGGTCCTGCCACTCTCCATCTGCTTTACTTTCTACTCCTGCCCTCCATCCCTGGCTCCTCCCCGCCAGCTGGCCCATTCTTGCCCTTTGGTGGTACCAAGCCAACCCAAAACACTTTTTGGCTATCCTGCCTGAATCTCATGGCCCTGCAGTGACTGTGCCCCACTCCAGCTGTGACCAGCTGTGGGGCAGGAAGGACCAGAAGCCCCTCTGAGGCAACCTTGCTAGTCCAGAGCCATTCACAGGTGCAGAAGTCGGAGAGGTGTAGATACGCATCATAGGATGTCTGTCACCCTCCCTGCCAAAGAGCCACAGGGTCCTTGCCTGCCCACAGCACACTTACAAGCAAGAAACCTTTACCTCCAGAATGGGGTACAGCTTGTCATCCTTCACGCATATCCCAAGGTACCTAAGCAGAAGAACACACCGAAAAAAAGAAAAGTTGTCAAGGTTCAGCTCAATCCCTCATTGCAGAACTGCCTTAGAGACACCAAGCCAGCTCCAGCCCCTGCCAGTGCCCACTGCTCATGGCTGGAGGATGTGCCCACCTGACGATGTTGGGGTGGGACAGCTTCTGCAGCAGGCTGATCTCACGCACAATCACCTCTTGGTCCACATCGTTCTTGTAGATCTTCACCACCATCACTTTACAAGAAGCAGCCTGGGTCACCTAGAGCCAAGGTTGAAGCAGGACATCTCTTAGCTTCCAGAGCCCCTCTGGACAAGAACATCCCTTCCCAACCAAGGCCTGAATCTCATTTCCCTGCTGTCCAGAGCTTTGCACAGTCATTTGCACAAGTGCAAGGTGCTGTCCCTTCCACATAAGCTCCACTCCAGTGATGCCTGCCTGGGTGGCTCATGACAGCTAGGTCCCTCCTGTCCCAACACATCACAACATTATTTCTCTGCCAAAATTTGTGTGTTCCTTGGGCTGGAGCAGTTTCTCAGCCCACACTGGGTTACCGCAGAGCTGACCTTCTCCCCTCCAATGCCTTGCATTCAAATGTCCCTTCCCAACTGCAGCCTGCCCCACATCTCCATCCCTCCTTCCTACCTGGGTCTGATCACTGCACAAGGCTGCTGGCTGCTCTCCTCATCCCCAATTCCTCCTGCAACCCTTGCCCACGGCCACCCCCCCTCCACGCAGGCTCTGCCAGACAGACACAACAAAGAAAGCGCAGAGCCAGCTTGTCTCTCCTCCGCATCCCAGGACAGAGGTTCCATGTCTGCTTCCCAGCCACATGCTAACCTGAACCTCTGCTACGGATTACCACCAGACATTTCATTCCTAGGGCTTCCCCCGGGCAGGGATATTGGAAGCTAAAGAACAGAAAACAAAATGCTCTTCCCGCACCTTACAACACTGAACAGACTGAGCAGGCATTTTTAGGAGGAAATTTGCTGTCCCCTGTGGAGGCACCAGGGTTGGGCAGTACTGAACACAGGGGTTTCATGCAGGCTGCAGGACATGCAGGGGTGCCCTGGCTCTCGGTCCCCATAGGACCATCCAGGGCCCCTGCACTGCAGGGGTTGATGATCCAAATAGCAGTTTCCAGCCCACATCACAGAGCATTGTGGTACTTTAAAATTTCCATCCTCAAGTTAGTATCTGTTTTAAGGAGACTCATGTATCAGGTGTGGCCCACACTGATGTCCTGACAGCTCCCCCAGGGCTAGCAGAGAATCCAGCCACAAGTTTAGTTTTCTCCCATTTTGAGGTTTGTGAGGTTTTGTTTGCTTGTTTTAAGTGAAAAATAGTTTAGACACAGCATGAGCTGGCTTAAGAGCAGCACTCTGAGTCCCAAAGTGTCACCCATTGCTCTCTGTGATGGTCACTTTATAGATAAGGTTACTAGCCCAGGTGAGGAGAACAAAGAGCTGCATGTAAGACCTAGCTGGGCTGGAAGGAGATAAAGGTTCATTATAATCAGGGTCACAAAACAAACTGTCTTGGAAGCAACGTGAACTGCTGCTTCCTTTCTGAAGGAATGCAACCTGATAGTCGATGTTATCGCTGGAATAACTCTGCCTCTCTACTCGAGCAGGTCGTAAGGAAGCCAGGGCTCTGAGACCCTCACCTGATGGGACTTCATAACCACAGACTGTGGGTCAGTAATCAGATGTAACTGATTATTAACTGTAATTGCACAGATGTAAATATAAGAAATGCTATTAATCAGCTTTGCCCAAAGACTGTGAGTGCCCTTATGCCCACGACAGAGTACAGGGAGCAGCTGAAATCTGGAAGATCTGAAAAATTTTCAGAAGAGCTAATACTGAGTTTCAGTGAGACCTATTAGCTCTGCACAAACTCTGGTGGAGACACTGAGGTACACTGAGCTTCCAGGTGAGGTTGCATGTCCCAGCTGGACACCAGCAGAGTTCACAAACACTGCCTGGGCCAGTGGAGTCAGTGAGCGCTGGAGGGGTTCCTGTCCATAGGGCAATGCAAAGTCCAGCCTGGTCTGGAGAAGAAATGACTGAAAAGCAAGTCACTGAAAAACAAGTTTTCAGTTTTGTGACTGAAAAGCACACACACAAAAAAGTAGTGGGAGAGATGGGCAAAGGTAACGGGCTCAGAAGGCCTCTTCCAAGACCACAAGCCCCAAGACTTTGCTCTGGCCAACCAGGAGCAGCCCTTGGTCCGCTCTGAATCACACAAAGTGTCCAGCTTTGTCCTGGATCAGTGTGAGAACCAGGAAAGTGCAGAGGGGCCTCCAGGGTATTCTCATTTCATGCTAACAAGTGATGAAAGGTAAAGATCTGGTGTCAGCCTTGAGTGGAGAAATAAAGGTGAAAATCTGGCACTGGAAAGTTGCGGAAAGACAGGGAGTAGGACTGTGCTTCCTAACGCGTATGGAGCTTTTTGAGGGCCAACAGAGAAAAGATGTTGCTCAGAGGCTCCCTTTGGGCAATGCCTTAAACCAGACTCAGAAAAAAGAAGTCACGGTGCATTTCTCCCCTGCTTTGAGCACCTCATACCCCTATGTATGAGAGAGCTGCCAATGAAGGAAGCTTTATGCCTTCCCCGAGAGAAACTCATACTTGAGTAGCTCCTTATTGCACATCAGAAAACTAAGGCAGATAAAGAGGGAAAGTACCTTGTGCCCAGGTCATGCAATACATAACCCACAGAGCAGAAGGCTGTGCCCAGACCTCTTGAGTCTGAGTCACCAAGTAGAACCAAGTGAATCCTCCTTCCTCAGCCAACCGACATATAACAACTCCTGAGAATGGGCTTAACCGAAGGACAAAGGACGTCAAAAGCAGCAGGCAGTCAGCACAGGCAGTGCCAGCACTTTGGGGAGTCTATGTCCTTGCTGCGAGAGTGCTTTGGAAGACAGCATCTGTTGGCAAAGAGCTTCAAAGGACCATCGCCAGTGGTGCTTCGCAGCAGGAGTGCTGCTGTTCAGGGGTACGATTCCACAGGGGACTGGCTGACCCAAGAGGACCACGAGTCATCAGAGCACTCAGATATGGTCGTGCTTGAGTCCCCAGACAAATGTCAAGTCCCCACAAAGGACTGTCCTTGTCCCAAGTCCTCCTCCGCTGTCTTCTGACTATTTGACACACAGCATTTCATTCAAACTTTATTTTTTTTACATTTCTTTTTCTGCTTCTACTTCAAGAAGTTATTTCATTTTCATTCAAGATCCGTGTCTCCAGCCTGCCTACTGCTGGAATTTCATTCACTGCCAGGGCAGGAGGGAAATGTCACACACGGAGGAAACAGCAACTGTTACTATGAAAATCTGCTAGATAAAGGAAAGAGAAAGCGATGGCAACAGCACGCTGCGTAGGTGGGGAAAGCAATTACTAGAGGGAGGCTGTGGTGGGGAGAGGTATTTGTCATGTATTGCTCCAGCCTGCAAAGAGCTGCCATAGACCTTTGGCTGGAGATTCCCCTTGAACAGCTTTAGTGCACTGTCCCTGGACCTGAAGTTCACCCAAAAGCTTTATCAGAGCACCAAGCCCAGATGCAGTAGAGGAGGAGGCAGAGCCTTGAGAAAGCAATGTGCATTTATCTATCCAACTTGTGTATTTTCTGCAGTTACATGACCCTGCCAGCCTGGCTCCATTAGTATCAACTGGCCCCATGTGCTTACACCAGCCAGGGATCTCACCCAGAGTATGTCAGAGTACTCCCCTGGTAGAAGCATCTTATGCTGGCCCAGGAGAAATGCGCAGTCATGATGTTTATCACGGGGCCGGTCAAGCTAAGGAGCTGAAAGCAATGGTAGAATCAGGCCCAATTTGTTTCCACTGGGTCTGTGTCACATCCCAACAACCAAGACCAGTGGCAGCAACCACATTCTGGAGGGCTGCTGGGAGGAGAGATAAGGTGGGCAAACCTGGCACACTGCAAAGCAACGTGGCATTTGCTCTCAGAGATGAAGGCTGAGTCTCTCTTCCTAACATGATGCACCTCCTTTTGCTTTGCTGTTCACAGAGCAGTGATCACCGAGGGCTGCAGAGAAAGAGCCCCAAGTCCCAACCACTCCCCTCAAATAAGCAGTGGCACTCCCGGGCTGAGGAGCAGCATTGGAGGGGGACCAAAGCTAGCAGCACCCCGGATCCTGTGCTTGCTCAGAGAGGGTTAAACAAACTCCCACACCAGTGGAGCATGGTGCAGGGAGTGACTCACAACAGCCCCGGTGAGAAAAGCAGTTTTGCTTTGGTGACACACCATCCGCATCATGCACTGGCTTGCAAGGAGCCATGGGTCTCCTGACATGAGGGCAGCAGAGGCAGAAGTGGATGGACCAGCAGCCTGTCACAGCCTGACCCTGCCCCAGGTCCCCTGCTCTTCCCCAGCATCACCGTAATGCAGGGCAGCAGCCAGAGAGGGTGACAGCACTGGCATCTCCATGGGGTGTGGATGGCAAGTGTTCTGGGAGACACACACAGCTTAATTTTACATTCTTTTTCTCTATATATTTTTCTACAGTTTTGACAACAAAACCTGCACAAAGCATAAATATCCCCTAATCTCATCCAATACCCAATTTAGCTCCCTGACAAGCCTGTTGTATGGCTAGATGACAGTATCGATGAACACTGATTGATCAAGTCCTCCCATCTCTTTTTTCACTATGGAAGGGGAGATGTGCATCAAAGGCCATGTGCTAGGTGCGCAGAGAGGGGTGTCGTTTCTTCCCTCACCCCATCCAACCTGCCAGAGTGAGCTGGGAGGGAGGAAGATGAGGAAATAAGCTCAGGGACAGGTTCCTCAGGTGAGGCACCATCTCCACAGCCTCAGCAGCTGCTCAGCTGCTCTCATACAGGTCGCAGGCTGCCTGCACGTCAGTTTACCTTGTAGACCTTGGAGAAGAAGCCGCTGCCTATCAGCTCAGCGTTGAAGTTTTCCCAGAACTCCAGCTTCCTGACAGCCGTGCGCAGCCTCTGCCAGCGGTCCACATGGTAGTAGGTGTCGGACGACTCACCATAGTACTGCATGGGGCCAGAGGGCTCCGGTGCAATCAGCCCTGCCTCGCACATCATGGGGGCAGCAGCTAAAACACAGTGTATTTCACAGTGAGCCAACAGCAGTATTTGGACATCAAACAAATACCTGTGCTAGAGACCAGGACTGGATGAAGCCTCAGGAACAGAGGGAGAGGAGACAAGGTACCGAGGTGATGCACCCTGCAGCACATGTTGCGCTGGGAAGCACCCATGGGCACTGTCTCCTGGATAAGTCACCCTGGGCTTAGGCCTGCCTTATGCAGGTTGTATTCGGACTTCTTTAGACTAAGACTTAAATTAGCATATATTCACTTATACCTTCTAAAGGTTTATGACAGATAGGATGCATCATCTTCAACACATGATAATGCAGCCCAGGAAAAGTCCAGGGGACTCGGTCTTGCTCAGCCACCTTATGTTGGGTTAAAAGCCACTGTGTCTAAATTGGGTTTTTAGCATAGGTCACGTGCCACATACTAATGCCACATCCGTTACCCCAGAGCTCTAGACAGTGCTTAGCTACTATTGCAGACAGAGGGTCATGGCTTGAGTGTGCTAGCAGGAAACACTCAATCTTAAAAGGGTCCTCACTTGGCAGGTGCCTACAGTTCATTGTAAGCCTTAAAGAATCACAGAACAAGGAAATACCCCAGCAACCCTCCTCCTGTCTCTGTATCCCAAATTTGACTCCAAGTGCCTCTGCTAAACTGTCTTCCTTTTCCACAGCTCTGTTTCTCACACTTCCCTCTCCAGTCCCCTCCCTCCGGTTCCCCTTCTGCCTTTTATAGCACCAGGCTCACACTCCTCCAAAGCCATATGCCATCCTTCCCCTTCTCCCCCATCACTTGCCTCTAGTTACTTCCAAAAATGCAGGGGAGGCAAATCCAGTGGAAAATGGGCTTCTGACACCCTGAACAAGGTGAATAAGGCACCTACTTCTGGATAATTGTAAACAACCATGGGTATACTACAAAGCTGTCTGAGCACCTTCCACTCACAGCATTCCTGGGGGCCTGGTGAGCTGCTTTGCCAAACTGTAACCAGATGAGACAATGGTCAACAAAGGGTAATTCTTCAATGCTTCCAGCTGAAGCAAAGGTAAGCTCTGCTCTCCCTAAGTTTCTGTCGTAGGTCTTGCACCAAACAAGGAGCTGTATCAGCATCCCTTGAACCTGTGGATTATTTCATGGCTATTTTGCTTCTACAGGGCGAGGCAAAATTTGCACTGATACATGCATAAAATATTTGCACCGGCCACCTCATCCACTCACAGTCCAGCCAAGATCCAAAGAGAGCTGCCAAACAGGGACAGACAGATGTGGTGGCAGGGCTAGCAGGGCAGGAGTTCAGGAAGAGCTGAGGGCTGGGACATGGGGCAGGCAGGCAGACAGTACCAAGCAGGGCAGGGATTCCTGACATGAACAGCAGGCAAGCTCCAGGCTGAGACTCAGGGAGCTGCAACACAGAACAACAGCACAAAACTTCTGAAAGCAGCCAGACCCCAAAGTTGCCACCACAGGACAGTCCCACACAGACTGCAGGAATCCAGTTCCAGCAAAACCAACATGACACATGGGCTCCTAGCTGATCGCATGGCAAACACCTGCAGGACCAAAGCCCCAGAACTGCTCATGAACAGGGGGGCCCGTGGCCATGATCAGTGGAGAGCACTCAGATCAGGCAGGGCACATGAAAGAGGTTACAGGGCCACAGCTTTACCCCTGCTCTGACCTAAGGACAGGCAACCAAGGAACATCCCATGATGGAATGCAGCTGCAGGGACCTGCCTGGAGGTTTTTGCCTTGGGGCGGTCACTGCTCCTGACAGCCAGCACTGTCTGAAATGCAGCCATGTCCGGCCCCCTCCCATCCAGCCTGCACCCAGGCACCATGCACTGGCACAAGGGAAGAACAGGCTCATGCAGAAGCAGGAGACAGGACTCGCATCAACCACACTCAGTGCTGCTAAAACCACGCCGCTCTGGCTGTGTCACTGAAGGCACTACCTTCCCACAGGGACAATTCATCCAGATTTTGCAAGGATCTCTCTCTCTGGTGTGCAAAATGACCCAGCTTTGGCAGGGTTTGGGGCACGGGTGCAGCAAGGCAAGGCACCAGCACAAGCTGGTGGCAGAGTGCAGCAAAGGGCTTTTGTTGCCCAAGGCCATGCTCAGCATGCAGGGCTGAGGAGCAGGAGGGCAGACACAGGAGGTGCTGCAGCTCCAGGCCAAGCAAGTCGTGCTTCACACTCAGTCAGCGAGACACAGAGGAGCTCCTCCACATCCTGCACAACTGGCCAGGACATAAGGGTACGCTGACAGGGTCTGACGGATCCTGCCAACCCCAAGCCGCCAGCGAAACATGGAGAAGGAATGGCAAAGGGTTGCCCTGAGCATTGGACCCATCTTTGAGGATGCACTCTCAGGGTTTACCCGCTCCTGCCCCCAATCCCGGGACACAGGTTTGCCCTCTCCTGTTGTGTGGATGACAAAACAGTAACACAGCAAGCCACAAGCTCAACCCAGAGTGCCGGTCACTCACTGGCAGAGCTGTGGCAAGCACCCCCAACTGCTGCTCTAGCCACCAGAGACACACTTACCCAGCAGGCTCTGAAAGCCTCTCCCTCCACTTTAGCACCCTTCAGTAACAAAAGAAAGAGAAAGCGGAGCCTTTCCTCTGCAGAGCAGCACACCCGCAGGTGCCCTGATCCCCAGCGACCTTGGAGCCCCTCCTGCCTGCAGGGTGACCTGGGCACAGGCACAACAGGTACCCCCGGGCAAGGCAGGCTGCCTCGGGCTGCCTCTTCCACAGGGAACGGTTTCCTTCTCAGAGGCCTCTCTGTTCAGTGCTTTTCCCACGTACCATCTCCTCCCGCCATGACCCAGTTCATCAATTGCCTCTTTGTCCAGTAAAGAATCCCTGCAGCATCCCCAGCATGCCAGGAACGGCCCCTCACATTATGCTGCTGAGTGGGAGCCGAGTCTTTATTTTCTTCTTATAAATGTGGCTGTTTGTCCCTAGATTAGTGCTGACACGTAGGCTGGGGGAGAAAACGGCCTTTCAAAATGCCAAGATTTACTTGAAGGCTTCCTAGGAGCCAGGGAGGGAGGGGGACAGGGTGGGAGAAGGACAGGGAGCAGGATGAGAGCTCGGGGGACAGCCCGCAGCCCCAGGCAGCAGAGCAGGGTGCATCCTCGCATCACCAGCAAGGTTTAGAGCACCAAAGCCATGCTTTTGTCCGAGCAGGCAAAGCGCTGGGGCAGCTGCCTGTATCCCCATTCCTCCCAGCTCGAATTCAATCCACAGGAGGGAGATCAGGCTCGGGCACAGGAGGAGGCTCGTCGCCTTCAAGCCTGCAGGGAGAGGGGAGATGGAGGGGGGACCATGGTGCCACTGGCTTCCACCACCATCTGGGAAAACTGCCCATGTCCCCAAGCTTTCAGCTGTGCCCACAGCGAGCGAGGAGCTCCCTCCGTACACAGCAGCCAACATGCACCTCCCAGCTCCCCAGGGGGGGCAAGAAGCACTGAGGAAGCAGCTCATGGGCAGCTGGGAAATGTTTGGATGCTGTGAGCTGTCATTGCAGGGAACCCACTCCTTGTCAGATTAAAAACATGAAATCAGCAGTCATGTTTTGAAAAGCAGACCTGGGATACTGTCTTCCTCTGGGCTTTCCTCATCCACAGACACCAGAGAGGCACCCATGTGCCACAGGGAAGTGTCCAGCTCCCTAGCACGGCTCGCTGGGGCTGCCTGTGCTTGCTGCCATGCCACAGGCTCGGCAAGGCTCCAGCAGCTGCCAAGGCTGGCAGAGAGGCTGTAACCAGCCCTGTGCACGCACCCTGCTAAAGCAATCGCGCAGCCAAAAGCATGGCTCCGGCCCCACCACCACAGCTGGCTCCAGCCTGGGGAAGGGTCCGGCAGGAGCAGCCAGGCATCAGGGGGTTTATTCCCTCTGGTCAGCAATGCAGCACCCACGGCTCCCAAGTAAGCCACCACCCACCCAGCAGACCAGCTCTCCCAGACCCATGCACAGCCAGACACAGCCCCGAACATGTACCCAGGCCCAGGCTCTGCTGCGAGGATGCAAACCCCAGGCTTCAAACCCCTCTTCTAGACAGCAAATTTTCCTGCAAAAAGGGAATAATAGACTCTCTTCCTCCCCTCACCTGCCCGACGGCCAACCTGCCTCCCCTGCCACTGTTTCCAGGACTTTTCTTCCTGTCATCAGGAAAGCAGAGAGCTCCTCCCCAGCCTCCTCTGCCAGTAAGCAGGAGGCTGGACCGGCCCCAGGGACCTCCCTGGACCCGGAAGCCCAGTGCCTGATGGCTGGAGCCTTGCCCTAGGGAGCAGCATGTAAAAGCTTATCTGGTGCTTACTAACATGCCATGCAAAAGTCTTCTGTAAGTGGGATCACTCTGTAAAGAAAGTATCTTTGCCAGGAAAGCAGGGTGCCAGCACTGGGGTGCGCAAACCGGGGAACCCACCCTCCTGGTGGAGAAGGAGGTGTGCACTGACTGTGTATGTGTGCGTGCGTGTGCACATGTGCAGGATTTGGCCTTGGGGGGGATCAGGTACAGAAGGATGTTTAGAAATCTGTAGGTGCTTATCAGCATCTTGTAAGCATCTAGCACTGGGGTTTACCTGTTGTGTTGCTGATAACGATCCTGATGCTTCACTGACAGCCAGGTGTTTACATCCCATCAATAAACCAGTAAATCACTTCAGTCCCCAAATGGTTTAAACCACCCGAGTTGAGTGGTTTTCTCGGGCAGCGCATGCGTGGGGTGCAGGGGCAACGCTCCCTACGGCCCTCTCCATCCTGCCCTGCCTGCGCTTGGCTCACGCAGATGGAGGGATGAGTGCTCCTCAGCTCCCAGGTGAAAACGCAAAGCAAATCCAAATAACGATGCTGACATTAGATGAGATCATCTGTCTAAGCCAGATGAACAAAACACCTCAGTAGAGTTACTCAGCATTTATCTCTGTCAACAGAAACAGACTTTCTTCTGTTCTGGCTTTTTATAACAGACACCAGCAAACCTTCTTGTAATGTAAGGAAAATGTAGTAGGTCAAGCAAAACCAAACTGGATTTGCTGACCAGTACTATGTTGCTGATCCCTAAAAATATTTCATCAGTATTTTTAAGTTCTTGACCCACAAAAAAAAGGAAAAAGTATTTCCCGAATACTCCCAGCCTGGGGAGGAGGCTAAAGACAGACCATAGCTCCTGCTGCCCAGCGAGAGGATGGTCTCCCACAGATAAAACAGTGACGTTCACCAGTACGAGGATGTCAGAAACAGCCCTGCAGCCAATAGCTCCCAGAATGACCATGGACCGGCTGGCTTCCCCTGGATGCCATCGTTACACAAGTTAGCAATTAGCTTTTCATAGACATCCTCACATATGTGAGAACATCTAGTCTAAGCTTGGCTGTCTCCCTCAAGCTAACCCAAATACATTTGAGCTCTCCAGTCAAAAAGACAATTTTCTGTTGGAAGAAAAATAAAACAGAACAGAATCAGGAAGGGAAATTCCTCTCTCCACAGGAAGGCAAATTAAAGTAAATTACGCAGCAGGGATAAAGGGATACTTGCATTTCATTTGAGCATGAACGCCTTTTTCATAAAATGAAATAAATAAATACAGCCTAGAAAGTAAGACTTAAAAAGCTCAGCTTAAGTTACTGGCAGGATAAATCATTTTCACTTTGCAAATTCAAGTGCTTATTATGCTGCTGTCAACAGGGACATCTGTGAGCCACAGACCTGGACGAAATCCTGCCTTCTTGGGATGGCATCATGCTCACGGGGCTGGGATCACACCCTGGATTGCAATCCCAGCTTTGATTTAGCTGCTCTGATTTCAAACTCATCCCTTGCCAGGAAAGAAAGAAACCTTAGGAAAGATCTAAAATCTGGCAAATCTGCTTCCTCGGGAGATTTAAACACAAAGGAAAGTCATGAGAGAACTGATCGCTGAAGTACCTTTTTGCTGAGGGGAAAATGCCAGGTAATAGGGACAAGGGCATTATAAGATCCAGCAAATGCAACTCAGATGATCCAAGAGGACAGCAGGTTCTTGGCACAGGTCAGTATAGGTCTCTGCTATAACTGGCCACCGTGTGACACAAATCCCCTCTGAAATCTGAAATAGTTAAAAGACTCCACACACATGATGCTGAGGGAGGACCTAAGTGTGGGAAAACCTGATGAGGACACAGTCTTGATCCCACCTAACTTATAAACGAGATGCATGTTATTCAGAAAGCAACAAAACCAAAAAGCATAAAGTTTCCAGGTGAAGATCTATGGCTGATGCTACCTACAAGGGGGAGACCAGCTCTTAAGATCTTCTGGCCCTAAAAATCAGTACTTCCCCAAGGCTTTCAAGGAAGAGATTAATTGTCTGTAACTTTAGCAATGAACAATGGCTCCTCCAGCAACTGACTTGCCCCCTCCCCACAAGACAAGTCTACAGGAGAATGAAGACACAGCTGGTCCCCTGCTCATCCAAGGAGCTGTGATCTCCAGCTCCCTTGTGCCCAAACCCAGTCAACTGAGTCCCACTTGAAATGGCTTTCACAAAACTGATAAAGACTCATCAGGCCAGGATGCATAAAGACATTTAGGCAGCTAAGACGCAGTTTGGCCTCTAGCAGTGTTAAGGACAGTCAGGCACCTAAGTCTTCCAAGAAGAACTTGGCTGTTCTGCACTAAGTTTTGGGCAAGTTTAACCCAACCATCTCTGAAGGTCTCTGTGCAGAGTCCTCCCTGCTAACACTCCCCATGCACAGAAAGTGCCACAGCACTGCCTGCCTGATGGGAAATTAGTGGGTGTTTTGAAGGAAGAGAAATAAGGCAAGAACAAGTGAAAACACACGCTCCAGAGCAGTCAGCAGGGAAGGCTTTCGAGTTGGCTTGCCTTGCAAAATGGATGATGATCGACAAGGCACATGGATTCCTTTGAGATGGAAAGATGCAGAAAAGAGTAGGAAAAAAAACAGTCGTAACAACTCAGCAGTCACAAGCCTAATCCCACACATTTACTGTCTATCTCTGCTACCTTTGCTACACTCTTCATGCATTTTCTGTGATTTTTATTTTAATTCTGGTACAAGACCCCTAATTGATGTCATATGGCACTTATTTCACCCGCACATATAAACCTCATTTTCCCCTGATATTTAATTGACGCTATACAAATGAAAAAGCAGAGCAGGGCATGTGGGTGTTTAAAAGGAAGCTCAGCGTGTGGGAACTGTCAAGTGTTTTGAGCTGGCTAGAACATGCCCAGCCCACCCTCTCCATCAAGAAAAACGCATTAGGATGAGAAAAGATACTGTGACCTTACTGCTGAAATGTTTGAGGCATCATCTGATAGCAATTACGGTAACTTGCTTCTTGTTACAGCCCAGAGATGAGGGCTGGAGGCTGTGGAGGGACCGGGGAGGGAGGTGGGGGCCGTACTGTCAAACAGCCCATGAAGGACTGGGCTCCTTGCAAACCCAAACGCATTCTACAGCAGGTGAAAGCCATGCCCTTTATCTTCGGGGTTTCCAACCAAAACCCCAAAGATAAATCTCAAATCTCAACCACTCTGTGTTGTTCCCAGAAGCCAAGAGATTATTTTTAGCTCAGGGATTGTTCTCGGTACAGATGGCCAGAGTCCTAAACTAGAATAAAGGCTTGGGCTGTCTGCCACACACTGCTGGCGGATCACCCCATGGTGAATGAGCCTGTGTGTCCATCTCTCCTTAAATGCCAAAAGGCAGTGACAGCACTTTGCTGGTTTCTCAAGACATTCTGATATCTCAGCAAGGAAAATGAATTTTGAAGTCTGCATAATTCAGCAGTGAATTTGCCTCATGCTTCCTAATCCTGCCTTCAGCACAAGATGCATGTGCCTCGCTGAGGGGATGGCTCCAGTGTAACATTAATTAACTCTTGATCCACCATGAGAGGAAGGGCAAAGCTTCTCCTGGACAGAGGCATGCAAAAATATCCATATTCCCCAGCCCTTTCAGCTTGGCTGCCTCTGGAGTGAAGAGGCGGTCACTCAGAACAGGGACTTTACATGCCCCAAATTGCCCTCTGGATTTGTTTCTCTCCCTCCATCATTTACAGGAGCCTCTGGGGCACTGTCCAGATAATTCACAGCCTAACACTGCATTCCCCATAACCTCTCTGTGCTTCATTTCCCAGTCTGCACAACGAGAAGAGCCCAAGCCCTTGCACCACCACATTCACTCCAGCGCCTTTGCAGATGTGCCACGTTGGACCAAGCCACCCCTGCGCTGGGCAGGGCAGCGCAATGGGGATGAGGTGGTGGTGGGTCCCCAAGCAAGAGGCATCTCGGTAGCCGACTTGAATCCAGCAGAGGACACAGACAGGCTGGTAAACCTGGTGTGGGACCTTGCTGGTTCAGAGGGATCATCCTGGGAGAACTTATGCCCCTTGTAAGTTTAAGAAGCCCTCAGCACATGTTTCCTCTTGCACATTTTCCACTTTCCAGCCAAAGCAGGACTGTAGTAAATATCCAGCAGATAAAGCTGAAACCCAGTTAGAGCATCTCAGACATTATTTTTCCCAGCAGTGGAAAATTAATCACGGCAGCCTCATCAACTCCAGCTGGCTCATCCCCAGTGCTGGAGCTATGGTCTTCAGCAGCTAAACGATTGATCTTTCCAGGCAGCTTAAAAAAAGTTAATGGAAGACAAAGAATTTGGAGCAAATTTTCTCAACATTTCATAGATAAGGGGCAGAAAACCCCTTTTCTGCTTCTCAGCTCTCTTCCTGCAAAAAGCTATAGCAAAATTATTTCAACAGGTTTGGCAGAGACTGCTGTGCTTTGAACCTTTCTCAACACTGGAAAAACACATTTTCAGACCTGTTTTCATTGCATTATACAGCTTGTGCACAGAAACAAACCAGCCCCTCTCACACTATACAAAGTTGGGAGGTGCCAAATCCTCTTAGATTCACCAGTATTGAAGAGGGCTCACTTCAGCCAGCCCGTTTCTCAGTCTCTGCCACCCAAATCTTCCCAGGAGCTGGCGTGATGGCCAATGCTGGCGTGATGGCCAACTGTGCACCTCTGCTACCCTGGCTGCACAAACAGGCACGCAAGGAAAACACACTGGCTTCAAGACTGTGTTACAAGAAATGTGACTGAGGCTCCAGGTCTCAGCTGTGGCAGAGGTTTTTTAATTGCAAACACAGATATATTAATTCACTTTTTTTTTCCCCTGCAACAGATTAATTCATGCTCAGAAAAAAAGCTACTTCAAGAAACAGCTGCTGATGGTGGGAGGCCAGCATCCTATGGGCACTGGGCCTCTCCATCCCATCTGTACACAGGGACTAAAACCATGGTAATCTACCTGCCAGAGGCTGCATGAGATAAGTAGGTAAGAAATAATTTAAAAGCCCATGCTTTGAGATGGAGGTAACCGGACCCATCTCAGCACAGCAGCCGAGTGCTTCCTCAGAAGTTCAGCATCTCCGCAGCACTTTTGGGCACCACATCCCTGCCCTGCACTTGGCCCTCACCCTGGCCCCCCGCAGCCAGGCTGTGTGGATGCAGGGGAGATGGTCCCTGCTCCGACAGCCTCCAGGATACATCCTGCAAGACACGAGTCCTTCGCAGGGTAGTGAAGGAAGGCAAAACTCAAATCCTGCTACGTCAGGGCAGGGTTTGTGTGTCTGCCTTGGGGGCAGTACCTCGAGCTGAGTTTGCCTCAAGCATCCAGGACTGCTCTCCTGTAACACCCTGCTCTCCCCCTCTCCACTCCTTCCTCTTGCCACCACCTGCTGTATCTAATTCACCAATGGCTTATTAAAAACCATATGACTTGTGGGAAGTTGAACTTCAGCTGGCTGACAAGATGCCCAGCTCTCCTGCATGCCTCAGAAAGTCAGGTTACCCCTGCTAGGGAAATCAATCATTTACCCCCATTAAATCCATTTCTCCAAGTACTGCTATATAAACAAGAAGTATTGGCACAAGAACACACGTTATAAGAAGCTTCTCAAGGCACGCAAGCTGTTTCCAAGAGCTCCGCACACAACATCACAGCCAGCTAATGCCAGGGACTCTGAACATTGTAAAGTCTCTCTCCAGGGAAAAAGGTATCACTCAGCAGCTCCCAAAGGGCCAAGGAAAGAGAAATAGATTTGCACCTGAGATGAGCATTTTCTTATCAATGTAGCAGAGCAGACTGAGCCCCTAAGGCAATCCCAGCTCCGTACAGATGTTATCTCATACCAGTCCACTATTGCAAAGCACGAAGACTTGGCTATCGCTAACAGATGGAAAAACTAAAGCTAAAACATAAGAAAAGCAAGTTGAAGTGACTTGCCCAAGGCCATGTAATAAGCCAGTGTCAAGGTGGGGTGTCAAGTCTGAGCTGTGAGGGGTGAGAAGGGCCCCCCTCACCCCTGGGCTCACAGACCCAGCTCTGCTCATTTGCCTTCCAGGCTTCCACTTGCAGCTCAGCGCAGAAGGGATACAGTGATTTGTATTGAATAGCTCTCAATGCATGTTTTTCTTCTATGAATCTACCCAATAAAGCTTTTGAAACTACATAAATTTTTAGCCCCAGAACATACTTTGGCCAGACATTGTACAGCTCGGTAGCATGACGCGCTGCACGGGGAGCAAGAATCAGATCTGCTGAGACTGAACGCCAGCCCAGGCTGTGCCTCTGTCAGCGCTGCCCGCTGCAGCAGGCTCTTCACATCCCCTAATGCTGCTGCAGAGCCCTTAACCTGGCTCTGGCAGAGCAGCAGTGTGGCGAGCAGACTCCCCAGCTGGCAGGCTCATGCCCACAGTGGGTTTGTACACTGCAATTTGCTCGCTGCCCACTTCCACACCGAGGAGGGAGTGCAGCAGAGAGGAACTCTGGCAACAACCAAGCAGCTGAGGAGTAGGAGGCTGGTGAAGACGCAGTTCGTGCAGCCTACCTCTCCCAGGACATCAAGGCCCATTCCCACTCCACTGGAACTCCAGAGGCTTCAACAAGCTTGCAGCAGTATGGAGTTGACCCACAGTACAGGAACTTTATCTAATTACAGCTGTCACTGAGGACACGGGAGGAGCACAGCACCGGCCAACCACTCACTAAATACCAGCAACACAACACTTCATGTTCAGGTGGCAGGAGATGTACACCTCTAGCCTTAAGCACTCATGCTGAAGATCAGATGGGGCAGGAGCCAAAGCATTTGCCATCAATGCTCAAAGTTGAAAGTTGCCTCAGAAACTGTGCTCCAAGTCAAAACCCCATGGCCTTACTTTATGTAAAGCCAGGCTGCTGCTTTACATAAAGTTTTCATTGCAAAATCTGCCCTTGGGGGAGAAGATTATGCAAGACTTAATTTGAACAGTAGGAATGACCCTGAAGTGTTTTCTTTAAAGGCCCTGATGTTTTAAACTCTGCAGGAAGCTGCCAGGCTTTCAGTCCCCAGCAGAAGAAAAGCAGCTCCTTGCTCACCAGACAAGCAGAAGCTTTCTCCATACAGCAAGAAGCGGGGAGGTGGCAGAAAAACTACAACTTCTGCCATAAGTGGCCTTCCCCACTTATGCCCCATGCTCTCCAGGTAACTCCTGTGCCACTCCCCAGGTGCAGGTACATTTGGGTGCAGCCTGAAGATACCAAACATACTCCCGAAAGCTTTGCCAACTGGTGTAGAAAGGTGGCTTTGGTTACAAGAGGACCTCCAGTTTCAACCCATGAGCTTACACATTGCTTTGGGATCCTCTGAAATGTCACTAGAAAGTACCAAACCTGATGATCATGGGGCTAATAATTTAAAGAGAAAATAACAACAGTGTATCAACAGCAAGCATCAGCAGTCGGGACTGCTGAGGGATTTACTGTGCAAGGAGGACCTTGCCTGGTGGACCAGCACAACAGAGATGCTGGAAACACAGCTGCATCTCACCCCACACAGCCTCCCCGCCAGGTGTGAGTAGCGACACTCCTGCAAGAGCGCCCGTTCCCGGCGAAGTAAGATTCAACGGGAAAAGGACAAGCAAATACGTGCCGGGTACCCTGAGTGACTCAGCCCTGACTCCTGCCTGTGGAAGGACTGTGGGCCAGGAGAGGACCCTCCAGCGAGGTCCCTGCCGGCCCCTGTAGGGCTCTCAGTGCTGCCTGGTCTTCCCCGCGCTGACAGGCCCATCCCGTGATGAGCTGACATCCCAGCTTTGCAGCCTGGTGCATCCCTCAGCCTCACTGCTCAGGTCCAGCTTGGTTTTATACTCTTTTTCTGTTCAAGGACAGGAGCAATGTAACTCTCACCTCGTGATCTATAACCATCCACATGCAGGTAGCTCTGCTTTGAACACTTCAGCTCCAGCTGGCATCTGTTTGGCCCCTTGCAGGTTCGTGCCATGCTATGACTGACCTTGCATGATAACAGTAATCCTTTCACCACTCGTGCTGGCTTTTTACCATTTGTTTACCCCACAGCTTTACCTACACTTTGCATGCAGGTTTTACATAGCCTCCAACTCAGTTTTCCCTGTCGTCTGAGTATTGGGTTTTTTTAAAAAGAAAAACAAGATACATTTGGGATTGAAGCTGAAGGCAGGATCCTGCAGCTCAAGCCTGCTCTCTCCTGGGTACTGTTTCTGCACTGGAATTGCTGAAGTTGGCAGGGAAATGGAAGAAAGAGACCCTGAAGCTGCTGGGCCATGGGTGTGGGAGAATCCTGCCCGAGCTGCCCTGAGCCGTTCCTTGCCACGGCAGGGCCCTGCTCCTAGGGCTGCTCTGGGGCAGATCCATGTCTCCAAGCCAGGTGCACCAAGAAAGGGCAG